>NW_020665065.1:5466692-5637958 GCF_002925995.2 Terrapene triunguis | reverse complement strand
TGGCTCAAATCTGCTGTTCACTCAGATAACCTCATCACTGGCCCGTATGGGGGAAAAAAGAGTAAGAACAATCCCTGCAGTTTCTGCTGATCCACCATGTGGGTCAGGGAACAGCCCAGAAACCTTCCCCTCTGGTGGAACCTCCTGTGTTGGATCAGGAGTTGGGAGGTTTGGGGGGAACCCGGGCCCGCCCTCTACTCCGGGTTCCAGCCCAGGGCCCTGTGGACTGCAGCTGTCTAGAGTGCCTTCTGGAACAGCTGCGTGACAGCTACAATTCCCTGGGCTACTTCCCCATGGCCTCCTCCCAACACCTTCTTTGTCCCCACCGCAGGCCGAAATGCCGCCCCCGACAGAGGCAGCGGAAGGTCCCGCCCCCGAAATGCTGCCCCCGACAGCCCAAAATGCCAAAGATCCAGCCGCCGTGGTCGCCGCCCCCCAAATGTTAGCGCCCTAGGCGACCGCCTAGGTCGCCTAATGGGTTGCGCTGGCCCTGACCGCAGGACCTTCCTCCTGATATCTGTTAACACTTGTACTCCTCAGTCCTCCAGCAGCACATCCTCTCGCTCCCAGCTCCTTACACACACCTCACTAACTGGAGTGAGAGCCTTTTTAAATTGGGTGTCCTGATTAGCCTTAATTAATTCTAGCAGCTTCCCAATTGGCTACAAGTATCCTAATTAGCCTGACTGCCTTAATTAGTTCTAGAAAGTTCCTGAGTGTTCTCGAATAGTCCCTGTTATCTTACTCAGGGAAAAGGGACCTGCTTAACCTGGAACTAATGTATCTACCTTCAACCACTCTCTTGTAGCCATCTGGCCTGAGATGTCACAGGACACAGCCTACAGCGATGGAAGGTGTTTTCCCATTGCTATAGGAATTCCACCTCTCTGAGCAATTCTTCTTTCAACCTAGCTGCATCTACAGCAGGGGTAGGTCAATGGGGGGAGGGGGATGTGCATATTTTTTTTTCATACTGCTGAATGCCATAACTACACCACCCTATGTTTTAAGTGTAGACCAGGCCTGAGCAAAGTCTCTGCCCCAAAGAGCTTACACTGTAAATTGACAAGGGAGATGAAGGGGGCGAAATAGGAGGCACAGACAAAGGAAGAGACTTGCCCAATGTCACACAGCAGGTGTGTGATAGAGCTGGGAATAGAATCCAGGTCTCCTGACTCCCGGTCCCAGACCATGCTGCCTCTCATAACAATACCTTGTTCTTCCATACCACTTTTCATCCATGCATCTCAAGGTGCTTTACCAAGGAGATCAGTTTCATTATCTCTATGGTATCGATTGGGAAACTGAGGCACAGGTAGGGAATATGACTCCCCTCAGATCACTCAGCAAACCAGTGGCAGAGTTAGGAATGGAACTCGGGTCCCCTAGTTTCAGTCCAGTGGCCTTTTCCACTAAGCCACCTGATATATGAATTGTCTGCTTGTGGGGGGTTTAGAAATTCAATAACATGGCTACAAGAGGAAAGGGAGGGATAACAGCATGAAAACACAAATTTGTGGAAGGTTTGGATGAGCCCAAATCCAACCCCCAGATCTGAACAATCCCGAACTCGGGGGAAACTCCAGACCCAGATATGACCTTTGTGGTGAACGAGCTCTTGTGAAAAGCATTACGTGTTCACAAGGCTGCTCAAAGCATGACCCAAGAGTCAGAAGCGGCCCCAGGAGTCTTACGGTATGGCCACCCTCACCCTTAACACGGAGGTGCTCCCTGGGGCAGCTACGCATGCCAGGAGCACACAGTGCTCTGCCTTGCAGCCACGTAGCCTAGGCAGAGCATTGCTGGCTGGGACGTGTAACCTCCGTGGACTGCATGTTTGTGCTGCACATACGGCTGTGCAGATGAAGGGGTCTGATCGTGTGAGGTGCTGAGCCACTGACTTCATTGGAATTGAGAGTACTCAGCGCCTGGTGGGATCAGGTTCTATGTGTGGGCTTGGGGCTCCTGGCAGGTTGTCACTGCAGAGCTCAGATGGCCAAACTTTAGTGCCCCTGAAACCGGAGATGCTGTCTCCTTGAGAATGCGTCACTGAGAGCAAATCTGACAAGGAGCCTCTGAGTGATGCCATCAGGAATGACAGCCCCTGACAGCTTCCAGCTTGAGGACAAAGTCACAGGGGACAGCCTTGACCTGCAACATCAAGCACCCTCCTCGAGGTTGCCAGCCGAGGATGGGAGCAGAACTTGCAGTGACATGCTGGGACGCATACAATGCTAGGTATGCCTGGGAAAGATGCTCCCCATGGCATAGGTTTGTCTGTGTTCCCACTCACTTGAATTAACATCTTGTTAATAACATGTATGGGTTGCGCTGGAGCTGTGAAGTGGACAAAGTGCATGCATCTTGTCAGAGGTGCCTTAAATCCTGTACGTTGTGACAACAGCTAAATCAGCTATGTTTTATTTTTAATTAATTAGAAACCTCATGTACAAGTAAAATCTGCTGAAACCTGCCCTAGAGCCCTTGTAACTTTCTAGCATCATAAATGCCTCCATCTCCTGCAGGGAGGTACGGCCCTAACAAAGTATATTTTGCATATGGAAAGGCCAGATTCTGATCTGTTACATCCCTGTAAATCTGGAGTAATTCCAGTAAAGCCCATGAAGTCACTACAGATTTACAAACAGTATCTGGCCCATATCCCACTATTAGTATGCAAACTCAAATGGAACCAGTGAAGTGGTTAGGCCTGATTCTGAGCTCTCTTATGCCAATTTTACACCACAGCAACTCCATTGACTTCCTGCTTGTGTTCTCTTGAATTACACCAGAGCAATGCGAGATGAGAATGGGGCCCACTGACTGCTGCGGAATTACTCCAGTTTTGTGCTGGCGTAAGAGCAGAATCTGGCCCATTGGTCCTTTAAAGTCAGAGGAGTTACTTACCCTGGTGTAAGAAGAGAATCTGTCCCTCTTAGTTTAATTCTAAAGCTAGTTGATGATGTGTACATAACATTCCTTTTCCCTCTGTAAAGAAGAGGGAAAGTGGTGGTGCTCAGTCGGACTGCAGAGAAAGAAAAGAAAACAAGAAACTTGAAAGGAAAAAAAAAAATCAAAATCAGAGAAGCCAGCGGACCCAGTGAGAAAATGAGAGGCGACTCGAGAGCAGGAAGGAAAGGGGAAGGTTATGTCATTAGAGACTGGAATCCAATGTTTTGCTGAAACTCCATGGATACAGGAAGGAGCAGGGTGGGTAAAAATAGCAAAATGCATATAATATGAGTTCCAAGAATTCAGCTCTCTGAAAATAAAGAAATGTATGTTCTTGCTTAAAAGCAGAAGGAAAAAGTTATGTGTTGTTATGAATCTATTAGAAAGAATGAAGGAGGTGGGGGAGAAACAGGAAGGCTGCTGAAAAGGATTTCTGGTTTCTCCAACCAAAACATGGACATTTTTATTATTATTACATACGTTTTATCTGACTGCTCAGTGGCTTGGTTCGCAAGGGATGGAAAATACTTTAGTAAAATCTTCCCATCAGAAGATATGGAGGCTGTTCAAGTGAAAGTTCTTTTTCAGGCCGAGGCGCACACAGAAGAGCCCCAATGTTGATCACAATTTAATCTTCCATTCTATAAGTTAAGGCTTTTTTCTCCCTATTTTTAAGAGCTTAAATTCATATGCTAGCTAGTAGGCAGTTAGACCAAACATCCAGTCTCTTTGGGCTGGACTGTATGTGCTAGTATCTCTCCAGTCCAGAGATTCACACCTCATCTATAAAACAGAAAACTCTTACGCCAGAAAGAGGGGGGGGGGGAAATCAGCCAATTTACTCCATTAGGTTGTTTTATGTCAGAACAGATGGTAACATATCACCATGGAAGTCTTTATAAAAATTTCCATCTTTTAACTTTGAACGCGGGCCTTAAATTTTCCCCTGGTGAAAATGTGGAGCGTGAGTCATTATACACGCCATGTGCTATCTGCATGGGATTTTCACTTACTTTATTCAGAAAGTCAGAAAGCCATTCCATTACGCTAACTGCTTTTTCCTCCCTCCCCAGCTTGGGCAAGTGGCCAATTCCATCATCTTAAACTCAGCAATATGAACAAGGAAGGTATCGTCTGAGCGAGGAGGAGCTAGAATGCACAGCCAAGGGGAGATGCATTGCTCCACAGCATAAAGGGCGGGAGTCAATTCCTAAAGCCCAAACGATTGTCAAAAGAGGTAGCTTAAGTTATGACACCTTCTGTATCTTCAAATCATTGACTGAGACGCTAGGGCCTGATCCTACAAGATACTGAATGCTCTTAACTCCCACTGACTGAGTGCTCAGCACCTGCTGGATCTGGGCCCTCAATGCGCTTTTTCTGCCTCCTTTTGAACACAGAGGGTCCGACTTAATCTCTCTCTGAAGTCTGTGGCCAGTGACTGCTGTGGGAGCAGCAGCAGGCCTAGGGATGCTGGGCCTGATTTGCTGCAGTGTAACTCCCTTGGTTGGAACTGGAGAGTCAGTCCCAGTCTCTCCATCCTGGAGTATCCTTCACAGTAGAGAAGCGACAGGACTTGGCTGTAAGGATACAAAGGGGATTCTTCATTAAGGCTACAGGACACGAACAAACCCTGTGGTTTTCTCTAGCTCCCAGACTGACTGACTGACTGCAGCGTGCCCTGCCTACTGTCTCTAAACACTGTATTCCTAAATCCTGGTCCAGATGTGGCACTCAGCTTTTGGATTGTTTCACTACTCATCCCTTCCTGCAAACTCACTTACCAGGATGGGCCTTTAGCAAAATGTCAAGACCTAAATACCCCTGAACTCTGGGAAAATTCAGATCCAAACTTTGCAGTTTGGACCCATCTGTGCTATCTGAGTAATGTCTCAAGGCAGCATTCCCAGAGCTGCAAGAAGAGACATGAAAGAAACACGTGATGTGTTGCCTCCTAGACGCTAGGTGTTGGGTGCATTAGAAATGTAGCAAGGTGGATAGATAGATCTATTATTGCCAAGGCCACTGTCATTCAGGAGCAGGTTAGATCACTGTTCCCAGCCTACATGATGCTTCATGACACTAAGCAGTGGGGTGAATGGCATCACGTCGGACGATAGGAATTGTACAGTATAGAACACCATTTCCCCTGAAGAAATAGCTCACATGCCTTATATAATGAATGAGCTCATTTCACATGCCTTTGCCAGAAACAATAAAAGTTAGAAAATGTCCCGGTAATTAAAATAAAGTGTTACCCAGATTTATAGTGAGAAATGTGAAATATCAGGCAGTCGACCATTGCTCCGAACTCACAAATATGCCTCACGTTGGTTAGAACAGGTTGCATTCATTACCAAGAACAGCATGGGTCCAGTGTGAGCCCCAGAAAGCAGTGAGTCCAGCGGGAGCCCCAGAATGGTTGCGGAGAGAAAGCAGAGGGGAGGGAAAGGTGCCAGCTGGCTTAGTACCCAATGCATCTTGGGTCTTAGCGGTAATGCCTGGAATATGCACAGTACAGATTGTGGTCATTGCATCAGGATGGGTTTTGGATTACACACGGGAAACGGGGCAGGAGGGAGGGAGTCCCATTCCCAGGCCTGCCACATGCACCAAAGAAATTGGGCAGAAACTTGCGAAAAAGAAGAGGCAAAGCGAGACCAGTGCCAGCTAGCCAGCCTGCTCTGAGGGCTGGACAATTGCAACTTGTTGATAATGCTCTCCATATAGATGCCCTGTGCCTTCTTGGATGTGAGTATAGGGCTCGTGGATGGGGATGGAGTGACCGTTCAGCGAGCACTGTAGCACAGGGACGTGTACCGCTTCTTCAGTCTGAGAGGGCGATGTGAAGACAGAAGTGTGTGTGGGGTATCAGTCTTCATGGGCTGTTAGCCTTGGCCTCTACAGTGACTGCCCATGTGGGGCACAGCTAATGACCACCAGCGGCTGCCGGGCTCGGGTGGGGATTTAAAGGGCCCGGAGTTCCCGCGGCTGCGGGGAGCCCCGAGCCTTGCCGGGCTGGGGCCGGGATTTAAAGGGCCCGGAGCTCAGCCCCGAGGCCTTTAAATCCCAGCTCCAGCCCAGCCGCCGGAGCTACGGGCGGGATTTAAAGGGCTCGGGGCTCTCCACTGTGGCGGGAGCTACGGGCCCTTTAAATCCCGGCCCCAGCCCGGGTGCTGAGGGCAGCAGCGGGGAGCCCAGAGCCCTTTAAATCCCCGCCGCGGAAGCCAGTGCAGTCCGGCACGGCGTACTGGCTCTTGCCGGTACGCTGTACCTGACCGTACCGGCTTACTTTCACCTCTGGTCATCAGACTTATCAAGATTAGTAGGCCAGATCTGCAAACCAGTTAAAGGCACAGTTGTTTGTGTCATTTCTGTGTCTTTCCATATACCAGTCAGCTGCACATACATATGTCTGCAGTTTCCTGATTTACATGTGCTGTCACGGTAAATGTCCATGTAAATTAGTCTTGCAGTTGTGTGCATATGGCTGATGCAACTGTGCACCTAGCCTGCTTGAATGTTTATTTAAAACAAAAAAAAACCCCTCTGAAATATGGTATGATAGGGGGACAAGGGGTCTCTATCTGCATCCCCTTCAAAATCATGGCTATATAGTCCAGACCTGGTGTGCCGATAGTGTGCAGTGAAAATGAAATCTCTCCTAACCCCATCCAAAAATACTGACGTTACTGGAACAACACAAGTACTCCTGTTCTTTTTGCGGATACAGACTAACACGGCTGCTACTCTGAAACCTTAAACAAATCTGCGCTTTTTGCTTCCATCTTGTGAAACAGAAACAAAAACGGTGCGAGGACAGCTCATTCTAGATCTTACAAAATCTCAGTGTCTCCGGCACCTTCCGATAAGCCTGAGAAACCCAGATATGAACGATGCGGCGTAATTACTCATGATCACTTGCAGCATCCCATTAAGATCAGTGGATAATCCCATATGGAACAGGCGCATAGAAATAAGGGTACATGGGGTGACTGTGTGGCAGAGCAAACACTGCCCTGAATAGGAGCATGCAGATATTTTATAGGTAGTATCTCTTTAACTGTGCAATCTTTGCACTGGCTGACTCAGGGGATTAGTAACATTTGACTTTAGCTTTCAGGTTCAAATTCAGCTTAGGGAAACTGTGATCAAAAGCTGCTGCCATCTGATGGCTGTTGGGTCTCTAAGGTGACCTGAAGCAGTACGGGCCGGGTGATGGGTGGAGAAAGGCATTTTAGAGCTGGGGAGCTTTGCCTGTAACTTCAAACTCATGAGGCACCGCTGGGAGCTACTCCCAGAGCTGGTGGGGATCTGGCACCTTTCTTCAACTCTGAGCTCACACCCAGATCTAGAGAAGAAAAGTCTTGGGCAGCTCTGAGCAGCCTGGTGCTGTGGTGCAGGAGGGACCTGGCTGGGTCTGCTAGAGTCTCAGGCCATTACAGAGTGAATACTCCTTGGCTCCTGAGACAGGCGCCTGCTGTGACTAACCTCCACAGAAACATTGGGAGGCGGCTGTTCTGCTCAGGGGCAGATTTCAGCCCTCTGCCCAGTCACAGCCCCCGAGCCATTCTGTCCCCCTGTGGCTATTTAAAAAAAAGTTTCACATAAAAACTTAGCCTGATAACTTCTTCAAAGCAGGCAGCTTTCTGTCTTGATGCCAAACTATGGCTTCTTTTCCTGAGGAAGAGGAGGGGGTGGTGGAAGGGGAAGGACTGTAGACATTCTGGTGAACGCTGCAGTCTTGAAAAATGTTTTCACAGTCTGGTGCTACAATAACAAATGGTGGGGCTGATTCCAGGGATGGCTTGATTGGCAGGGCATGGGAAGAGGGCAGTGGAACCCCTGAACTACCTGCCATTTAGCACCAGATTCTTCTCTTGCTTTGGTGTAAATCGGGAGGAATTCCAGGGATCTTTGCTGGAATTTCAGTAGGGAACTGGAAGGGTGGTCTTGGATTGGGACTTGGCAGAAGAACTGCACTCCGCCACAGACTCCCTCTATTGACCTCAAGCACATGAATCCGACGAAGTGGGTATTCACCCACGAAAGCTCATGCTCCAATACGTCTGTTAGTCTATAAGGTGCCACAGGACTCTTTGCTGCTCAAGCACATTGCTTCCCCTCTCGGTGCCTCAGTTTCCCATCTATAAGATGGGGATACTTATTCTTCCCTACCTCATGAGGTGGTTGTGACAAGAAAGTCATTAATGCTACCAAGGTGCCTAGATGCAATGCTGATGAGAACCACAGAAAAGCCTATACAAAAAATGAGATCAGACCCCTGGGGCTTGTGGGGAGAAGGGGAGAAGATTTGAGGACCGCATGTTCTGAATGACTCAAGAGATGACATTTAAGCACTTGTGTATCCCCACAGTGATCACCTGGTGGATCCAGGCTTTAATTTCTTTTCTTTTTTTTCTGGACCATGTGTCAGAGAGGCAGATGCAGGTAAGTAAGTTTCAGAGTAGCAGCCGTGTTAGTCTGTATCCGCAAAAAGAACAGGAGTACTTGTGGCACCTTAGAGACTAACAAATGTATTAGAGCATAAGCTTTCGTGGGCTACAGCATCCGAAGAAGTGGGCTGTAGCCCACGAAACTTATGCTCTAATAAATTTGTTAGTCTCTAAGGTGCCACAAGTACTCCTGTTCTTTTTGCAGGTAAGTAAGAAATTAGCATAAAAGGGACGGTCTGCTGGGAGGAGGAGGGAGGGATCTCTAATGTGTTCGTGTGGAAGGCAGGGTTTGGTCCCCAGTTTGTGCATGGCCTGTATATGAAATTAATGGGAGAAAATATTTCCACTAAGCATACGTTTCTGCAGGTCAAAACATGCCAGCTTTGGGGCCCAGCCCTGCAGATCCTTTTTTCTGGGGTGGTGCTGCTGAAACCAGCAGCATGTGGAAGGACTGCTCGCTTGGTCCTTATGGTGTGGGGACTTTGAACAATGGGAAGCCCGTGTTCTGGTGAAGCCCAAAACTGAGTGAGCTGGGGAGGCAAAGGGTCCAGTCTTGTTCCCATTGAAGCCAACAAGAGATCTCCACTAACTCCTCAGGGTGCAGGATTGAGACACCCCTCTTTAGCAGTCACTTTAGTGTGGAACAGCTGGCTGCAGACTTTGACCCAAAGGGGAGACCTTAGTAGCCTGAATCTTCAGGTTTCAAATGCCCAACTTGCATGGAAGCCTCGGTTTGAGTCTCTGGTGCATCATACAATTCAGTTTCTCCCCGCTGGGGTGTTGACAGTGAGTGGCAGCCTGGGAGCTGCTCTGCTGCATTACATGTGGATAGGAGGAACAGTCCCAATACCTTTTATAAGAGCAGGACTTTGGCTGGCAGTCCTTAGCCTCCTCCCCAATGCTGTGCCTTGGCCACTAGCTGCTCCCCGGGGGTGGTTTACGTACGTGCTTGGGGATGAAAGTTGCTGTATAAAAGTAAAAATCCTAAGGTCTTTGCTGTCCTGACAACCTAGCAGGGCTGTTCTGCTGGCTCCCTTAGGAATCCTGGGGGTTCCAGCTTGTATGCCTTCCTCGGAATTCTCCCAGTAAATTAACTTTTTTTTTTTTTTTTTAATTGGCAATGGCAGGCACGCCTGGCTTTTTAATGAGGTGTGTGGCGGCATCTGCTGGGGCGTGTATGGACAGAGTATGGTGGGGTGGGGGAGGCCCCTGGGCAGCATACCAGCCACCTGGAAAAGACTCCTGCAAGGGTGGGGAGCTCTGAAGCACCACCCACTACAGGGAGGCTCCCCCACAACCTCTGATGGGCTCTTGCCCTGTAAATGCTAAAATCAGGAGCGAGAGGGAAGGGATAGCATAGCCCTGCTAGGCACCCACCCATGCCTGTTAGCAAAAGGGCCAACGGTGGCAGGGTCTGTAAAGATTTAGACCCGAGGCTTTAAAAGATGCCTAAGGGATTTGGACACCCAGTTTCTGTTACAATTGGGCATCCAGTTCCCACAGGCAGTTTACAAATCTCAGCCTTAGCTTTTGAACAGGCTGCTGATTAGCATTGGGGCTGGTGCTGGGGCCCTCTAGAGCAGAAAGCATGAATCTCTGCAGCCTGCGCTTAAGAGCTAGGTCCTGTGGATCATGTGCAGAGCAGGGATATATAACACACCCTGGCTAGTGGGTTACCTACTCCCCCTGGGTGGAGGAAGCTCCTCCCCAGCATCCAGGTCCAACAGAAGTAGGAACCACTGCAAGCCTTCGCTTAAGTGATTGCCACATCTTGGCTGACGCACTGGGGATTGAACTGGGGATCTCCAGACTAAAAGCATGAGCTGCTGAACTAAAGCGTGGGACTCTGCAGTGGGGGCTGTAATAGACTTGTATCCTCGGTGTATTTAGCACAGAGAGGGACGCATGATGCACACTGACCATTGTGCTACATTAGCTTGTGTGCATCCACAACAGGGTAACAGGCATGGAGATAGATAGATAGATAGGGTGGGAAGCAGGATTGGCTGTAGAGGGATGGGGCAACTGTGGAGATGAGATGCTCATAAGGGGTCAACTCCTCCATCTCTGATGCCATGGGACACTGCTTGGGAGCAGCAGAAGCCAAGTCCAGCCCTGTAAAACAAAACAGCTAGCAGAGCTGAGTCCAAAAGATGCAACCCAGCATGCTGCTGTCACAGTGCTGAGCAGATACTAAACTAGAAAGGAGAAGTGAAAGACAAGGCCACGTGAAGGAGCAGTCTGCTGGAGGAAAACTACTTTGTCATCTCCACCCTGGCTGTGCATAATAATAATCAGGCAAGGAGAGGGTGACCCTAGAACTGTGTGTGGTCTCCCCTGCTTACCACATGTCTGCCTTGGGCTGGTGCCCCAGGGCGTGGTGTTTTTGCTATGCCCTCATTCTGGCTTGGCGATCCTCTCTGTCTGGTTCCCTGGCCTTGACCTTCCCTCCCACTCTACAGAGCTGCGTCTCTGGCTCTGCCTTCCTGGGACTCACCAGCTCAGCTCTGCAGCTCCCCAGCCTCTGCGGTTCAGAGTGCACAGCCTCAAAGGTCTCCGTCCAACTTGGGCTTCTTCACTGAAACCACACAGCGGGGCTCCAGCGGGACTAGCCTACCAGAGGGAACTCCCCTGCCTTCCGGGCCTCTCTCCACATTTATTCAGTCACTGTCTTTATTTTGTATTTTAGCAAGTGGGAACTGCATCTTCCCTCAGTTTGAGCCCTGCCAAGCATGCAAGCCACTGGGCCAGCTGGGAGATGATATGCTTTATTATCTCATCGTGAATCCCTTTCAACCACTGCTGCTCGAGGTTGGCTCAAAGATGAGAGAAACACTGAGTTCTTAGAGCTTCGCTGTATTCCTCTATTTACTGTCATGTTTCTGGGCCAGCATCTGATCTCCGATATAAATCCGGAGTCACTCCTTTTAAAATCAGCAGGAATTGTGGTCCCTTGCCCTATCTGAAAGTCAAGCCCATTATTCAAGTGTCTGATATAAATTTCGGGGCGTAACTTTAGAACCCAGGGTTGACGCTTTTGCAGGAAGGACCTTAGATTTAGGTTATGTTCTTTAAATAAATACATGATAATTAAAAAACTGAATATGGCTAGAAATACTTGCATGTGTTTTTGTTTTAAATTTCAATTAAAGCCGCCTTTAAAAAATAAAATTAAACTCTCCTTTGCATTGTTCTGAAGCACAGCCCTACAGGATTGTCCCAGCATTTGGGCACCAGAAGGAGGCACTTAGTGTCATTGATTAACTTAGTTTCACCAGTGGAGCCCAGTGAAGGTGCAAAAAAAGTAAGCCTCGGTGGGGAAAAGTGACTTATCTTCTTCCCCCTCAATGTTCTAATTGCACAAACTAAGTGGGGACTAAAGCTATGTTGGGGGTGGGTGGACTCTGTCCTCAGTGAGTTTTTGCTTTGTACACACTACTTGTTTGCTGGATTGCACTAAAATTAAAGATGCTGGTTTGCCTCTGCCACTGTTTGAGTGAAGTGACATGAAAGTAACTAAAATGTAGGGGACTCTTAGCTTTGGATGTGGGTGTGGTTGCTTTTCCAACTTCCTAAATGCTGAAGGGCTGTATACACAAACATCTTCACTAATCTCTGAGCTCAGTAGGTTATTGATCCCTACTGCAATACCAGCTGACTTCCCCTGCAGCCTGCCTGATGCAGCATGTGTGTTAGAAGACGCACCAGGAATGGCCGAAGGGGAACCCAGATGCAGTTCCTGCTGCACTTCCCACAAACTCTTTTCACTGTGCAGCAGTAATGAAACTGCAAGCGATCAGAGCAGGTCACCAGAGTACACCATGGACTGAGAGTACATGTCCGGGATAAGGTGTGCTCTTTGAGTAATTGGCTGGTGATTGTAAAAACTGTCTCGTGTTCTTACTGACAAAATGAGAACAGCAGGTGGCTGCAGTTAAAGAAAAAAATTGGATTAGTGTATTTTTGCTAAAGTTACATTTTTAGCCTGGTAACAATCAGTGTATTAAAAAACAAAAGCCTAGTTAAATACCTCTGAAAACTGGGCCAAAGTGTCTCAATGAAGCATTTCTTAGGGTCCGTTTTTTTCTATTAGTCAGACTTAATATTTAAGTTAATGCACATAGCTGAATTACTCTCCTCTTAGGTGGAGGTTGGTTTCCTGTTTTGATTATACCCAGTGACAACTAAGGCCCCAATTAGGCAAGGCACTGAAGCACCCAGGGTTATGGCGTCACTGGGAATTTTAAAATAAAGATTGGGTATTTTTCTAAAGATCAGCTCTAGGAATTATTTGAGGGAAGCGCTATGGCCTGTTATACAGGAGATCCGACAAGAGGATCACAGTGGTCCCTTCTGGCCTTGGAATCGATGCATCTATGGAATCTGCTCAAGTCCCTTTTGATCTCAGTTCTTTGCCTAATCAGGGCCTTGGCCTGCTAGATCCATCAGGCAGAGTCAGCAAGCAACAGGAAGGAAGGAAGCAAAACAGAGAGGCGGGATGGTCCTGAGTTAAAGCACTGGACTGGGGCTGCTGCTTTTTGCCCATCGAGGTGTAAACTCTTTGGGGCAAAGACAGTCCCTTGCTATGGGCCTGATCCAAAGCCTGGGGAAGTCAATCAGAGTCTTTCCGTTGAGTTCAATGGGCTTTGGATCAGGCCCGACAGGCTGGACTTTCCAAAATGCTCGGCACCCATCAGCACTTGCGGACAGGGCTGCCACAGGCTGGGCGTTTCGCGAGATGCTCCTGTGCTGGGCAGCCCTGAGCCCACTGCTCAGACTCCATGTTGCACACATGGCTGAGCTGCTGGCAGGTTCCTCCCGCCACGTATAGATGTTGCTGTAGAGCCCCGCTGAAGCTGGCAGCCCCCTGCCTGTATGCCTTCTTCTGGTTGCTGCCTGTGCTGAATCCAGAAGAAGGCAGCAGTGAGTGGCTGACAAGCAGGCAGGGATAGAAGGGAAGGAGGACTCAATATGAGCTCCACACTCCCCTAAACCCCCTGCCCTTCAGAGACTCCAGCCCCTGCCTGACACCTTGTCCCACAGAGAGAACCCAACCCCCTGCCTCCCAGATGGAGCCTAGAACCCCAGTTACCAGCACCCACCCACCTACTCTGACAGCATCCAGCCCTCCAGCTACCTCAGACACCAGAGCACTGCCCCCCTGCTAGCCCAGCTAGCTCAGACCCCTGCCAGCACATCCCCAGATACCTCCCCACCTGCCCCAACCTCATAGCTGGCAACTTTTGTGCTGCTCCACATCCAGTCCAGCCCTACCACGGCTTGGGGCAGGACGTGTTTACCCTAAACTCAAATTATGGCCACATACTAATTATTTGCAAATATGCAAATTAGAGAACTAAATAATTGTCATCAAGTGTCATATAACTGGCCAGATTTTTCAAACCCATTTAGCGTCCATGAGCTTTCCTTGAGCACCTCAGGAGCTGTTGGGCTCTAAGCATGCCTGAAGTTCTGGCCCCTTCTTTTAGGTGCCCGTGGGGAGGTAAGCTCTTTTGAGAGAGCAGTTAGTTTGTGCTAGGTTCTGTATAGTCTTGGTTGGGGCTTCTAGCTACTACCACATAATGCAAATAATGAATAAACACTGATAAGAAGATCTGCTCCAGCAGAGGTTCCCGAAGGGCAGGCTGGGTAGGAAACTGCATATCCTTGCATTTCACTTTATTTTTACTTGTTGATTATTTGTAGTGCCCCAAAGCTCCAGTCAGGATTGGGGCCTCACTGGGCTATGTACTGTACAGGCCAATCCCTGCCCCCCAAGAATTTACAGTCTAAACCAAGATATGTTATGATCTTTAGCTGCTCTGAGTGGCATCTCTACACGTCCCTTTTGCCTCTGTGCTTTCAGATGTCACCTGTCTTCCACCCCCTCTCCAGAAGCTGACCCTCTGTTTTATGAAATAGTTGCAAGATGCAGTCCTCTCCCTGATAACCTCTGTCTTCCTGATGAGCTGCACGTCTGGCAGCAGAGAGGACTGGAGCTTGTTTTTATGTTTGTGTGTGGAATGTTTCAGGCACAAACACATCCCTCTCCCCGCTTGGGGAGATGGAAGGGGTTGGGGCAGTGATGAAGGAAGATGCTCCCCAGTCACAGATTTGTAAGTGAACCAAAAGTGGAGGGCTGGATGGAATGAATTGCCAGTTAAATATGGAAAATGGAGTCTGCTTTTCCTTCTGGGCCTTTGGAATCTGTGGGTGGATTGGAACTGGCAGGCAGGGAGCAAACACCCACCCACCATAGGGTTGTGTGGTTCAGAAGTTTACAAGAGCATTTGTGTTCCAGGAGCTGCTGGCCTTGAAGCCAATAGGAAAAAAAAAAAGAGAGAGAGAGAAAAAAAAAAAAACACTGTGGTGTTAGGGCCCTTCCTCTGAGATTTCCCCCCCTCTGTTTCTGCTTTCTCCAGCTAGAGGGCTGTCGAGCATGAGAGATCTGAATTGGTTGGAGGGGCGGTGGGGGTGTGTGTCAGGGGGATGTGTGTGTAAGATGATGTGTTTTTTTGTTTTTTTTTTTTAAACACACGTCCTGTTCACAGTCCTCCATCAGGGAGGCCAGAGGCTTCAAAACCTGCTGTCACCTTACTCCAAAGTGAGAGCTCTCTCTACTCCCCAGGGGCCAGTCTCCCCCTCACTACCTCCCCGCTTCTATTTAACTCTGCAAAGCCTCTGGGAGACAGACAAACTGAAGTTTTACTGTATTGTGAACAGTGCGAACGCCAGCCTTTTAATGCCTAAACCTGTTAGGAAAAACCACAGCACTGAGCAATTTGATACTAATCCTTTCCCCTTCTCCAAAGCTGCTTGTCTGAGGATCTCAAAGTGTGTTACACCCATTCATGAACTAATCCTCCTTCTGAGACAGGGCAGGGTCACTATCCACACTTGCAGATAGAGAAACTGAAGCAAAGAATGAGGAAGGGACTTGCCCAGGGTCACCTACACCTACAACTTATAGGAGGACAGTGTTCACCCCATGATTTATCTTTTGGGAGGAGCCAGAGAACTGCTTCTCCCACAACAAAACTGCTCCCTTGCAGTCAATATTTCCCCTCTCCTCAGCTGAATGATTCGGATCTCACCTTGACCCAGGTTTATAGCCCGCTGAGGTCAGAGGGAGCCTTTCCCTTACTTCGCTGGGCTCTGGATCAGGCCCTGATGCTGTTTTTACACCAGTGTGTCTCCATTGGCCTCAGTGGACTTGATTCTGATGTAGGGCCTGATTTTGCTGCTGTTAAAGTCAATCTGAGTTTTTGGTGACCTTAATGGGAGCAGGCTCTGTGAGAGTGAGATCAGGAGCAGGACATATATGTTTGTTAACGGCCTCTCATATTAACCGCCTGAGACTTGTAAGTGGGATTGTCAAAAGAGTCTAAAGGCATTAGTGCCCAGACCCCATTACAAGGAGATCAATGCCTAACTAACTCCCACACAGGCTCCAGCTTCATTTATTTATCAGCCTTTCTGTGACCATCAGTAGTCTAGGATCTCAGCAGCTCACAAACATGAATTAATTTTATCTTCTCAGCCTCCCTGGCCAGGCCCAGACTAAAGAATTTTGGGGCTTGTGCACTATGGAAATTGGGAAGCCTCCCCACCTTTCCTAAACTAGATAGCAATCCGCACCATACCCCACCCAAAGCTCAGAATGCTCCTCCCACCTCACATACACCCCAACAACCCTCCATCAGCTCCCACTTATCCCAGCAGCCCTGCTGTACATCCCACTCACTTCAAACTCACCCCTCCAACACTGTTCATTCACCCCATAGCCCCTCAACAACTCATCCCAGCCCCTCACCCTTACCCCAGGATCTTCCTGGCCACTCATTGGTGCCCCCTGGCTCAGCACTCTGCTTCTGTTCCAGGCTAGGGCGGCTCTTCCTGATCCCCCACCGTCCAGCACCTCCGCTCTCTCCCTGCCTTGCACTCGCAGTCCTGCGCTGCCCAATCACTCCTCCTTTAAGACAGAGAGGTGGCTGGGCCAAACTGGAGTGAGTGGTGGTGTGATCTGGCACATGGGGTTGCAGTGCCACAGTGTTTTTTGTTTGTTTGTTAGTCTGGTAGTCAGGGGCCCTGTGCACATGCAGCAACTGCACCCTGGTTAATCCAGGCCTGCCTGCCCTCAGGGAGTTGGCATTACTCCCATTTTACAGATGAGGAAATGAGGCACAAAGGGATTAAATGACTTGCCCAAGGCAACGGGAAGTCCCTGGGAGATCTGGAAATAGAACCCAGATGCCCTGTGCCTTAGCCACTAGGCCATCCTCCCTTTCCTTTGTATGGTCCTCTCTCTTCTAGGAATTCCAGTTAGTGTCAGCCTGACCACAAACAGCTCCTTACAGGATCCAATGGATAGCTGAGTAGCAGATAGCATCTTGATTGGGAGGAGCCACCGCTCTTAAAATGAACCTTAGTTGTTGGGTTTTTGTTTTGTTTTTAAAACATACACTAACAAACCAGCTTCCAGAGCAAAGTGGCTTGTCCATTAATGAGTAAGTTTCCTTCTAAGCATATATTTTTTTCTCTTTAAAAGGATCAGGGACTCTATAGTTGGTTTTTTAATACATCTGGATTTTTCTCTTAGATCTTAATGTATCTAAAACCAGCTGGAATTGCAATTAAATTTGTTTTAGGGTATTATTCTGTGTCCCACTACTGTAGCATCTGAGCACCTTCCATATAAAATCAATTCACTAGCAATGTTCCTAGCACTTCTCCCTTTTTGGGGTCAAAACTCTGCTTGGATAAGGGTCTTTCTTTATTCTTCAAATTCAGAACACATTACAATTTGGAAGCAAAAGAACATGTGAGTGGATAGATCTCATGCATACTTCCTATTATCAGGAGGTAATAGACACAGTCAGTTTCAACCATGTCACATTGAATTTTGTATTTAAAAGAATATATTCTTAACCAATGCCTTTATAGATCACTAGCAATACAGCCCAGAATTCTGCCAGTAAACTGTAAGCTTTTTTGCATGACGGACTGTTTTATTAATTGCATAAATGTACAGTACCTAGCACATTAGGGCCCTGGGTGCTGATTAGTACTTTTAGGTCCTATTATTATTTAATATTTGTATTGCAGTAGCACCTAAGAGCACCAGTCAAAGCCCAGGACTGCCTTCTGTAGTGCATGAAGTGATATGACAGATGCTAGTCACATGAAGTTCTTTCCTTCTTTGCACTCCCTTTTCATACTTTAAACCCAGATGCTTCAACTGGTTACATGTGAATGGACCCCCTGGGCCCATCCCTGCTAATTCAAATTGCAGGATCAGAGCCCTCTTTTGTGCACATACTGCACTTTGCTACCACCAGAATAACAGTGACAACAATATCCATCCAATCTCCATCTCTGGAGATATTTAAGAGTAGGTTAGATAAATGTCTATCAGGGATGGTCTAGACAGTATTTGGTCCTGCCATGCGGGCAGGGGACTGGACTCGATGACCTCTCGAGGTCCCTTCCAGTCCTAGAATCTATGAATCTATGAATATAAGGTAGGGGCTGTAATTTTCAAATTTGTTTGTATATTGGCTCAAGCAATGGGGCTCTGAGCTGGTTAACTTGTAAGCATTCCCACAATTATAAATGTTAAAATAATAATTAATAAAATGGTTGGACCAACGTAACAAAACAAAAAAAGATTGACGAGTGACTGAAACCTCTGGGATTGAGCCCTGGAAATTGTCAAATCAGATGGTAGTTGAACGGGGGGGGGGGGAGTGAATTCAAAATCTTAGTATCTAAATAGAATTCCAAAGGGCATTGTGTTTCCCCAGCGCATTGATTGGTTTTTGGCCAGATTTCCTCCTATTTTTGTGTCTGCATTGATCCTTCAAATTTAACATATCCATTTGGACATTCATCTCTTCACCCCTTCCCCCCAAATCTGCCTGCATCCACGTGTTGTATTCTATTTTATACTTAGATTGTAAGATCTTTGGGGCAGGAACGATATTTTTGCTGTGTGTTTTCACAGCACTTGGCACACCCAAGGTTCTGGTCCCTAACTGGGGTTCCGAGGCTGTATAAAGCTTGTCATGCAGCCTCTTCTTGTCTGCACATTAGAGTTAGAGGAAAATGTTGATTTCTGATCCTTGTTTCTCTCTTTTTTTGGTTTTGAAACTTGTTTCTTATGTTTGTATTTTGAGTTGGTTGAAAAGCCAGTAAAAAAAGAGTTTTGATTGTCGAAAAATTTGAAATTTTGGCTGTGTAACTCATTGAAAAACCAGACACATTTCAACCCAAGTTGTTTGCTTATTGAAAACAGATTTCTGTAGGAAAAGCCTTGAACTCTGGAGAATGTCTTCCAGTTCTTGTTTGTTTTCATAACAGCAAGAAACCCAAAGAGTCGTATCTTCCGGTAGGTTCTCCCAAACTAAGTAGGGCTGAATGGGGTCAGTGATTGCCTGGGAGACTTGTTAGGAAAATCTTGGTGCTGAAGGAAGTGGTGTTAGCGATTCAGTAGAGGGTGCTCTTTCCTGTGAGTCAGTGCACAGCAATCCTCCGGGTGGCTCTGCGGTCTTTCGCATGAGATGTGAAAGGGAGGTCCTCCATTAGTCATGGCCCTTAAAGATCCCAGGCTACCTTTTGACTGGACAAATTTAATTTTTCTGACCTGAAATACCCCTGCAGTTTCAGCTGAAAATGTATTTTCTCTCTTTGTTCTCCACTGTGTTTGTATTATAGCAGGCTATGTCATGTAGTGTGTGTGTGTGTGCTCCATCTATACACTGTGTATTTGTGTTATGCAATTTACATTGGGCATATGTTTTGCACTATGCATAAGTGTGTGTGTTTTTTGTTTTACACATTACGTGTGTTTTGTGCACATTCCATGTATGAGTGTGTGTATTTTGTGCTTGTATTAGATGTACATGTTTTATGTCTGAAGACGTGTGTTACACATAAAATTTGTATATGATTGTATTTGTGTTACATGTATACGTTAGGTGCATATCCTTGTGTTGCGTGCATGCCTGTGCGTCTATTTTGTGTCACGGGTGTACTTGTCTTGAATTACACACACGGTGTATGTTTTGCAACTTTTGCGTTAATTGCATGTACCCTGTGTTTGTTGCATGTGCCTTGTGTGTATGTGCTCATGTCAGGCACACACTTTAAAAAAAACAACCACCCTCCACCACAGTAAATAATCAGGACAAAGCAGAAACAAACCCCACAGAGGAAAAGCCCTCGCCCTCCCGCCCCCTTCCTTCCGCGCTGGCAGGTCTGTGAACCCAGCACTTTACTCTTCCCCAGCCCGGCTGCTCCGGGCTTGTCTGTGTGCTTGCCTCTGCGGAGAGGCTCCGCGGGGGGAGGCGGCCCCCGTTCCTGGAAGAGCCCAGCCTGGGGAGTTGGTCACATTCTTGGCTGGGATTCAATGACTGAGGCAGACACCAACAAACAGGGGAGGGGTGCGGGCGGGCGCGCGGGGCGGGCGGGAGGAGTGAGCGCGAGGCTGCACGAGCTCAGCGCCCAGGCGCTCTCAGTCGCGGCTGGGGAGAGGAGCGGGGAGGACGAGCGCTCGCTGCCTGCAGCTCCCCGCAGCCCACTAGCCCAGAGAGCAAAGCCCAGCAAGAGCCGCACGCGAAGGAAACCTTCCCGACCCAGCCAGGGGACCACCCGGAGAAGGGGGGGAGGGAGGAGCCCGCCTCTGTCTGCAGCCCCCCTCCGCCACCTCTTTCTTTGGAAGTGCAAAAGATTGCGGCCGGGGGGAGCGTCGAAGCAAAAAGCAAAACAGTGCAACATTTTATTGTGGTGTTGCATTTTTTTTTTATGATTGTTGTCTTCCCCTCCTGCCGCTTGGCTTCGGTGGAGATGGACCGCCGGGAGGCCGCCGCCGCAGAGCCGCAGCCCGCGCGCGTTTGAGCCCCCGGGGCCGGAGCGCGGCACAGACTTTCCTGGGGTTGTGTTTGGGGGGGGGGGGGGGGGGGCGGCTCGACTCTCTGCTCCGCCGGGGCTTGTGCAAGGGCCCCCGAGCCGGGCACACGCGCCCCGCGGACACACTCCGCGGCAGCGGGGGTCGGTGCCGGCTGACCCCGGAGGCGACGCAGGGCGGGCCGGGCGGGTTCCATGTGGTGGCCCCTGGTTTAGGGGAGGCACACCCGGGGCTGTTCGGTTGTTATTTCTGGTTTTGGGCCGGGGCTGAGGGGCTGAAAGATGGAGACTGTCACTAGAAGCAGCTTCCAGCCGCATCCCGGGCTGCAGAAGACCTTGGAACAGTTTCATCTGAGCTCCATGAGCTCCCTGGGTGGCCCGGCCGCCTTCTCCGCCCGCTGGGCGCAGGAGATGTACAAGAAGGACAATGGCAAAGACCCGGCGGAGCCCGTCCTCCACCTGCCCCCCATCCAGCCCCCGCCGGTGATGCCGGGCCCCTTCTTCATGCCCTCGGACAGGTCCACGGAGCGGTGCGAGACCATCCTGGAAGGGGAGACCATCTCCTGCTTCGTGGTGGGTGGCGAGAAGCGGCTCTGCCTGCCCCAGATCCTGAACTCCGTGCTCAGGGACTTCTCCCTGCAGCAGATCAACTCGGTGTGCGACGAGCTGCACATCTACTGCTCCCGGTGCACGGCCGACCAGCTGGAGATCCTGAAAGTCATGGGCATCCTGCCCTTCTCGGCCCCTTCCTGCGGGCTCATCACCAAGACGGACGCCGAGAGGCTCTGCAATGCCTTGCTCTACGGGGGCACCTACCCGCCCCACTGCAAGAAGGAGTTCTCCAGCACCATCGAGCTGGAGCTCACCGAGAAGAGCTTCAAGGTGTACCACGAGTGCTTTGGGAAGTGCAAGGGACTCCTCGTGCCAGAGCTGTACACCAACCCCAGCGCTGCCTGCATCCAGTGCTTGGACTGCAGGCTCATGTACCCGCCTCACAAATTTGTGGTCCACTCGCATAAATCCCTGGAGAACAGGACTTGCCACTGGGGCTTTGACTCGGCTAACTGGAGGTCCTATATCCTCCTCAGCCAGGATTACACCGGGAAAGAGGAGAAAGCAAGGCTGGGCCAGTTCTTGGATGAAATGAAAGAGAAATTTGACTACAGCAACAAATACAAGAGAAAAGCACCCAGGGTAAGTAGCACCTGATTTTTCGGGATGAGGGCTGGGGACATTCGCCTACAGTTTCAGGGGTCTCCCGATAAACCAGCTTTGGTGGCCCCTCTCCCTTGCAAGGCATGCAGCGGTCTAACCATGCTGTGAAATCAAACCCAGTGGGCTGATGTGGAAGAGAATTCTTAGAAACTGCACTTTGCTTTCTTGTAGGCTTAAATTGTTCTTCTTCTTGGTGGCTTTTAGGTTTTACTTAAAAGACTTCTACTTTTCTATGTCTTCTTTGAATTGTACATTAGGGGCCTGATCCTGCTGCCCTTGCTCCCCCCCATACTTTCACTGGGAGACAGGCCAGGACTTCGGGATCGGAGCCTGAATGGGGAAGCATGAAAGCTGGGGCAAGGACAAATAACAAGAACGAACTACTCTTTACAGAAATGCATACAACTCCCCTCCTGATGTATGTCTTAATAAATGGAACAGGTCTGGGAACAGAGATGAAATGATCTCCAAGCCTAGATGGGAATGAAATGTGACTGGTTACAGGGGTCCATAGGAAAATTTCTGACAATAGGTCAGTATACTAGTAGCATGCATTAGCGACTGGTGTGTGACCGGAGAAGACTGTGCACATTGTCTGAATCCTACGACCAGACTGGCTTTTGTGTATTGGATTTTGTATAGATCCAGTAAATGAATCTGTCTAGAGCCAACTGCAGCAGCCTCTAAGATACGCCATGCGGTGTTGACTCTGCCCATCCAGACTGCTAAACCACATTTATTTTAGGTGGCTTTTTTTTTCTTTTCAGTCTGAGCAGCCTGAATCGCCAGCGTGTGGGTGGGTGGCAGGCCATGGTGGACCCTGGCACCAGTCCTGATCAATGGGCAGCAATGCCACAGGGCCCTGAGAACTTCCTCGCAGACACCAGGATGTCTGGCTAACTGGCGGTGGTGTAATTGGCTGTGGGATGAGCAGCACACTGTCCGCCCCCCTTATCCCCCCCAAAAAAAAAGGCAAACAGGAAAAGTCGAGTTAACTCCTTCCTTTGAGTTCTACTGCACTGGCTTGTTGGGTGGATTGTGTCTCATTTTGTTGGGGATTTTTAGTTGCTGGAGTTGCAGGGTGCACAATGCTAGGGACAAACCCAAAGAGAAGCATTTAAAGCCTGTTGTGAATGGGCAGGGAGATTCTCATCACTTCCGAAATGCTTGTTTTAAACACTCTCTCTCTTTAACTTTCTTTTTTAAATATCCAGACTTACGAAGCGCTGTGCACACAAAGCTGCACCTAGCCCAGCTATCTTTGGGAGGCCCAGTTAATTCAGCTTCTTGCCTCTAGCTTTTCTTTCTTTTTTCAAATCAGTAACTAGACTCCTCCTCCCTCTAGTTCCTCAAATTCCCCTCCCCAGAGCTGGAGGGTCAGAGCCATTGTGGCAGTGTTGTGCTGTAATGAGCCACATTATCGCCATAGTTGGAGGTGGATGTGTTTTTAATGGCTTGTCTGTCCGCTGCTAATCATGCGCTAAGATGGCATGGTGGGATTGACTGTCTACGGATGTGTGGGGACAGGAGAGGGTGAGGTTGTGAGGCTGGAGAAGCAGGATTTTTGGGGTGAAGTGACCTTGCTGTGATTGTGGCATCCTGCCCAGACCACCTCTCCCCACTTCCCTTTCCTACTCCCAGAAAGGTGTGTTTTGAATATTACCTGGGTCAGTCCCATATTGGTTGATTCCCTCCCTATTTCCATAGCTGACCCCTTTCACTTGATGAATTTCAAACCTTAAGTGGTGTCATTTTTTTTTCCTCATAGTGGTTTTTATGGAGTTTTACCCTGTTTTTAGCAATATCCAGAATGCTTGACTGGAGCTAGGTGGAGGAGTCAGGGCAAGTTTAGACACAAGGAGCAACATTTTTCAAAAGAGGTTACTGAACTTGGGGTGCTTTGATTTATTGATTTTTTCTTTTCTTTTTAGGGGTGGAGCCCAACTTGAGATCCCACCCCAAAAGGGACTACACTTTCTCAGAAAGCGCTGAGCACTCCTGGCTTCAGATGAGGCCGTGGGAAAGGTGCACAGCACCTCTCACAAAGCAGGATCAAGGAGGCTCAAGTTGGGCACCTAAAAATTGTGGCATCAAAAACATTAAATAAACAGTGGCTACTTTGGAACATTTTGCCAAAATGCATTTATGCGATGAAATTCCCAGGGTGTTGGCTTTCAAAATGCAATATTGTAAGGGGTGGGTGGTGTCCGTGTGTTCTGGGGATAGGGTGGGGAAGGGGGAATGTTTTATCTCAGTTCCTGTGCAGAACTGGGCTAAGTTTCAAGGCTTTTGAGTTGGCTTCAGGGCTCCTGTATAAATACAGCGCAGTCTTGAAGAGACCCTGTCAACAACTTACCTGGCAGACCAGACAGAGTTTTGGAATTGCCTTAGCTCACTTATGTTTCCTTTTTCTCCAGCCTTTTTCCATCAGATGTAGCCAAGGGGATATCATATGTTAAGGTCATTTGTGTTGTAGCAGCGTTTGCAGATAATTATGGAGAGATTCAGTCTGGCTCAAGGGCTGCTAGACTGCGGCCAGAGGCAAATAACGGTGCAGTAAATTTTAGGTCACCTAGCAAGGAAATGAAAGGAAGATCCTGCCTCTGGCTCTGTGTGGTTGTGTTTATCACTGTCTACCTGCATGTTTGTCTCTCTCTCTGGCTGTGTGTGTGGTGCTTGTTTGTGGATAAATGTGTGAAGCATGTGTGTGTGTGTGTGTGTGCGCTTGTCACTTTGTTTTGTCATATATCCATTTGTGTACATATGCGTGTGTGATGTGTACCTTTTTTTGTGGTTTATTTGAATTACTTTGTCTCAGTTTCATGATGGGTCTGTGGATATATGTGTTGGTCTGTGTACTCAGTGTCTCTGGGGTGTCTGCGGGTGGAGGTATCTCTGCTGCTCTTGTCAACATGACTGTATGAAGTGCGCCATGTGTCTGTCTGTGTGTGATTGTGCAAGGTGTGGTGTCTGTGGTTTTGCTCCTCCCAGGAGTGGCTTGGTCTAGAGCTGCAGTGCAGGTGAAAACCTCATGCAGGGGACAGTGGGTTAAAGCCACAGATTTGAGGAAGCTCTGAACTCTGCAGCACAGCAGAACAAGTCCCTCCGAGTCTGTCACTTTTCTTCCTTCCCTTTTCTTTTTAGTTTTATTCCTTTTTATTTCCTTAATCTTGGGTCTGTTTTCCCTCTGCATTGACCTGTGAGCTTCTTCACTTCCACTCCACCCTTCACCTTCCCACCACTTCCCAGAGCTTCCTCTTCTCTTGAGCTCTTTCCTGTTTCCCCTCAGCTTTTGCCCTTGTCCTAGTCCCTCCCCTTCTGCCTCTCCTTGTCACCTGGATTCTCCCCCTCTGCCCCTGCTCTCCTACTTCCCCCGGCATTGTTTTCTGTTCTCCCTGCTCCTTTCCTGGTCTCCTGCTGCTTCCTCTGGTTTTATGTGTGAGTGTGTCGTATTCTCTTCTACTATTCTCCGTTAGTTTGTTCCCTCTCCCTTCTCTCCCACTGTGTCTGGAGTGGAGCTATTCAAAGCATGGCCACCAAGTGCTGGGTTGTGTGTCCTAAGATTTAAAACCTTCCAGACTGCAAAAATGGGTCCCATAAATTGAGAGCCATGGTTTCTTTGGGTATAGTTGAATAGAATCATAGAAACATAGGACTGGAAGGGACCTTGATAGGCTGTCTTGTCCAGTGCCCTCCACAGAGGCAGCACTAAGTATTATCTAGACCAGGGGTCGGCAATGTTCGGCACGCGGCTCGGGCCGGGCCAGGCCAGTTTTATTTACCTGCTGACGCGGCAGATTCGGCCGATAGCGGCCCCCACTGGCCGCGGTTCACCGTCCCGGGCCAATGGGGGCAGCGAGAAGCGGCGCGGGCGAGCGATGTGCTGGCCGCGGCTTCCCGCGCCCCCATTGGCCTGGGACGGCGAACCGCGGCCAGTGGGGGCCACGATCGGCCGAACCTGCCGCGTCAGCAGGTAAATAAAACTGGCCCGGCCCGCCAGGGTGCTTACCCTGGCGAGCCGCGTGCCGAACGTTGCCGACCCCTGATCTAGACCATCCCTCGCAGGTGTTTGTCTTACCTGTTCTTACAAATGTCCATGGACAGAGATTTCACAACTTCCCTAGGTAATTTGTCCCAGTACTTTAGGAAGTTTTTCCTAATGTCCAACCTTAATCTCCCTTGCTGCAATTTAAGCCCATTGCTTCTTGTTCTATCTTTAGTGGCTAAGGAGAACAATTTATCACCCTCCTTTTTATATCAGCCTTTTATGTACTTGGAGTCTGTTATCATGTCCCCCCTCAGTCTTCTCTTCTCCTGACTAAATAAAACCCATTTTTTTCATCTTTCCACATAGGTCACGTTTTCTAGACCTTTAATCATATTTGTTGCTCTCCACTGATTTTTCCCCACTCCAGTTTGTCCACATCTTTCCTGAAGTGGGATGCCCAGAACTGGACACAGTACTTCAGTTGAGACCTCCATGGTCTCCTCTGGCCAGTATAGGCCAGGCCTGGATCGCCATTCCCATCTCTCCTGCTCCATGGCTGATGCCCTTGCCCCATCCTGGTGTGCTTTCTGTCTGCTTTCTGCATGCCAACATGTCTCCAAAGTGTCTGAGCTACTAAAGCCTCAAAAGAGGGCTTTTAAGCTTTTTTGATTGGTGGGCAGTCTCCAGTAGAACAATGTGGGATCCTGTCCCCCTGCCCCATAACATTTTCTGCGGGTCATTGAACTGAGCACAGCCTGATCATGCTTTAATATCCCCCTTCCCTTGCATTTCAGAGCTAGACTTTTTTTTTTTTTTTTTTAGCAAAACTACATAGAATTAGAGACCGGGGGATAAGAGAATTCCGTGCACACTCCCACACACACCAGCGCTGCAGTGTTCCCATGGCTCAGGTCCCAGCATTTCTATGAAGTCGCTGTGAGCTAGAAGTAGCATTCTGGGTATTGACATGTAAATGAGCACAGTAGGCCTTCCACTTTATTTAGCAGTTCCTCCAAATCCAGTGCTGCTGCCACATCACGGAGCTTTCTCAGCTGGAGTAAGGTTTAGCCAGGTCAAGTGTGCAGCCAAATCAAAGGACAGAAATTATTCACGGTGAAATAATGCAGCTCTGAGTGACATTGTAAGATAGCTGTGGCCACTTAAGTACTTCACAGCTGTCATTGTACTGCACACTATGGCCACCCAGAACTTCACAGTGGCAGCAGGGATAAAATCCAGATCCTTCTGCTCCACTGGTGCAGGTCCCTGCTACCTAAAGAGGAATCTCTTTCAGTTGCTAGGAATATATGGCCTGTGACATGCACTGTAGAGAACTTGTGGTTCTGCCCAGGCAGTGGCATCCAAACTACTATCTAGTCCAGGGGTCGGCAACGTTTGGTACGTGGCTCCCCAGGGTAAGCACCCTAGCGGGCCGGGCCAGTTTATTTACCTGCTGACGCGGCAGGTTCGGCCGATCGCGGCCCCCACTGGCCGCGTTTCGCCGTCCCGGGCCAATGGGGGCGGTGGGAAGCCGCGGCCAGCTCATCCCTCGCCTGCGCCGCTTCTCACCGCCCCCATTGGCCCGGGACGGTGAACCGCGGCCAGTGGGGGCCGCGATCGGCCGAACCTGCCGCGTCAGCAGGTAAATAAACTGGCCCGGCCCGCTAGGGTGCTTACCCTGGCGAGCTGCGTGCCAAACGTTGCCGACCCCTGATCTAGTCCATCACTAAATGGATTAGATAAAAGTCAATGGGGAATTCTGCCTGCCTAAAGACTGCAGGTTCAGGCCCATTATTATTATATATAGCACTGAAATGACTCATTGCATTATCTGACTATTAAAATTTTTATTTGAAAATCTTCAATAAAAACCAAGATGGCCACCAAAGCAGAAACCAGCAATGGCTTGGAGCAACAGCTTAAGCTTGGTATCATTTTACGGCTCAGAAGCTAAGCTCCAAGAATGATACCAAGCTTAAAGCAAAATCCTGTGTGTTTGTGGAGATGTCCATATTTTAAGCAGGCATCAGCTATTTCCCCCCCCAGGAGTGGAATCTGATTTACAGATGTTGTGGATTGAGAAGTAAGGAGTGTGTGCGCGTGTGAATATCTTGCAAATAATGAAATGAGGATTCTGAGCCGACTAATGCTCTCAGTTGCTGTGAATTAGTTCACCCTGATAGAAGTCACTGAAGTTAGACCTCTGGTATTTTTTTAGGCAGGGATTTTGGGTGCCTAACTCCCTTCCTTCTGCTCTTTGGAAAATTCCAACATTAGAACGGCAAACATTTGTTCTCTCTGTGGCCTATTCTGATTCACCATTTTTGTGGCTCATGGACTCAGGACTTGGACTTGTCCAAGGCTTCAGTACACTTTTGGGACAAAGTTAAACACAGTTTGGTCTTGACTACATTGCAGGGACCTAATATCTGAACTACTCCTTAGGATTTGAACATGGTGTTGCTAGCAGGGGTCTAACTTGATCTTCTTAACCAGTGAGGGCATATTTTTGTTTCTTGGGGTCTGTGTTTAGATTGACGTTAAAAAAGCATGCCATACACTATCTGGAGGTGTCTATAGTAGGTTTCAGAGCATGTCTAGACAACACAGTGGTTAAAATGCTGGCAGCCGCTTGCACTTAATCTGTGCTACATCTTTCACCATTGCTAGAACGGTGAGAAGTTTTAAGCTAACCCTAGTATTGACGAGACCATGTTTTGGCTAGCATGCTTCTTAGGAATAAAAGATCCGTGTCCGCTCTGACTGGGGAAACCATGCTATAGGACATTTCAAGTGGCAATGTTGTTTTGACACAGTTGTAGTTAGCATGGTCCTGATTCCAGTTTGAAGAGGACCTCTGTCACAACTCTGCACAGTGAAAAATTGTGCATGTCTGCAGCACTAGCAGTGTGACGTGTCTGATGGTGGGAATTCGCACTGGTGGCTTGGCACATGCTCTGGCTAGATATCACACACAAAAATCCATCTCAAAGTGCATCATTCAGACCCAGTTCTGTCTAAGCCAGGTTTAATTCTTCTTTTCAAAGACAGTAGCAAGCTTTGGGCTCAACAGTATAGTACTTTGCCCAGATGCAACTCCAATTGAAGTCAGTGGGAATTGTATAATTTTCTCCAATGGGAGGATTTAGCCTTAGAAGCCCTATCTCTGAGCTCTTGGAAAAGAAAAATTGTTAAGGAATGAACACTGGTGACTTATATAACACTGCTTTCTAGGTAGTGTAGTTATAGAATACTAGCAGTCAATAGGACCACTCTATTTTGGTTGAGTGGCTGTACAAGGCACATAAATCAAGTTGTCCTCCAGATAAAGAAGCATTATCTAAAAAAGTAATAGTTTAGCATGTTTGTGTTTGAACTTGTGGACGTCATTATTAAATGAAATGTATTTGACTATTAACAAACATAACATCTGTTGTTGTTTTTTAATGCATTTTTAAAAATATTTTCTGAATTTGGGCAGTAAACATTGACATTTTGGGGCACAAAATCTTTGTATTTCATTCTGCTGCTCTAGGCTAAAAGGTAAACAGTAGTCTTCAATCTGCAAAGAGATTGGAAAATAACGGGATTGAGTTGATACTGCGTTATTTTACCTTGGAAAATTATTATTGAAGTGCATAGAATTCAGTATGGGCAACGGTGATTGCTCAATTAAGATATACCGTGTTCTCCCTCCACTGCTTAGCTCCTTAAATTTTTTTTTGCAAAGATTTAAAAGATTATTAAAGATTTTAAAGATTATAGCTTTAAAAAAATCCCAAGTCTCTGTAACATAAGGATAGTTTGGGGCTAGTTCTGCAGTTCTCACTCAAGCAGTCAGCAGACAAAGTAACTGAAGCCTATTTGCCCACAAACCACAGAAATACTGTAGTTGTATCAAACTCCTTCCTGTACTTTGACTGGCTGTTGAGCCATCCTAGAGTGTGGCCCTAGAGTCATGGGGGCAGATTTTGATCTAATTACACCCATTTGAATCCAGAGTAGCTCCGCTGAAGTCAGTAGAGTTATTCTGGATTTACACTGGTATTCAATAGCTACATCTGAGAGCAGAATCTGGAGCTGTGTCATTACTTTAGTATATCTGCTTTGGGAAATGCAGATTAAAATTGGTTTCATTTTCAGAAGTGCACTATGGGTCTGCTCCTGAAAACACTTACTAAAGGTAAAGGGATGGATTAGTGCTTACTGCTGTAAATTGTCCCTCTGTCCTCAGACAGAAAGGACAATGTCACATGCAGGAATTGGGATTTAAGATTGCTGTTAGGTGTCTAGATTTTAGTGGTTAAATAGGGATTTTCGGAGCCTAGCAAATCTCCCCTCAAAAGCTGGAGTAAGGGCCATACTTTTTCCAGTACTAATGTAGATACCATAAACTTGCATGCAAATAGCATCAAATATAGTTTTATAATTCGTTGGAATGGGCGTGTTTTTAATTATGGGGAAGCCTGCTGGCTGATGGACACTGGCCTTTCCGCACTGAGCTAAGTGTGTTGGTTTTACTTGTTCTTGGATGAGAGAACAAAAACACAGATTGATACGAATTTGGGCCCCATTCCTGCCACTGTTCTGTAATGGAACTCCCCTTGAAACCAATGGGAATTCCCATGAGTGACGCTCTTATCATTGGCTCAGTCAATGGTTGGCTGCTATCTCGTCTAATCGGGCTTTTCCAGGCTGAGGATGTAGTATTAAAGCGACAAGCTGTATAATCACCTTTTCTGCTAAATAAGGACCTGATCCTGTAGCTCTTTTTTACACTGAGTAGTCCCAGCAGTCCCATTAAAGTAAATGGAAATACGCAAGTACATACTACGTGCATAAGTAATTGTTGCAGCATTATACCTTAGGCTCAGAGTAAACAATGACCTGTCCTTGTTGTGTATTGATTTATGTGCAGTTACCTTTTCACATGCTTTGTGGAGAATAGGATCTCTTCCTAGTTTTCTTTTCTTTTCAGTACTGTTTCTTTTGCTTCAGAATGTGTGGTATGCTCACCCCTTTTCTTGCAAGCAAGATTGCTGGGTTGTTAACATTTTTATTTATTCATTTTTAATAGTGTGGCCTTGTATGTCCTCCATTTTGCCCTGTGGAGGATTTAGGTGGTATGCTAGGAAGACTTGCACCTCTGTACCTTTGTTCTTTAGCCTCTGCTCAGCCTCAGTCAGTGGTATCAGTTTAAAGAATAAGGTCATTCACTTGGATTGGTTCTTGATTTCTCAAGCCCTTTTCACCAGCCAGTTTGTGTAATGTCTGTCTGAAACGTTGAGTAAGGGCATTGAAATAGCAGACAGGATATCGAGTGTTAGGAAGTCTGGGTTAAGTATAACAGAGACTTTTTTGGCTGGCGCAGAGGGAGCAGTCCCTCCAGCTCAATTACAGAGCAGTCGCTCTGGAAGCTGGAGTCTCTGGTTTTAGCCCCCATGGTGGCCACCCTCCCCACATATAATTGTGTGTGTGTGTTGTTCTCTGCTAGGGTTGTGTCTGCATTTCCTTATGCAGATTACTGTTCTCTGGGTGGCACTGAAATTGTTACACAAGCTGTAATAATGTCTCTCTTTCTAAGGATTGCATAAGTTTAGGATGATTTCTCCACTGGGAGAATTATGCAAGTTTAAACTGAAATGTATTTAGAAAGCTTTGTGTGTTTGTTTTCTGACTTGTAATGCAGAGGATGATTTATTTGCATCTTTAATTGGACAACATCTGCTGGCGTTGGGAGGGAAAACTGTTCCATGTCTTTTCACTGCTATAACCCTCATTCTCCCATGAACGCTTTCCCCACCCCCAATTGAATTCCATCGTTCACTGCATTATGTCTACCATAGACCCTGAGTATGTGTAGAACAGACCCTAATACCCAGGCAAAGTCAAGTGGGCCAATAGATTGGAGGCTTCTCTGGGCAGGGACCTCTTCTTTTTCACAGCGTGTCTGTATAGCTGCAGTACATGTCAACGGTGCTGTTAAAATCATAAATACCACCACCACGTGGTTTTTCTCAGTCTTTGGATTTTCCTGCTTTGATGCGGAAGTTGTTGCCTTTATTACTGGTGTTAGCCAGAAGAGACCAGTGAATGAGGCTTCTCACCCTGTAAATAATGAAAGGTCTTGGAGTGACTTCTGCGATACTCCTTTGATTAGTGGAAAACTGTCTTGTTTGTTTTCATTGGGCTGAAAACCTTTCATGCCACTTGGTGCAGAGATGCAGGTGGGGGAAGAAAACCTCCAACCAGCACTTGGATTCATAGAATATTAGGGTTGGAAGAGACCTCAGGAGGTCATCTTGTCCAATCCCCTGCTCAAAGCAGGACCAACACCAATTAAATCATCCTGGCCAGGGCTTTGTCAAGCCGGGCCTTAGAAACTTCTAAGGATGGAGACTCCACCACCTCCCTAGGTAACCCATTCCATGCTTCACCACCCTCCTAGTGAAACAGTGGTTCCTCATATCCAACCTAGATCTCCCCCACTGCAACTTGAGACCATTGCTCCTTGTTCTGTCAGATAGAGTTCTGTTGAGAGATAAAGTTCTATTGCTAGAACTTTTGAGGATATGTCTACACTGCAGTAAAACACCCACAGCTGGCCTGTGACAGCTGACTCGGGTTTGGGATGCAGGGCTGTAAAATCGCAGTGTAGACATTTGGGCTGAGGCTGGAGCCTGGGCTTTGTGCCCCCCCCCCCCACCCCGGCCCCATGGGGTTCTGGAGCTCTAATACCTACATGGCAATTTTATTGCCCTGCAGTCCAAGACCCTGAGTCTGCAGTCATGGGGCAGCCATAGGTGTTTTAGACATACCCTACGAAACTAAAATATCTTTTTGGTTAACTGTGACCCAAGCCCTAGGGTGTTTATTTGGCTGGATCCAGTATTTCAGCCTGATCTGTGCCGGTGGTTCCCAGGACCAATGCAGTCCCATTGTTAGTCTCTAAGGTGCCACAAGTAAGTACTCCTCATTGTTTTTATTGACTTCAGTGGGACTCTGGGCAGGCAAAAGGATCTGCCCATTCTGGGATTACATTGCAGGATTGGGACCTTAGTCGCTGTTTTCTCTGGCTATTTTCTAGCAGTGACTTACTGTACGTTACTGGGGCTCTGGGCATCTTGAATTGCATGCATAAAACTTGGAGATGCTTTTGCAACATCTTTCTAGTTAACTAAATCAATTCTGTGGAGCATTAAAATGTATGTATTGCATAGTGATGCTTTTGCTCACTAGAACAATTATTGTTACAGCATACGCTGGAAACCATCAATTACTCTTAAGGAAAAAAACAAGACAACACTATGGAAGATACAGTTCTCTAAGGCTGTTTTGGTGTTTTATTTGACAAGTATCCTTTATTTAAAAAAAAAAACAACGTTGATCAGCTTTGGGTATTTAAACAGGAAAATAAGCATTTTAGCTTTCACTGCATCTAGTTTGTAACCTAAAATTAAAAGAAAATCCTTGAAATCAACACCTTAATTAATGGATCCGAAAAGCAAAATTTATAGTACGAGGACAGTATTTTGCTGTGATTTTCAGCCTTCATTGATTTCAGTGAAGTACTCCAGATTTATTCTGGTGTTACTGAGATCAGAATTTGTCCCTTTAGCATTCAGGAGATGGGGTTTCCTTTTATGCCTGTGTCCTCCTTCTTGATAAATGTATTTGAGTTCAAAGATAGTAGGCATTTGTTTTAAAAATACTCAGCAGCATTATGGACCTGATTCTCCATCCCTTACCCAGCAGCACTCCCAGTGAAATCAATGGGCATGGTTGTCCTCTTCTTACGCTGGCATGAATTAATTTACGATGGTGCAAATCTGACATAAGTGAGATTAAAATCAGGATGAATGAGTACAGACTGCAGCATGAGGTCCATTACTGATATTCCATTATTCCCATTTTGGCACTAATAAGAAACATACTGTACAATAAGCCCGTGAATTCCTGTAGCAAAAGTTTAGCTGTGCTTGGCTTTTTGCCTTCCTCTTTTGTCACAGGAGTTTAGTTTTTGCAAAATCAGTGAAGGGTATTAAACTGAGGACTAGTTAGGCACATCTTCCATGGAGATCTCTGGGCCAGGTTCAGCAGTAAAGAGTACTATAAAATGGGTGTAAGTGATAAAGTGGTGTAACTTGTACTAACTTAGCATTCGGTGGGTGTGCAAAACGGTGCAAAGGGTGTAAGACTCACGATATTTGGTGTTTTCTTAAAGCCTCAGCTCCTGGAGGCATATGATTATTTTAAAATCTCCACTTTTTTTTTTTATTTAAGTAAGTTTCTAGACCTCGTGGTTGTGGAGAAAAGCTGTAAAATGTGACCCCAGTAATAGTTCAAAAACCAAAAGGCTATGAAAAAGAATCCCAAATCTAATGACTTTTAAATCAGCTTCATGAGTTTTAGGGGTCTGAGTCATGATTTTTGAATGCTTGGAATTGGCAATACTGTAAAATTTCACCCATTTTCAGAGCAGCTTACGCCCAAGATGTGACTTATACCACCACTTATGTCATCATTGAATTTGTCCATGTGTCTTTAAGGAAGTCAGTGCTGTTTCAAGTTTAAAAAAAAAAAAAAAAAAAAAAAGAGCCAGCCGTGATGAGTCTTGAATGAATGGCATCTGCACACCTGTTTAATATTAAGATCAAGCATTCAGTGCTTTGTGGCTTTAGCTTGAAATTCAAGTTCCTTTGAGTCATCCCTTTCGTCTTTTGTTTGGGTGGAAAAAAGGAGTGGCAGCAAATGTCCTGCAGCTAAGAAATGAAAGAGTTCAATTAATTTTTAGAAATAAGTTAGTCTTGGCATTTGGAGCATTTGTGATAGTACAGATTTTCATGCTTCTTTTTATTTTCTTATGAGTTTAGCAGTTCACTGCTCAAGATGAAAGATAATGTTATGGAAAAGATTTAAAACATGACACAGGCTGTATTGGAAGGATAGGAAAGATCTGGGCTCTGAATCACAGTGGTGAACTGTATCAGTATATGGAGATATATGATAGTTATGGAAAAGATTTACCTTTGCTGTTCAGGCCTCAGGAATAAAAGGGCGTGGTACTTTAAATAGCACAGTTCCCACTGGGCCAAATTCTGAGGATCCTTAATTCACTTTTTACTTATGGTCTAGTGTAAGTAAAGAGTAAACCCTACTGATAGCAGTCAAGTTGTGCTGGTTTAAAAATTGTGTTAGAGTCTGATCCACGTTCAGTTGAATTCAATGGAAACACCGTCATTGACTTCAGTTGGCTTTGAATCAGACCTCGCTGTCATATCAGAACCAGGTCAAGCGTCTTGCTTTAATTCAGGCAAACTGACGTTGGGTAAAATTCTGTTCTGTATTACTAGAGTAACTCCAGGAACATCAATGGAATTAATCCAGATTTAAACCATCCTAACCAAGAGCAGAATTTGCTGAACAGCTTCAGAAGTTGGGCCTCTTTCAGCAGTGGTTTGTAGTTTGAGTGTCAAATTCTGCTCTTAAGTTACTGCTGGAAATCAAGAGTCACTTGATTTACAGGGTTACCGGGATTTACATCAGTCTGAGAGCAGAATTTGTGTATGAAAGTATTGTATTGTAATTTTAAGTTTCAAAAAATTAACAAGATCACAGTAGTTAAAGGGCATTATTCACCATTGCATTTCTCCAGTTTTATGTTGATTTGACTTTGTTTTCAATGGATTTATACCAATCAACCAGACCCAGAATTCATACAATTGGTCTAACCTTTATGTTGTTCCTTCATGCTATGCTTAAGGAGCAGCTGATCCTCCTCATGGCAGACTTGAAAGCCCTTCTGTTTATGCTGCTGTATTCTTTCTTATGACATTTGCATGAAAACAGCTCCTTTGTTGCTTAGAAGCTCCCTCTCCTTCTCTCTTTGCTTATTTTCCCCCATCTGAAATCAGAATCCTCTGTGACATCAGAATTAGCTGTTGTGGAGACAATTGTGATGTCACAAAGCAAGCATTAGAGAAGAAATGTAGAGTGGAGAAGAGCCTGTTTTCATGCAAATGTAAGAAATAAAAAGGGTTTGGGGGGGGGGAAAAAGCCCAAAGCAGCTGCTCTTCAAAGTTTTCCATGAGGCTCCACAGGTCAGATTCTGCTCTTAGGGAAATCGTGGAGTAACAATGGAGTTACGCCAGATTTACCCTGTAGAATCTGGTTCTGTAATTATAGAGGACACTCCAGTCTGGCTATTTATCAGTGGTTCTGTGTTGACAGCGGATTGCTGCTGCTGTGTACTATCTCTTTTGTGGGCTATTGCTGTAGGGACAGACCAGAATTGCCTCCTTGGAAAACTTTTTGAAAGATTGGCACGGCAGATCCACATCCTAAATTACTAGTTTGCAACGTCACAATTACCAGCTCGGTTCTGCTCATTTGGACACACTCAAACTTCTTTTTTCGTTTTTTTCCCCCCCCCAAGCTCCTTGTTTAGCTGTTCTGCCCCAGTGCATCCTGGGATTTCCCTTTTGCTGAATGGGCTGCTTGTTTCATGGGGAGGAAGTGAGGTCCCTGTTAGATTAGGAGGGGATGGATGGGGAATGTCCTGTTTCATATGCAAAGCACACTGAACCAAAAAAAAAAAAAAAAAGCGTTCAACAAAACCATCCGTGTCACAGGCTAGCAGAGCAGCTGCTGGCTTTTTGGGGGAGAATATTAATATTTCAGACTTTACAGGAGCTTTTAAAAAATGAGCTAAAGGAGGCAACATCCCTTTATTTAATAGGAATGGGGGGAACCTTTATAATTTTGGTTAACCATGAATGTACCGTTAGATTTTATTGCAGGGCTCCACGATCCAGCCCGGAGCTCAAGGAAAAGTGTTCTCGTGGTACATAGACTGTTTCCTAGACACTGCATAAAATGAATGGGGTTTGATTCTCCTTTCCCTTACTTCACTCTTACCTCTGTGTAAGTCTGACTTGAGTGGAGTTACTCCTGATCAGAGGAGAATCAGGCCCAATGAGCTGGTGCATTATGTATGTATGTATAAAAAGACAAGATGGCCTGACTCTGATTTTAGTTTACACTGGTGTAAATCAGGAATAACACCACTGAAATAAGTGGAGCTGCTAGTGTAAAACAGTGCAAGTCAGAGGAGAGAGCAGTACATACAAGGCTTCTCCTTGTGCCAGTGATTGGAATTCTGTGATCTATAGAGAAAGTTTTCCATAAAACTCTGGGGGGAGGAGGGAGAGTTAAATTTTACTCCTGACACTGCTGCCTTCTGCAGTCATCACTCCCCCGCCTCAGATCAGCAGGAGACAGGTTTAAATTCAGAAAGGACAATTTAAATAAAATGTGCATACCTGTCTGTTTATATTTGTCTGGTTAACCAGACAGTAATAATGACTACTGGCGAGTCACTATTTAAATTCGGTTGTTGTGGTGTTTTGTTGTTGTTTTTTGCCTGGGAAGTCTTTGTATATTAGAAATAACTTTTATCATTCTAATACTCAACCTCTATGTCTATAAAAATGTAAATACCAGGGGCTGGCTGCTAGTCCCAGTCACATTGATGTAAATTTTTAGTAACTCCATTGAAATGAAGGTAGTTACATTGGTTTGTATGGTGAAATCAGCATTATACATAGTGTAATTTGGTTCTAGGAATTTTAGGGTATTAGGGTCCAACTTTGTTGGCTTCAACTGGAGTTATGCACGTTCCAGGATTGGGTCCTTAGCACAACAGGAATTTATTGTTGTTCCTTCTGAATTAATGTGTGTTTTCTTGGATTAGTGGTGTAAGAAGGGAAATGATTAAAGGGCACAAGTCATTAAATAATTAGCTAACTAATTTTTCAGGAAAATTTAGAGTTGCGGAGTCTGATTCTGATCTCATTTTGCATTGGTTTTACGCTGGTGTAATACCATCAACTTAAAGAGGTCACTGCTGATTTACATTGGTGTGAGATCTGAATCAGTGCAATAGATTTAATCTCTTTGGCCTTGAGATAAATAAGCCAGATGTCTTTTTTGTGTGTGTGGCTTTTACCATTCCATGCCACCATTGCAAAAGACTAGAACTGACACAGTTTAGGAAATAATGATAATGCTACACTTCCAACGTATCGGTCACAAATTCCAGTGCACAGAGATTGGAAAAAACCTGCTGTGCTGCAGAGCTGTCTTGCACCTGTCTGACATGATGGGTTTGTGGCCTGTATGACGCATTCAGATTATCTTAACTTTCATTTTAAACCAAAAGTAAGTTTCTAGCCATCATGGCTGCAGCGATAGCCTTCCAAATGTGAGCAGAGTGTAATCAGCGCACCGATGTCTTCCTGAGTCTGCAGACACCCTGTGACAAGGATGCAGAGGGGTGAAGTTCCCTTTCCCCTATATGTTGTGGGGAGTTTACAGTCCTGACTTGAAACCCCAAACTATGATCATGATTAAACCTAGATATTGCCATCCCCCCCCCCCCCCCCCCCCCCCGGCCGAATGAGTTTGACATCCCTCTGGTAGGGCTGTATTCTCCAGTTCAGTTATAGACAGTGCAGCCAATGGGTCTCCCACCATTTTCCTTCCACAGTCTAATAGATCTCCTAGTTAGAATATTTTTTTCTTACGTGAAGCTGAAATTTTTTGCTGCAGAACTTCTTTCATCTGCCTTGTCCTCTACCTTCCCCATGTGCTTCGTAGAAAAGCAGAGCAGCGATTTGGTGGTTCTCCTTGCCCCTCTTCTTGGAGCTCAAAGTTGAGCATGCAGCAGCTGGGTCTGTTGAAGAATAACCCTCCTGCCAGAGAGTAACTGGAGCTGTATACCAGATGCAGGCATTGACGAGTGTGATGAGGAGCAACAGGGGCCACTGTTTATTGTGCCCTGTGCTCCCATTTGTGGTTATTGCTGGGTTTGGTCCTCAGTATGGTATTTGGTTCTCAGAATGTATTTGAAGCACAGAGTCCCCAGGCATAGGACTGCAAAGGTGCAGAGCAAAATGAGTATCCGAGATTTCAGATGGCACCTTCCAGTTCCTTTGGAAGCTGCTGATGCTGCTTCTTGGTGCCCCCTGTTCATTTTACCTGTAGCCTTTCTCTACCCAGGGAGGGGCATATGTGTTACCCAAACCGTTTACACTCGGAGTTGAATGAAATGCAAATGCAGTCAATTAAGCAAGGGGTTTTTAATTAGCAGTTTAAGTTCATGTGTGAAGTGCCTTGCCTTAATTACTTGACAGTTTTGTTGTAAATTTGCGAAGTTTTTTCCCGCAGAACTATCAAAACTGTGATATATTCTTTTTTTTTTTTTTTTTTTTTTTTTTTTAAAGAATTAATGTATGGCTTGTCCATACTGAGCTGTGTGTAGTTTCAGCTGCTGTAGCCACATTGGTATAGCTACACTTGCTGCAATTTTATGGTGTAGTTATGCCACCTTGGAAAAGGTGATTTGCGGTGTCCCAGTTGCTTTTCACACCAGTGCATTATGTGTGTGCTTGACGTTTGCAATGGAGCAATAATAGTGCAACTGCAGTGATGCAAACAATAAACCCCCATTGTGGGCAAGCCTTTTGTGTTACGCTGATGTGAAATTTTCTGGAAGTCCAACACTGGACTAGGTTCCTTGGCTCTAAAACTCCATTCTGGCGTGGCATAGCCTTTGAGAGAGGTGCCATTCTGCTCTGTGGTTCTCTGAGAACAGCTTCCGACTGGGTAACACTGACATTAGGAGGGCACCCATCTTTAGCTTGGGGAGGAGGAAGGTGTCCTTGTCCCCTTGAGGTTTAGAAGAGTAAGGTGGGGAGGGGAAGGGTCACTGCCCTGAAAAGAAGAGGTGAACAGTGCCTATGACATCACCTGAATTGGCCTTCTGGTTGAACAATAGCCCTAAAACAATCCTGCCAAACAAAGAGGTCAGTACTTAGAGCCGTGGCTGGCCTTGAGTGTCATTGTGTTCTTAGCTTTTAAAATAGCCCCTTCTCCATCCTCTGTGCTTTTACAGATCTAATGGCCTGGGCATCAGGTCAGAATCATGCCCTGCGTTTTGCTGAGTGTTTCATTTAAAAATGGAGGCTATTCTGAAATCTGACTCCCATGAGATTTCTGAGTGCAGAAGGGTCAGGGCTTTGTTCTCTTCTTTCTGGGGCCATAGACTGAGCGTAGGGCTAAGCCGGCTGTGTGATTTGTAGGCAGTGTATCTTGCAGGAACTCAGTGTCATCCAGGATATGTCCACGCAGCAGCTGGGAGCGTGCTTTCCAGTGCAGGTAGCTAGTGTCCAGTATAGGCGGGGTTAGCACGGACAACGGCTTGGGCGAGCCACCCAAAGATGTATATATGGGGTCTTAGCAGGTTTGTATTCAGGCAGCAAGCCTGAGCTGTCTCTGCCGCCCCTTTCTCCTCTGGCTACACTGCTACTTTTAGCGTGCTAATTTGAGCAGAGCTAGCGTGCACCTGTCTACCATCCAAGGCAGGTGGAATTGAAAGGTTACTGAATATTTTAATATGGTAGACAGGTCATCCAACACTACTGTCAAATCTGTGTGTTGGTTCTGAGCACTGCTGCAGTGCTCTACTCCCTTTAAATATGGGGGGGAGGTACACCTGGTATTGGCGGAGGTGAGGTTTGACCCGAGAGCAGAACTGTGTGCAGATCTACGGCTGTGGCTTGTCCTGCCTCCCCTCTGAGCGCTGACCTCCTATCGACATCAATAAGTAAATAAATAGATTTTAATTTCTCGGGCGCCTCTGCCCAAAAGCCTCTAGGCACCTTAACCAAAATGCAGAATTAAAACAAAATTAACCTAAATAGGCAGCCTGCCCAAACAAATACAGAAGTGGGAGAGAGGAACATCTCTAGCCTTGCCTGTTATCTGCAATCTACACAGGGTATCAAAACAACAAACAAACCTACAATAAAAGTCAACTTGAAAGGGGAACAAGAAAGGTCAGATTCTTGTCCTGTTTGATGCTTGAGATGTTCTCTGGCAAACAGCAATTGGGAGAGCACTCCAGTTCCATGCCCCATGTGGGAAATCCCCTGCCTCCCACCCTTTTAGATCAGCCAACACTTTCTCCTGCACCATCAAGCTGAGGATCTCAAAGACGTGAATGCATTTAGCTTGTGGAGTAGATTCAGTGAAGCATCGAGACGAGACGTGACTTGCCCAACGGCAGCCTTTGAGTCAGTGGTATTGCTGAGGAAGGAATCCAGGTGTCCTGACATGTCCTGTGGATCAACCACAAGACCCATCCTTGAGCTACTATAACATTTCTGGGCCGAATGCTGGCTTCAGCTCCTGATTCCATGGGAACAGTACATGCACACGGGAAAGGAGAATTTGCCCTCTAGAAGTGCAGTCCATTTCATCACTCTCGCTTCCCATAGCACATTATGTGGTGTCCAGAATAGCTGAAGCCGCAGGAAAACCTTCATCTACCCTTGCACGTGGTGCAATGTCAACGTTTCATACTGGCTTGTAATTTTGTGACTCCCCACAGGGGCCTGTTCTTCCCAGTGTGTGCCAGCCGAGGGCTCCACAGTCGTACAGAACCCCAGGAGTGTTGTAAACCCAGCTCTGGTCAGTTGCTTTTTCTGGCTTCCTTCATTTCCACTTTCCCTTTTTGCCTGCGAGTTTTGGTGTTGGTTTGTGGAGATGCTGGGGTTGGTTAACGGATTCCTCACCCTCTCAAATATATCATGCTGTCAGCTCCTTCTCTCCTGGGGATTCGGAACTCGCAGCCATCCTCCCAGGGCCTCTGGTATCTGGATTAAAGGACTCCTTCTCGGATCATTTGAAGTTCAAGCCTTCGTTAAAGCAGTGCCCGGCAGCCCAGGCTGAGTTGCCTTTTCTATTAGAGAAACCCCCCCCCCCCCCCCCACTTATCTCCTTTTTTGGAAGGGTTTATAACCCATCTGTTTTAATTTACTTCAGTCTGAAAAATCCTCCATCTAGGAGGGAAGGAATTTCCCTCCCCCCTCCTCACAATTTTACTTGCATTTCTTAATTGTGTGTGTGTAAAAATGATTCCTCCTCCGTTTATAATGTTTGTGTCAGTCACTACTTTCAAAGCAGGGAATTCTGAAAGAGTTTTGGTCATAGTTAGCTGGCAACTTGGAGTAGCTTTTCATTTGGAAGGAGCCTTTTGAAAACTTTTTGCCTGCCAGATCTGAACTCAGGGTTGTGTGTGCCCCATGGAGAATGAGTGGTACCATTCAGCCCTGACACTTTCCCTTGGCTGGGTTTTAGGGAGTGCATACACTTTTCTGCTTTATAAATAGTAAATTTAAAGAGAGTTAAAGTTTCCGCTCCTCCTGGCTACCATCATCACATCAAAAACTCATACCTACCATAAAACTCCTAGTACTGATAGTCTATGCTCTGTGCTCCTGAGTCTCTTTTCATTTAGGCTGGTATCAATCCGGAGTAACTCCCATTGAAGTCGATCGCACGAGCCCAGTGTAAAACTCTCGTGAGAGCAGAATCCAGCCCAATACGCAACTTTCAAATCTCTGTACAAAAGTGATGCTATATTGACAGAAGATTCCCCGTGTGCTGAGTCACACGTCCTTGTGATACATAAACCAATAGAACTAGAAATACCACTGAAACCCTCCGATACGTACAGTCGACACATAGACGCCTGCTTGTCCATCTCCTAGAGACACGGATGTTGAATTAGCGCGTTGGTACTGAAATGATATTGAGAGCCACACAGTGAGTGAGTGATAGAGCCATTTAGAGAACCTAGGGCTCCCATCCCTTGTGCTTTTCCTGCACAAGTATACGGTGAACCTACTGTGGAGTCACTGGGCCAGAATCTGGGGTGTGGCTGAGCTACACAGCATAGATTCAGTAAGTGCGCGCAAAGGCCCTGCAAGCTTATGTTGAAGAACAATGACGTGCAATGTGAGGGACCAAAACTGATAGGGAAAACTTGGGGTGGAGCTGTGCTTCATGCTATGGAGAGATGAACGTGAAGCTAGGCAGGCAGCCTCTCTCTGGGGGAGCGGGGTGTGTATGTGTGTGTTGAGAGGCAGGGGAAGGATGGTAAAGGACTCACAGATGTTAGCTATGGGGAAGCCCTAAAGAGAAGGAAGGGTGGTGCAGTGGTCAGAGTGCTAGGCACACTGATGTCTAGTGTAGGAGTGTTTTATGGAGGCGAAAAGTGCTTTTGCCGGTATCGCTGATACTGGTTCTCCAAGTGAAATAAGCTATACCAGCAAAAGTACTTTTTGCTATTATAACTGCAACTATGCTAGGGCTTTTGCTGGTATAGAAATGCTGCTCTCCCCCCCCCTCCCTCCCCCCCCAAAAGTCACACCTTTAACTGACATTGCTATGCTGGCAAAAGTTCCTGGTGTTGACCTGACCTAGGTCTCTCTTCCTGATAAAAGTTCTGCCTAGGTCAGGACTGTCAGAGCAAACCTTAGAATTGTAAAGCTCTGCCGTTATTGTTATTTTAAAATGGTCTCTTGCCTTGGATCTCATGTAGCTAAAAACCTACGCACAGAACTGCCCTTTAGAAAAACTAGTTCAACAGGACAAGGAGGTTTTTAGATGTGGAAATCTCCAGTGGGAAAGTGGCAAATGCAGTGAGATCCCTGTGCCCTCAGAAATCCTCGCTAGTCTTTGACTGTGTTCCTGTTTATACAAAATGTAGCTGGATTTGTTGGTCCTACCCCTGTAAATGTGTGCAGGTGGGGGGTGGGTCAGGAAAAAAAGGAGTGGGGATTGAGTGGAGAAAAGAGTCACATGTACATGTTCTCCATGTAAAAAGAAAATGTATGTAAATAGAATCTGTTACTTAATGTCCCGGGACAGATTTAATTATCTGACCCACCTTTACCCTGGTTCAGGGCAGCAGATAATCCCACCTCTCTCCCTCTCTCTCTTTTCCCTGTCAACTAAGGTTCCTGACATACAACAAAATAAAAATGCATTTAAAAAAAACCCAAAAAACCAGAACGAACCGAGCAGGCTGTGCTGGTGTATATGGCTGCAGCTGTCTTGGTTTTAGTGGAGCTATGCCCAATTATACCAGCAGAGAATATTTTGTCCCTATAACTGCACAAACGTAGCAAAGCCAGGACTGTTGCAAAGCAAAGTTTAGCTGTTGGCGTCACTCAGGCATATTGACCTCAGATCAGAGCATTGTTGAATATTATGCAACTCAGCCAGTGCTGCTCTTCTCCCTCCCTTCCCCATTTGCTTGATGCAGTATTGAGCCCTTTAATGGAGAGGCCAGTGTACACACGCATTGATTAATAAGGATGCTAACTCCTAATAGGCTACGGTAGGAAATTCTGCCACCCTGCTCCTGTCCTCAAATACAGCTTGTGATATGGGAGATACTGTTCTAATGCTAAGCATATGACCCCCACCCCCTAACTATAAGGTAAAGTTCAGAAAAACAGCTGGCTTCTCATTTTATAAAAATCTCTCCAGGCGTCAATCAGGTAGTAAGTGCAGGGGTTAGGGGTTGGGCTGTTCTATTCACCTTATCTCCCATTGAGGAGAATTGCTCATTATTAGGCAGACAGGTAATTTGTTCTTCATCATGGTAACTGCAGTGCATAGGCAGCCACCCCAACACCTGTCTGTAGCACATGGGCTTACAGCACCCCACATGGGGCATTCAGGAAGGGGTGAGTGTCTGGCATGGAATATCCCCGATGCAATGGTGCTGAGCGACCCAAGGTGTAGTGGGATGCTGAGCAGGCATTGTGCAGGCAAATGGGCACTCCAGAGCAGAAATGTTGCTACTGTTGCTTCACCAGCTTCTGTGGATGGTAGGTCGGGCCACATTAAGGGAGGAAGTGTTCCCCAGTTCCTCCCCTCTCTGTGAACTTGGATGGAGTGAAAGTCTATGTATGTTGAAATGGCCTGGAAGTCCCAGTCTGTTTCAGTGCATTGCAGCAACATGCTAATTGCAATTCCTTATAGTGCTTATTGGTGGTAGTGAAGTTGTTTTGTTGCACCTATACCGGGCCCCAATAGGATAGAGGATGGCACTAGGGGGACTATAAGGGAAAATAGAGAGACACAAGAGGTACGACTACAGGGGACAGGGGATAGATTTGTACAGAGTACTGTCACCAGGCAAAGGCAGGTTTATGTGATTGGAGACTCCTTGCTGAGGAGGTTGGACAGGCCTGTGACCAGAGCAGACCCTGAAAACAGAAGGGTGTGCTGTCTGCCGGGCGCTAAGATAAGGGATGTGGACCTGCGGTTGAAAAGGATCCTAAAAGGAGCAGGTAAGAACCCTTTGATCATCCTTCACGTAGGAACAAATGACACGGCTAGGTTCTCGCTAGAGAGAATTAAGGGAGATTATGCCAGGCTGGGGAAGACGCTTAAAGAAGTGGAGGCTCAGATTATCTTTAGTGGGATTCTGCCTGTTCCAAGAGAAGGACAGCAAAGGGCTGACAGAATTATGAGGATAAATAGCTGGCTAAGGGAGTGGTGCTATAAGGAGGGCTTTGGGATGTATGGCCACTGGGAGGCTTTCGGGGACAGACAGCTGTTCTCGCGGGATGGACTTCACCTGAGTAGGGAAGGGAATAGACTTCTGGGAGGGAGGCTGGCTCATCTCATCAAAAGGGCTTTAAACTAGGAACTTGGGGGAGACGGTTGGGAGATGTTCAGTTAATCTCCACGCCAGATTCCAACACTGAAAAGGAGTGTGAGGAGATAAGCACAGACATAGGTGGGGGTAGGGAATTGGACATAAGAAAGAGGGGGCGGATGGACAGCATGGGGTCCGTTCCAAATTGCATAACTAATGGGAGAAAGGATAGGCAGCATACGGTAAGATGTTTATACACCAATGCGAGAAGCCTAGGTAACAAAATGGAGGAATTGGAGCTCCTGGTCCAAGAAATGAAACCTGATATCGTAGGAATAACCGAAACGTGGTGGAACGGTAATCATGACTGGAGTACAGGTATGGAAGGGTATGTGCTGTTTAGGAATGACCGGAAAAAAGGTAAAGGTGGGGGAGTGGCGTTATATGTCAATAACGAGATAAAATGTAAAGAAATAATAAGTGATGGGATGGATAAGACAGAGTCTGTATGGGCAATAATTACACTGCATAAAAGAACTACTAGAGCCTCCCCCGAGATAGTGCTTGGGGTGTGTTATAGACCGCCAGGATCTAGCCTGAAGGCAGACAAAGAACTACTTAATGTTTTTAGGGAAGTAAAAACTGATAAGAACTGTGTCATCATGGGGGATTTTAACTTCCCAGATATAGATTGGGTAACAAATGCTAGTAACAATAATAGGGCTCAGATGTTCTTAGACGTGCTAGCAGATGAATTCCTTCATCAAGTAGTAAGTGAACCGACGAGGGGGGATGCCATTTTAGATTTAGTGCTGGTGAGTAGTGAGGACCTCGTTGAAGAAATGGTTGTAGGGGACAACCTTGGCTCGAGTGACCATGAGCTAATTCGGTTTAAACTTAATGGAAGGATTAACAGAAATGATACTGTAACTAAGGTTTACAATTTCAAAAAGGCCAACTTTAATAAATTAAGGCGACTACTTAGGGAAGTGGATTGGGCTAACATACTTAGGGATCTAAAGGCAGATGACGCCTGGGATTATTTCAAGCAGAAGTTGCATGAGATGTCTGAGGCCTGTATCCCGAGAAAGGGAAAACGATTAGTGGGCAGGAGATTTAGACCTAGCTGGATGAGCGGGAGTCTCAAAGGGGCGATTAAGAAAAAACAGAAAGCGTACAGAGAATGGAAGAAGGGAGGGATCAGCAAGGAAACCTACCTTAGTGAGTTTAGAGCATGTAGGGATGCGGTGAGAAAGGCCAAAAGCCATGTAGAGTTGGACCTTGCGAGGGGAATTAAATCCAATAGTAAGAGGTTTTATAGCCATATAAATAGGAAGAAAACAAAGAAAGAGGAAGTGGGACCACTGAAGAATGTGGATGGAGTGGAAATTAAGAATAATCTAGGCATGGCACAATATCTAAATGAATATTTTGCTTCGGTCTTTAATAAGGCTAATGAAGGGTTTAGGAACAGAGGGAGTAGGACAGAGGGGAATAGAGGAGGGGGGATAGACATTACAGTATCAGAGGTGAAAGCCAAACTTGACCAGCTAAACGGGACTAAATCAGGCGGACCGGATGATCTTCATCCTAGAATACTGAAGGAACTGGCGCGAGAAATTGCGAGCCCCTTGGCGACAATTTTTAATGAATCTGTAAACTCGGGGGTGGTACCGTTGGACTGGAGAATAGCTAATGTGGTTCCTATTTTCAAGAAGGGGAAAAAAAGTGACCCGGGTAACTACAGGCCTGTTAGTTTAACTTCTGTAGTATGTAAGGTCTTGGAAAAAATTTTGAAGGAGAAAGTAGTTAAGGACCTTGAGGTGAATGGCAATTGGGACAAATTACAACATGGGTTTACGAAAGGCAGGTCGTGCCAAACCAACCTGATCTCCTTCTTTGAGAAAGTAACAGACCTTCTAGATAAAGGAAATGCGGTGGATCTAATATACCTCGATTTTAGTAAAGCGTTTGATACGGTTCCGCATGAGGAATTATTGGTTAAATTGGTTAAGATGGGGATCGATAGGAAAATCCAGAGGTGGATAAGGAACTGGTTAAAGGGGAGACTGCAGCGGGTAGTACTGAAAGGTGAACTGTCAGATTGGAGGGAGGTCACCAGTGGGGTTCCTCAAGGTTCGGTTCTGGGTCCGATTTTATTTAATCTATTCGTTACTGACCTCGGAACCAAATGTAGGAGTGGGCTGATAAAGTTTGCGGATGACACAAAGTTGGGAGGCATTGCCAACTCGGAGAAGGATCGGGATATTCTGCAGGGAGACTTGGATGACCTTGTAAATTGGAGTATTAGTAATAGGATGAGATTTAATAGTGAGAAGTGTAAGGTGATGCATTTAGGGATGACTAATAAGAATTTCAGTTATAAGCTAGGGACGCATAGGTTAGAAGTGACTGAGGAGGAGAAGGACCTCGGAGTCCTGGTTGATCGCAGGATGACTATGAGTCGGCAATGCGACGTGGCTGTGAAAAAAGCTAATGCGATCTTGGGATGCATAAGGCGAGGTATTTCTAGTAGGGACAGGGAGGTGCTGCTTCCGTTATACAAGGCGCTGGTGAGACCTCACTTGGAGTACTGTGTGCAGTTCTGGTCTCCTATGTTTAAAAGGGATGAACTGAAACTGGAACGGGTACAGAGAAGGGCAACTAGGATGATCCGAGGAATGGAAAACCTTTCCTATGAAAGGAGACTCGAGGAGCTTGGTTTGTTTAGCCTAACCAAAAGAAGGCTGAGGGGGGATATGATTGCTCTCTTTAAATATATCAAAGGGATAAATACCAGGGAGGGGGAGGAATTATTTCAGCTCAGTGCTAATGTGGACACGAGAACGAATGGCTATAAACTGGCCGTGGGGAAATTTAGGCTTGAAATTAGACGAAGGTTTCTAACCGTCAGAGGGGTGAAATTTTGGAACAGCCTTCCGAGGGAAACGGTGGGGGCGAAAGACCTCTCTGGCTTCAAGATTAGGCTAGATAAGTTTATGGAGGGAATGGTTTGATGGGATTACGTGATTCTAATCAATTAGGCAATAACGGCCATCGCTGGTAAAATGAGGGTCTGGCTAGAGAATCTTGCCTGTATGCTCGGGGTTCTGCTGATCGCCATATTTGGGGTCGGGAAGGAATTTTCCTCCAGGGTAGATTGGCAGTGGCCCTGGAGGTTTTTCGCCTTCCTCCGCAGCATAGGGCAGGGGTCGCAAGCTGGAAGATTCTCTGCGTCTTGAAGTCTTTAGATCACGATCTGGAGACTTCAACAGCAGAGCTAAGGGAAAGTGGGGGGGTCAGCTTTTGTGGCCTGCATCATGCAGGGGGTCAGACTAGATGACCATATTGGTCCCTTCTGACCTTAAAGTCTATGAGTCTATGAGTGATTGCATGTGTGTGCGCGCATGCGCGCGCACACACACAAAAGAAAGGTGATGAAACAACAAGAATAACATTTTCATTTACAAGTTAGGGTCTCACAGATTTACAGTGCGTACTCTAGTGACATTTAAAGAATTGTGTTAGGATCCTGTGTAGCCCTTTTAAACTCCTGTTTAGTCCTAACTTTCCATTATCACAGTTAAAAATTATGCTCATTTCTCTTCCACAACATACAAACTTCCATTATCTTTATTGTACAGTTGATGGTACAGTACAGCTATCCTGAGTTTAAAGCTTTTAGCCTGGAAGAAGTGGTTCCCACTAACAGAATCTGAAAGCCACATGGATTTAAAAAGAAAAGAAAACAAAACTGCTGCATTAGTTCTGGTGACTGATTCTCACATCTGTGCATCTCGCAGGGTATAGATTTTAAATAATTTAACAAATGCACAGAGTAATGTCTACAGTAGCAGCATTGTTAGAAACACTCTAGTCAGCAGACAGCCAGTCTGGGCAAGAGGCTAGGATGCTCACATTCAAATAGTTCATCATGTCATTTGACTAAGGAATCCTGATAAAAGATTTACAGTAGCACTGAATGTAGAGCGCACACTATTCAGAATCCTGCTTAGGAGTGAAAAAGGAAAAAATGGGAGAGAAACATCCTCAAACCTAAACTCTTGATTTCATGTCTCTTCTTTTCTTTTGGAAAATTGCTATTTTTTTAAATAAAAACCTCATCACAAAAATGAACGTTACAAACAAAAATCTTGTGTGCTTCCTAGATGTGAAATTTCAGTCTTCTTTCTATATTAATATCAATAAAAATGTGAACGAAAAGGCTCCAACACAAGCTGGTGCTTGCTACACACATACCCAGTGGATTTTAAATATCCCCCTGAAGAGTTTGCAACCTAAAAACAATGTTGGGAAAGCAGAAAGTGGAAGTGACTACAAACTAATGTGAAAACTTACTATTTTGTTTTCCAAACGGAATGAGCTGCATCACTGCAGTAGGGAAATTGAATTTTGCTTTTGAAAGCCATTTCAGTTCTAACGATCGAAGGGATTATTAACGAGATAAAGCTTTTGCCTTTTTTATTATAAGATTTTTTTTAACCTGGTAGTGTCCCGTCAGCATGTCACTGTGCTCTCAGGGTGAGGTTGTGTGCACGCTAGGTCCTAGAGGATGTTTCTCTAAGCCTTGTGCAATTTCTAAAAAGCAGTCCCTTATTCTGAGCAGGCTGCTGTTGTGGTGCCAGGACCTCCATTCACAGAATTTCTGGCCGCCTCAGAAGAGGCAGCCCTTTTGTTGAGGCTTCTTTGGGGTTGTGTTCCCATGTGCTGTGAAGGCGCTGACACATGACCTCTCGCACACACAAAGTACTAAATATACTGCCCCTTCCCAGACCTGTCACGCTCCCACCCATCACCCCCTTTTCAGGAGCCCAGATGGTAAATAACAGCAGGAGGTGAAAGAGGAGCTTTGTCTCCATTCTCATGCCTGCTTTAAGTATTCTGCGTCTGTCGGTTGCCCTCTGCCTTTCCCATTCTGCCCATGAATTAGTCAGCCTGACGAGGAAAGACAGAATGTCCATGAGCCACGATAACATCACCCACTCAAGATAGGTGTTTAAAACAATCTTCGCTTACGTTTCCTATGTGGCCGGGATCGATCTTTGCTTGGACAGAACCTTCCCGAGGCCCCGTCGTGCAGCCAAAGCGCTCACTGAATTCAGGCGGCACTTGGATCGTTTATGTGGTACTGCCAAAAAGGAAAGGGGTCTAGAGTGCTTTGCCAGTGTCGTGGTTCAGGGCTGCCCTGCAGGGTTGGGCTCTTACAACGCAGGAGCTCACGTGGCCAGTGGTCCCTGTGAGAGCTGCTGAAAGCCCTGAGTCCCGTGGAACCAGGGTGGTTCTGCTGGGGGAGGGCAATGGGAGCCTGTGCTGTGAACCCACAGAGGAAGATTGTGAAAAGGGCAGAACCGTGGCTGTGGCCATGGGATGACACAGACCCAGCAGCCTGACAGCCCAGTTGTCAACTGCAGAGGCTGTGCCCACCCTTTGAATCTACAGGGCACCCCTGAGCACTGCCTGTTTTCTCTGCCTTTGCACAAGGGAGAGGATTTCAGTCTCTTAGGGGGAGGGCGGCTTGTAACGGGAATTGCACTCAGCAGTGCTTTGATACAACTTGGCACTTCCATTCCGTTGCTTTGTAAGTGGACCAATTTCACGTTAAGTGGTTTCTTACTGTATCAACAAGCGCAGCAAAATTAAACCAGGAGGCTGATTCCTACCCGCTAGAGAGGCAGCTGCATTTCAGTGGCAGAAGATCCCTGCATGTGGTTTATAGAGCAGTCGGGAAAGTGCTTTGGGATCCTTTGGGAGCAGAGATACTATGTAAGCATAAGGTTTTTATTGCTAACATTGTTTTCTTCTTAAAACCGGGCATCAAACTGAAGGATTGCTACAACCGTCTGAAACTGAGAGCATCTTTTTTTTGCTTTCAGAGAACTTTGCACGACATTTGCTGCGTGGGGCCACGCTTGTCAGCCAGCATGAATCTGGTGACATCCATGAAGCTACACTGGCTTACACCAACTATGTATCTGGCTCTAATTCCCCCCTACCAAATTAACTATTAAAAAAAAAAAACACCTCTCTCCTCCAAACCCCTTTGCCAAAATCAAGACATTAAAGTATTCATCCCCCAGCCTGAGGTCTGGCACCTTATTGTGACTTAGTGTGAAATCAGCCGCGCTTCACTATAACCCAGGCTGCAGCTAAATGTAGAGTAATGACTTTCTTTCCAGTTTCAGTCGATTGCAGCTGAGAGGCTGGTGAACCGAAATACTGAAGGTTTAATGAATTCCCCGGGCACTGAGGTTACCATTCTTTTGTCTATCTTTGTTTTAAGCTGCTGAATATTAATGGGAGGAGGGAGGGAGGGAGGTGTAAGTTCTGGTTGCATGTCTAGTGGGTGAAAAGGGGGTCTTGTTCCCCCCCCCTTGTTTTGTTTTGCAAATATTGTTGTAGGAATCCTGCATGGTTGCCAAGCTCTTACCTAGCCTTTTAGATGCCATGCGAACATCAGCTGGGAAGCTGATGGGAGGGCTTTAAAGGGATAATGCCTTTTTGCAAGTGTCATGGCTCCAAAACCTAGAATGATTTCGCCTTTGACCATTTATTAATGAGCATCCCTCTTTAACTGGAGGGGGGGAGTGCCTGGGGTTGGGGGCGCTTTGTGCACTCTCCCATGGGATAAGAATGTTCTGCTCTTCATGTGCACTGGTTAGCTAAAGCTTTCACCTCCGCTGAGATTCCCAGTGTTTTTCTCCAAGCCTGCAGTTCCATTATGTAGTTAATATAGTAACCGTCAAGCAAAACAGGTCTAATGGGTTCAATCCTGCAATATGCTGAATGCCCTGGACTCAGTGGGAGTTGAGGGTCCTGAGCACCTCTTAAGCGTGCTCAGCACCTTGCAGGGTCAAGCCCCGATTCTGTGCCCCTTGCTTATATTGAGTAAGGACTACTCAGTGTGAGAAAGGAGGCAGAACCGAATCTTACGTACCATGGGCCCTGATTTTTCCTCTCAGTTACACCAGTTTTCTGCTGGTGCAATCTCATTTGCTTTGATGGATTTACTCCCAATGTAAGCCAGGATATGAGAGAGCAAAGTCAGAACTCATGCACAATTGGAATATGCCCATAAAAACCACAGAATCATTTTATAGCGACATGGTCAGCTTGAATGTTTTGGATTTTTTTTTTTTTTTTTAAATCCAGCCCCTTTATAAATAGTATGATGTCAATATTTGAATAAAGTGCTTTCACTGTTTTGTTATACAGGGTTTTCTGCTCCCTGCTGATGTTTATAAGGGCCTTTTCAGGAAGGGGAGAAACTGACAAATTAGTTAGACACCAGAGGATGGTGAGATTGACTATACCTAAGTGCTGTCAAATGCACAAAATAGGCAAATTGAAAATAACATTACTTGTAACTGTAATAGAGGCAGAAATTTCAGTCAAAAGTGGGGTTTCTCGGACTCTGGCACTCGGAGAAGCATGAACTAGATAGAGTCCAATAGGACTTCTTCACCCCCAGTTTCTCTGATGCACTGAAGCTTTGCTGTAGTAAAATGTCCTCCTACTTACAGAAAATTTGACCATTAAAGATTTAGGTCAGTTTCTTTTCTTTTTTTAACATTTTATTATGCTGTTACTCTAAACCATGACGCTTCTCGGAATATGTTTTAAATTTTAATTTAATCCATCAAGAGCTTTTTTCGAAGCGCTAAAATGAATAGAAATAGTGTCTTCCCCTTTCCTTTCTCTTCAGACTCAACCCTCGTAGGCAGCTAGCCCTGGGGTCCTTTCTTTTTGTGTGGCTGGCACAACAGAGAGAGAGAGAGACTGTCTGGACCCCTAGTGCTGTCATGAGAAGAATAGTAGTGCTGTTACCGATATATCTAAAGGGACAAGCTTGTATGCACATGTTACAGCAGCTAGCACGCTGAATTAGTGGCATTTAGGCACTGCTAAGAGGCTAATTGAGTCACTGGTACTTGCTGATTATACCAACAAATCCAATAAAGTCTAGATGTGAATGTTTGTTTGGGTCAATGTTCTATGAAAATACATAGGCTACGTTTGCATTGACGCTTTCCATTGTCCCCAGACTGTTGAAGAATTTTAAAGCATTAAAACAAAGTATTTTGGGAGATCCATCCTTATTTTATTCTAGTTGTTCCTTCTGAGCCATTGGGAGTCAAAATACCAGGTGAGGTATTAAAATGAAACCTCCCATGGTTGGACCCTTTCCCCCGGTATTACAACAAAGAACCCAAATCAGCTGTAGTTCTAACAGTGTTATCCAGAGCGGTGAGGTCTGATATGAATAAAGTGAAGAACCATGGATACAGTATCCCTGGGTGATCAGTGATAGATGTGTGATGCATCCAAGCCACATGCATATGACAAAATGATTGTGGAAATTCTGGAGAACAGCCCTGACTCCACTTGCCTTGGAATGGAGCTAGTAATATGCACTTGCCGTTTGCACCATGACTCCCAGATATCCAGCCTCGCAGATGCGCAAAAACCTTCCCCTGCCAGGTGATTGGGGAGCAGGGGGGCTGGGCAGAACAACAACAACTGGATTTAACTCTTCCCCTCAAAGAAATACAATTTAAATTGAACAAAGCTGAACTAAACCTTGAAATGAGTTCCTTATAATAGAGTTTCTAGTGCTTTTCCCTCTCGGGGTAAATATAAATCTGTTTTATGTATGCACGTAAACACTTAGGGCCCGATTTTTGCTTTTGCTTACAATGGTTTTATACTGGTTGTAGCCACATTGACTTCAGGACAGTTACTCCTGACTTACAGCAGTGTAACTGGAGCGCAGAATCAGCTGCTTCTGTTTTTATTTGAAGTGTGCAGTACTCTCCAGGAGCCTGTTGTGCTGACAGCATATTTCTGTTTATGGTTAATTGGTGGTTGTTTTGTTTTCAACTTTTAAAAAGAAAAAGACATATTTCAGTCTAAGCCGTAAGGATGCGCATCTAAACGCTGTGACAAAACTCCAGGAGAATGGTGGGTTCCAAACGTTGCAAGCCATTGTGGAAAGATGGACCGTATGGGAATATGTATGCAGAGGAGTGGGAATGGGTTGCTCTGGGGCTGGAGAGACAAAGGAGTCTATAGAATGGCAGCAGAGGGGTCAGCACCAGCATGCATCTCATTCCAAAGTGAAACTCAAGCATGAAGAAATGACATTCTGGGTGGGAAACAAAACCTGGCAGTCATCAGCTGCGGCGTTCCCCTTCCCCCAATGAGGTATCAGTGGATTCTTTGAAGATCAAGCCTGTTCTTGCCTTCAGTGCAGTAACAAGAAAATCTCTACAGGCAACGAGCACACCTTAGAGGGTTTTGCAGGAAAAATTGGGTTAGCAAGATATGCTCAACTCAGGAATGTTCACGTCTCTTTGCAGTTGTTGGAGATGGGAGAAGGTGGATGTGTGTTTTTCTACCCAAAAACCATTGAACTTTGCACCAGTTTTAATACCTGATTTCTGTTAATCTGACCCCAGTTTTAACACTTAATTTATTTGTGTGTGTGTGTGTGTGTGTGTGTGTGTGTGTGTGTGTGTGTGTGTGAGAGAGAGAGAGAAAGAGGGGCAGATCTGGACTGGATCAGTTCTTGAGACTACACAGAAGTTCATTCATCCCTCATCTGAAACTGCACATGTCAGGAATCATTTGTCCTTGGGGGTGGGGTGCTGGTTTCCCTTTCTCATAGTAAAGGTTCTTAGAGAGGCAGTGTTGACTATGGGCAGGGCACAGGATTGGGAGTCAAGAGATCTGGGTTCTCGTCCCATCTTGCCATCATTTTGTTACATGCCCTTGGGCAAGTCACTGTACCTCTGTGTGAAATGGGAATAATAATATTCAGCTCCCTGCCTGACAGGAATGTTAGGAGGATCTTTGTGAAGCACTTGGAATACATAAAGGGCTAGCTGTGTGCTAAGTGATGGTGTTCGTTTATTAATAGGCTTGAGATTATAACAGTGGTGCTGAAGCTTTACCCCGCACATGTTCTTGCACTCATGGGGTGCTTACGAGCTGCTCTGAGTGGTGTAAGATGGAACAGGTCAGTGCCGCTGCTCTCAGCAGATATCACTGGCCATGCATTAAAATATCTGGCCCCTTTTTGATTGTCGCGGTCACTGTGGCAGCCTTTCGTGCTGGACACCAGAGGGCTTGTCTTGATGCCTCTGCAGAGAGGTAACTCGTTTCCTGCAGAGCCCCATGCGCGGCCTTAAAATCCAGCTCGTCTTGGTGAGGGACATTAAGAGGGGAAGAAAAAAAATATACTAATGAGAAGTTGCTTGTTGTTTTTATTTTTGTATCCTGACAACTGAGATTTGGCAGGGGAACCAGCAAGACACAGACGCAGGAGGAGGTTGCACAAGGGCTGTCTCTAGGGCGTCAGTCTTGTGGTGTCAGGGCAAACTTCCTCTTTTAATCAACACCGCTCTGCAGCTGTGTCGCTTCAAGAGGATGGTCAAGGTTACCAGGGTGGGGGAGACGGATTTGTAATGACAACAAAAGAAGTCTAGAGTGAGGTTCTTTCCCCTGCTCCAGCTGCTTGACGCTGGGTAAAAAGGCTAATTGGTTGTAAAGGGTCCCTAAAAGTCCTGTGTCCAATGGGGGGAGAATTTCCCTTGTGCAAGCCCTGAAACCACAGACCCCCTCCTGAGCCCGTGGCATGGTGAGGGCGAGAATGGGGATAGGAAGGGGCAGGTCAGGGGTGTGGCCACAGCACATGGGGCTGCAGAGATTCTGGGCAGAGCTGTAGCCCACAGGCAGCCAGAAACAGGCTCTTGTCACTTAAACAGGTGCCCCTGATACCAGGCAGGGAATTAGGCAAAGGTTTTTAGGACTCCTGCCTTCTGCTCCTATCTCTCTGCCACTATCTCACTCTGTGCCCTTGAGCCAGCTTCTGTGCCTCCATTACTCCATCTATAAAATGGGAACAATAACAACAACCTCCTCCACTGGGCTATTGCCTGGCTCCACATGTGTTGAGAATTTTGAGATCCTTTTAGGAGAATGGATGCTACGAAGGTGCAGAGTCATTTTCTTTAGTAAACTTTTCTGCATTCTCCGTAAGTTTGTAGTTGTTCCCTATGTATGTGTACTGGCAGCTGCTCACAGTGTTGTCTTCACACACAAAGGCAAGGTTCCTGCCTCAGGGAACTTGCAGTTGAAGAGGATCTTAGCCTGGTTTATTGATTAGGTAGGCATTGGCCAGTTACAAACCTACAAAAAGTCTCAATTTGAGTTGGGATATGTCTGTACCACAGCGCTGCTGTAGCACCAGAGCGTAGATTCTTCCGACATGGACCGAAGGGGTTTTTCCACCTGTGTCGTTAATCCATCTCTTCAAGAGGTGGTAGCTAGATCGAGGGAAGAATTCTTCTATCGACCTACCCGCCTCCGCAGCGGAGATTAGGTTGACCTAACTTGCACAGGGTGTGACATTTTTTACAGCCTTGAGTGATGTAGCTAGGTCAAACCTAAATTTTAGGTGTAGACCAGGGCTGAGCGACTTTTTGCCCACACCCCTCTCTCTCTCTCTCTCTCTCTCTCACCTCTGTGCATTTTTGCCTTTGGCCAGGGTGTTCACCCATTTTCTCAAGACTCATCCTCATGTTCTTTGGGTACACAGTGTATTTAATTAAAAGTGATCCAATGACGTGAAGAAGCGTATGCTAACACAAGTGGCTTAAGAGCGACTTTCTTTCTCTCACTCACACTCTCGTCCCCCCACCCCTGAGATGTACAAGAGTCCTATGTCCTTGTATCTCTTCCAGTCTCCGTGCAAGTCCAGTTGAAAGTGACGTTGCGAGTGTGTTATATGGGAGGACTGTGACACAGGTGTATTTAAATTAGCAGAGCGTTTGGTGCACGGTTTTTAAAAAAGACGCGTCGAACAGTTTTATCCCCCAAATTAACTAAAAGTACCCACAGACCATGGCTTTGGTGCAAACTATACTGAAAATCAATATGATGGTTTGTAACGTACTACTGAATCCCTCCCCGGTATTCATTCTTGCAACTGTTTTTACCCCAAGCTCCCATTGTCCTTCCAGGGGAGTTTTGGATCTACAGGGACCACTGGGTCTGGCTCCATATTATTAGTCATGCGACATCTCGAGCAATGGCAAATGCATTGCCTGCAAGCCTTCTTTGGAGTTGCTGCGCTTTCTCGGTCATGGAATCATAGAAGCTGGAGATTGGAAAAGATGAGTACGGTCATTTCGTCCTGCATCTGCTCAGGCCGACTCCTGAGCATGTGGTGTCCCGGCAGGGTTTGTCCTGGGCGGATCCTTGGGCCCATCTGCATTTGCAATGCAGGGTTGGTCATTATCTCTTTGGCTCTTTAGGGGACTTCCCTTCCCCTATTCCATATTGTCTCTTTCTGAACAAATCCTTCAATGAAATTGCAATAGAATTTTTTTACTCTGATCCTGCAGACACCTAAGCATGTGCATAACTTTACTCTTGTCGACTTCAATGGGATTGCTCACCTGAGTAAAATTGTCCATGTGCTTAAGTGTCTGCAGGATCGGGGCCTAGGTGAGTGTGTTTATTCTTATGAATTTATTCTACTTTGGGATTTTTTAAATGAATATGTTTTGACCTTTAAGACGTAAGCACACTTGTATCAGCAGTTTATTACCTATAAACAATATTCTTCTTGTATCTTATTACTTATTGGCTTGAGATTTGAATTATACTTTGGGGAAAGAGAAGTTAGCTGTGATGGGGGAGGAGAAAGAATGCAATATGAACTGTAGTCTTTTTATCAATTACCGTTTTTTTGTTGAGCAAGTCTCCGTTCCTTGGGTGCAGAGTAAATTCTTCCCCACACTGCAAGCAACGTGCTGTGCACAAAAGGGAAAAGTCTGGTTGGTTTTCTCTAGGGCAGGAGTTGCTGACTGAATTCTCTCTTCATTTCAAAGTTCAGGAGGTTTTTGTTATTCGTCACAGCTCTTTGTGTCTGTTTTACCCCGACACAACCCTGGTGTCTGAGAGTCACGTGATCACAGTGGGGTGAGCTGTACTGAGACATATGTAATATAGTAGGAGGTGGCTATTTAAAGGGATAACAGACTTTTTTTTGTTCCCCTGCCCCTCTTGCCTTCTATTGCATGAATTGGTTCCAAAAATTCTGATTTATTTATTTATTTTAATTGCAAGGGAAATAAATACCCCATTCCCCTGCTAAACACCAACGCCTTGATTAGCATTCTCGTTTGATGCTCTTGGACAAGTTTTCACATTACCATCATATCATGTGTACTTAAAATGCAGTGTGTTGACACTTAGAGCTTGAATCTCATTTACATGAAGGCCCTTTTACCCTGCTCCAGCAGCGTAAAGGGCTCTTAGTTAAAGATGTCTTGAAATGGGTGTGCAGCACATTTTCTGTCACTTTATGACAGCTTCCCACTGCCAGGATGGTGGAAAGGGGCTTTAGTGTAAATGAGAATCAGGCTCTTAATTTCTTAACATCCAGGGTAGGACTTGTTATCACTTCACACTACACTGAAGTTCAGTCTTAAGCCTGGTCTACACCTAAAACTTAGGCTTGTCTACACTAGTGTGTGTGTGTGTGTGTGTGGGGGGAGGATCGATTTAAGTTACGCAACTTCAGCTACATGAATAACGTAGCTGAAGTCGATGTACTTAGATCTACTTACCGTGGCGTCTTCACTGCGATAAGTCAACGGCTGATGCTCTCCCATCGACTCCGCCTACGCTTCTCGCCCTGGTGGAGTACTGCAGGAGAGCGCTCGGCAGTCGATTATCGTGTCTAGACTAGACGTGATAAATTCACCCCTACTGGATCGATCGCTGCCCCTTGATCCAACAGATAACGTAGACAAGCCCTTAGATCAGGGGTCGGCAACCTTTCAGAAGTGCTGTGCCGAGTCTTCATTTATTCACTCTGATTTAAGGTTTCGCGTGCCAGTAATACATTTTAACGTTTTTAGAAGGTCTTTTTCCATAAGTCCATAATATATAACTAAACTATTGTTGTATGTAAAGTAAATAAGGTTTTTAAAATGTTTAAGAAGCTTCATTTAAAATTAAATTAAAATGCAGAGCCCCCCAGACCGGTGGCCAGGACCCGGGCAGTGTGAGTGCCATTGAAAATCAGCTGGCGTGCTGCCTTCGGCATGCGTGCCATAGGTTGCCTACCCCTGCCTTAGATTGACATAGCTCCGTTGCTTAGAGCTGTGAAAAATTTCATGTCTTTAGCCCTGTAGTTAGGTCAACCTAACCCCTATGGTAGACAAGGCTAAGTCGATGGAATCCTTCCGTCAACTTAGCTACCGCCTCTCAGAGAAGTGGATTAATTACATCGATGGCAAAACCCCTGCCATTGATGTAGGCAGCGTCTACGCTATGGCGCTGCAGAGGGATAGCTGCAGTGCCCTAGCTGTGCCGCTGTAGTGTAGACACACCCTGAGTTTTCTGGAGAAAGTGTTCTTATTCTTCTCAGGTTTGATGCTGATATTAGTTTTGCTAAGAGCAAGTGGGAAACATTTAATACGGTGAAGTGACTCTTTATATGTATCTTTGTAATGTGCTTCCTTTGATTGTAAAGCACTTTGGGATACATTGGAGTGAAATGTGCTATAAAAACGTAAGACATTTTTACTTATTATGAATACAAGGATTCTGGCTGCATAAGGGGGCTACTTGTAGCTTGATTAAGATGCTGGAAACCGTTAGGTTAGCTCTTTTGGGGGGAAATTGTAAAGGCTGCCTTCCCGTCATAACAAAAGTGGGTCATTGTGATTTTAACTGGGTCATTTGAGTTTCCAGTGTTGGAGGTTTTTTCTAGAATTTGATACAGAGAATTTCATCTCTCCTGCATAGATTTACTGTGGAGTATAGTAATTCCTCCCCTGAATAGTCCCATTGATGTCAATGGCACTACACCTGCTAGTCAGCACTGCTCCTCATAGCAAATGTTTTCAGGATTGAGCATTTAACTGGTAACCTAATCCAACCGCCTTCACAAACTGCAAATCCAAACGTGAGCCAAAACGTTTGCAGAGGGCAGCCTACTTTCAAAACCCTCCTCTCCAAGATAGTTACTCTTTTTTTGGCTGATATTGTGGCCCCGGGGCTGTCGGAAATTTTCCTAGAGGGGACAAAAATACACAAATCAATAGAGCTATAAATTCAGTTGGGGTTATTTTGAAATCCATGGATTCATTTCAGTAAATCCTGGCATGTAAATTGTTGTTGTTGTTTTGTGTGAGCAGCAGCTCCCAGAGTCAAACCACAGCCCAGGAAAGTGTTAAGAGCAGAGTTAAAAAGATCCTGCCATGTTAGGGGGAGAGAGAGTCTCCTGTGTCTGTCTGCCCTGAATGAAAAGAGGTAGTGTTTAAAAACCAAAACAAAAAAACCACACAGCACAACAACTGGCCTCCTTCCATGAACTAGCCCCCATTTCCAGCCTCCCCGCCATGGTACCAAGGGCACAGTCTGTTATTTAGAGGCTACTCTTGTATGTACATAAAGCCTGTGATTTGTCTTCAGAGCCGAGAGTCTCCTAGAGTTCAGCTCTGCTGGAACAAAATGTTCAAGCCAATACTGTGGGATCCAGCTGGAGGTTTAGCATTAATGCAGCGTCAGCCAGATGGAAATGAGGTGGAGTGGTTTCAGGGGGTGGGGGATGGGGAATTCCTTCCCTTTAAAGGGAAAAGAAAACAATAGCAACTCTGAAATATCTGCATACAGCATTTAATGCTATTGCCAAACGCATGTTTGCATTCAGCGTGGTGCCAGACATAGGTGTTGAGCACGCTTCAGTAGTGGGTGTGAAAGTAAACGGGCCAGATTCTCCTTTCAGTAACCACCTGCACACATCTAGAGTAACCTCGATCAGGTTTGGATGGATACCGGCATAACAGAGAGCAGAAGTTGGCGCGCTGGCAGAGATTTGCAAAAGTGAGCGGTGATTTTTGAGTGCCCAACTAGAGATGCCTTAAACCAGCTTTCTGAAGATCAAGGTGCTTCAGGCACCCCAGATCACCGGTCACTTTTGCAAGTCTCTGTTCTTGTTTTTATACGTAAAATGGCCCAAATCCTGCCCTCTACCCCTGTGCAGCACTGCTCCTGTGGGTGGCATTGCTCAGGTGTAACCAAAGTAGAATAGGTCCATCAGCCTTTTCAATCTGCTTTTTATTGCATTGCTTCATTCTGCAGGGTGCCTATGACAGGGTAATTTATCATGTGTTAATGCACTAGACTGACAGCAAAACGGCACTTCTGACTGCCATTTGTACGTGGGGGCCGAGGAAAGAGCATTTGATCATCGGTTCATGGGAGTTGCCAGAGTTTGATACACGGAAAGAATGTTGCTGTTGCTGGGATATCTGCAGAACCTCCTGTTCAGGTCCCTACACTACATCATCAGCATGGGGGCAAGCATGGTCAGGGGACAAAAGCCTGTGGCAGATCTATGGCCATGTGCCATATACAGAAGAAAGTTCCTGCGGCAGCCTGATCCAGACATGTTAAAAGAGAAAGAAGCCAAGTTTGAAATAACTGCTTCTCAGAGTAGACTTGGCCTGTCACTCTTCCCCTGAATTACAGGACAATATCCGGCATTCCCCCTGGATGTGGTTCGACTGAGAGGGGCGTCACTCACGTAGAGGTATTTTAATGAATTTAGAGGGGGGCTATTTTAAACACCAAGAGAGGCAGCAGCCTGTTCATTTTGTCTCTTTCTGTCTTGCTGGTTAGTTTCCTATTTGGACAGAGCAAAAGCAGAACTGCCCAAATGCAGATTCACTCATTTCAGGCTTGAAGTGCCAGTTCTGCTTTTGCAGAAAAAGGATTTAGCAAGAACGCATCCTGCCCATGCTTTTCCCTTTAAGAGAAGAGGTCAGCAATTCTGAGCAATACTGTACCCATACTGTACCCGCGCAGTATCAGAACCCTGCAGCCGGATTCTGTCTAATGATTAATTTTAGATCCTTTCTGGAAACACCGTAATATCATGCACTTAAAATTTCTGTGCCCTGCTGATTAAAATCAAGGGTGTAATCAATATGGCAGAGCCTAGACTGCTGCGGCCCAATGAATAGTGCTGTGGTGTCCCCTTGGGTCTTGTGCCGAATGTCATCACACATGCAAAACTGCCAGCCCTGGGTTTTAATAACAGCAAAAGCCCCTCTAAAATAAGAGTAGGAATGCAGGGAAGAAACACACTGGTTTTCTACTTAATGACCTTGCCTTGGAAAGGTCAGTAAACAAGGGGGATTTTTCTCTCTGATGGGATACTCAGAGGTCATTCCCCAAGGGGATTGGAGGCTTATAGCATCAAAGTTGGCTGCAGTCGTGTGTCGGACGCTGAACCGTTAATTAAATTACCCACAGCACAGTTCCCCTGGCCAAAGCCCTTAAAAGGCGTTCATCAACACTCTTGCATCTGTGGCCCGGTATCTTCTGGGAGTAGCTTGCAATTAAGGTTGGATCATGATGAAAACAAACAGAGATTTTTATATCGGTAGCAACAGCCAACTAGCAAACGTACGTGATTTGTTGGCAGTGAGTCAGCTCCAGAAAGTCCCCAACTTCTCCTCTAAACTCTCTCTTTTAAAATTGTCCCAAGAACACAGATCCCAGGCTGTCAACATGCACTAACTGCCCCAGCCATGTAAATGCATTTCTTCCCTTTCCCCCCTCTGTGTAAGTTCTCTTGATTTGCATGATCATAGGTTGCATGACTACACTACACACTATTTACCCCAGTCTGCGGCTTCCAGACCTTTGTGGGGCTTCCCTAGGAATTTCACAGGCAAGTCCCAGAGCATATTATAAACAATTATGGAATAAGTGGTTTACGATCTTCAGAACATCCCTCCTCCTTCTCTTCCTCCATCAGGTCCTTGTTGGTATCCGAGAAAAAACACTGCGCTGGGAGATCATGCACTGACATGCTCACTCTTGTCTGCTTAGACGAGGTCCAGAGACGTTACTGAATCTTGTTAGTCTTGATCTTGAGCCTGATGTAGTAGTTTTTCTAGACTGCGCCTTTGGGTTTTGAGCCAGTAGCCCTCCCTTATTCAGTATAGTACTTAAACATGTGCCTAAATCTGATACAAGTCAAATGGAACTCGAGCACTTTGCTGAAGTGCCATGCTGGGTAAGCACGGACATGGGTGCATGCGCTAAGTGCCGAATTGGGGCCTGAGCTGTGGAAGGCGAACACTGTAACCTTTAATGGGCTGTGTTTTGTTGCACCGACACTTCCCCAGGCCTGTGATACTGAATGAAGAGGCTTTCCCCTCGCCTCCCCGTCAAACGCGTCGCTTCCAAGATGTTTGGGTGCAGCCTGCCTCTGTGGTGAGGAGCGGCTCATGGGTAATTACTGCTGCTTTTAAAAGTACGGCCCCGCGTGGCAGAGAGTTTACAGGAGAGGTAATCAGCAGAAGGGAAGCCGTTGACGAGAGAGAGAGGTTTCTTGTTCTGTCGCCCTGCATTCCTGTCAGCTCCCGCTTCTGCAGAAAGCTTATGTAACTGTCTCTGAAGCAAAAAAGGGGTCACTTGAGGCGGCCGTTTTGATCTGGTAATGTCTCCTCTCTTCTCTAATGCTGTCTGGAAGGATTTGTTAGATTCCCTTTTCAAAAGGAGAGTCCAGGCACACACGCACACACACACAGACAGGCTGATGCAGCTCTGGGGATTGACAGGGCTGCGGGAAGCCAAGACTGCGCCAGGAGGCATGGCTAGCCGCGCAACCTTTTCGTAGAGCAGCCAGCTGGGCTTTTGCCTGTAGAAAGCTTTTATGTCCTCGCTGTTCAGCTTCGCCGTCCCATTGATACGCTGCACACAGTCAATGCTCCCATTGCGATAATACCAACAGCAATTCTCTGCACTTCCAACCCTGCTTGTTCAAGACTCTTGGAGTACTTCACAGACATTAAGTAATTCTAGCACAACTTTGTGAGGTAGGGGAGCTTTATTATACCTGATCCACAGAGCCCTGAATAAAATCCTGGAGTCCTGGCTATCTGGCTCCAGCTAGACTGTTCCTCCCAGGGCTCAGAATAGAACCCAGGAGTCTTGACTCCCGATTTCATGCTGTAACCACCAGATCCCACCTGCTCCTGAAGCTGGGAGAGGAAGCTAGCAGTTGTCCTGGCTCCCGGTCCCTTGGTTTAAGCAGCAGATGGTAGTCCCAGTACCCCAGAGGGTAAGATGCAGCTCAGGAGGGGGTTAATCTGACAGCTTGCAGTGAAGTGATACAGCTTCAAGTGAACTCAACGTCGAGTTGGCAGCTGATTCTGGTTTTATCCCATTTCCTAAACACTGCTGATACGCTCTGATTTTTATCTCCCTGCAAACTCCAGGTGAATAGGCATATAGGGGACAAGACTTAAAGTCTAAGTAGTGACAAGTGGCTTTGCATCCCTCTGTTTTTGGGTGCCCAACTAGAGCCTGTTTTTCAGAGGGCTAGTGCCCAGCACTCTCTGAAAACCAGGCCCATGTAAGGTGTCTCAGGTTGGGAAACTGAACATGGAGGCCTCCAAAATCACTAGTCACTCTAGAAAAGGTTGGTCTGAAATCCTTCTACCAGCTACTTTCTCTTGTGTCTGATGGCAAATTGTCAAATGGAGTGAAACTGGCACATTGCAGAAGTTGCCTAGCATTGTCACCTGGAGTGCCTCCTTAGATTAGGCTTGGTGAATGTGATAGCTGACTTCAGAAAGCAAACGGGAAGGTGGAGGAATCATTAAGGTTAAAGCTGCTTTAGCCAGCTAAAGAACAGTCACCACCGGAAGCAAAGTGTATACTAGCAGTCTGTAAACTGAGTCTGCTAACATTGCAATGGCTGCAGACTCATGGTGCTGCATCAAAATTGCATCCTAATTTCTATGGGCCAGTGGTGTTTAAATCGTTTTAAAATTGCCACCTTGATAGAGAAATGAAATAAATGAACCTTGTTTAGAATTACACTAAACTAACGAAAGCTGAGATTATGTTCATGCAGCTTTTATATTGACTTTGATTAATTTTTGCAATGAAAGGGATATTTATTTAAGAGTCAGGAAAGGCAGACTCATATAGTTAGTTACTGTTTTTGATAAATATGCATTCATTGTATTGCAAAACTAGGCATGGGTTATCTTGTCTCCCCTCCTCTTTCCCCCTCTCTGACCCAACACACACAATTAACACATAGGTATAAAAATAGATGTTATGCATGTCACTTTAGAGATCCCAATTAACAGGTGTATTGAGGATTTCTAGCTGAGGTCACTTGTCTGTAAGTATGTCTCCTTGAAACTGTATGCTTGTACATTGTGGCCCGTTGAGAAGAATTATTTAAGGGTTGAATAGGGGCCCTCAGTTAATGGGCCATTGGAACAGGCTGAAAAATTAGCATGGACTAGTGAACGCATCTGTTTGGATGTATATGTGCTGCATAGACCTGTGGTCTCCAAGCCACACTGTGGTTCCCTGCTGTATAATTGGCACATGGTGTTCCTGTTGTTGCCAGTGGGTGTTGCAGGCCAAATTCTGCTCATGTTTACACTGGTGTCACTCCATTGATGTCCTTGGAATTGCTATGGATTTACACCAAAGCCACAGCCTGTAGAATTTAGCCTCTAAACTTTTCCTTTATTTCCATGCCTGCCTCTTTGTCTCAACTAAGGTGGAATAACAACTAATAAACTATATTACCAAATTGTAAAAGTCTCTAGATATCCGAGGAGATTGTGTGTTGGTAAAGAATTATGAATGTTTGACAGACATGCAGAACTACGCATTCAGCCAATTGTGCAACTTTGTGTGTGTGTGTGTGTGTGTGTGTGTGTCAGTGCCTGTGTCTTTTCTCCGTACAGATTGGTTCTTGCATCTGAGCCTTGTTAGTGCCCAATAAACAACTGACTTGTCCATTGATCTTGTTAGGTGGTTGATTTTTTTGTTTTTGTTTTTTGTTACCCATGTTGAATAGATACTTGTGCCTCCTTGACAGATTAGGGAACAAATGAAATGTTCAGATTTCCCTTTCATTCCCCACACTCCTGCAAACTGGTGGAAGGATGGATAGGCACTCCAGTTTAAAGGATCGAGTGGACTTCGCACTCAGCAGCAGAAGAAAATGTAGCTTAAAGAAAACCCATGATGCTACCTTTACCTCTGCAGAGTTACCTGAAATACTGATTCTTCCCTCTGCAGACAGAATAGACAAGTTCCTGGTAGGTATGGATATTAGTTGCATGGTGCATTTCTTTTTTAATCCTGAGGTAGGAGGAGAAAGAGAAAAGCTTGGATGGTTATCAGAAGTCCACAATGCTTATTCGTAAAATGGCCTGTAGTATTCTTTCTTTTTTTAGTTTTTAAAGTGTGTGGGGGAACATATACTAATGTGTATGTCATTACACTTCAGTGAAGGCGTGTCTTCCTAGTGGAACACATTCAGCAGGCCAAAGGAGCCTGCAATATATTTAGTGAAAGATGCTTACAGTTTATCCCTTTTATAAAGAAGGATCTGGGTGAGAAGATGTGGAGCAGAAGGCATTGGTGAGACAGTACCTTTTTTGGGGCCTTGTGGAGTGATTTGGGGGTGTGCTAGAAGAGACACTTGTTAATCTGTTTATTACACCTCTTGTAATTTTATCAGGGACTGATTATAAACAAACTGATGCTTCAAAATAATAAATGAAAAAAATCAGAGCTATTCTGGTTTGTAGCAAGCTTTGGAACCATGCTCCTTCCTCTAGTGAAGTGTATAGGTCTCGCTTGACTTCAGGGGAGTTTATTCGGGTCCTGTATGACCTGTGACTCCAATCAAGAAAAAGTCTCTGGGCGAAATCTCAGCCCCATTGAAGTCAATGACAAAACTCCCATAGACTTCAGCAGGATCAGGATTTAACCCCGTGCGTCCAATTCTGCCCTCACAGTTGTGGGTGTAGCTGCTAATGGAGTCAGTGGAAGCTGCTGGTGCTCAGGACTTCTGAAAATCAAGCCATTTATTTAGGTGGCTAACTCCTGGATAGATGAGGTGGGTGAGGTAATATCTTTTATTGGACCAACTTCTGTTGGTGAGAGAGACAAGCTTTCAAGCTGCACAGAGCTCTTCTTCAGGTCTGGGAGAGGTCCAATACAAGATACTACCTCACCTACCTTGTGTCTCTAATATCCTGGGACCGGCATAGCTACTACTACATGGCATATACTGGAACTCCTAGATACCTATTTTGAAAATGTTGCTCTTCATCTCATTTACACTCATACAAAGCTAAGGAAATTCCACTGATTGCATTGGAGTTACTCCGGAATGACACTGGTGTAACTGAGATCGAAGTCTGGCCCTGTATACACCTTTGTTTAAAGTCACAGTGGAATATAAGATGGGGTTATTTTTTGAAAGCAAAATTACAAGATGTTCTCATCAAGCATACCCACCCCCATGCTGCAGGGGAGCATTAGCTTGAGATGTTAGTTAGCAGGTTAAATGCATCTCATTTTTGACAGTCAGTTTGAAAATGCATTTTGTGTGCATGGGTTTTCTGTTATAAAGACTGTCATTGCTTTACCGGTGTAGGATTTAAATAGCAGAGTCTTTTATGTTTTTCATAGTGTTTTCCCTTCAAAATGGAGCACAGGCAACCAATTGGATTGTGGCTATTTTATATTATTTCAAAATGAGTCATATATGGGCTGGAAAACCACCAAGATTTATATGCAGGGCTGTGTAAAAATTGCCTCGATGGAGCCAAGATTCAGGGCTTGGGTCTGCTCTTATTAAACCACACATACAACCCCCTGGTTTCAAATAACGGCCACAGTCTGACAAATGCACGTAAGTCAGGGCATGGGGGTCACATTCTGATATCAGTTACGTTGATGTAAATTCAGAGAAACTCCACTGAAATCAATTGTTCTGGTTTTACACGTGGTGTAATGAAGATCAAATCTGGGGTCTTTAACTCACCCCCCTTTGTTCTTAGTTGTTGCAACACACAGTGCAGGTGAAGTCAGCTAATGCAGCCCAAAGCTGCTGTCATTCCCATTCCACTTCAAGAAGGTTGCATGGATGAAACTGAGGCTAGAATTGGATCCTTGTCTGGAAGTAACCTTTCAATTGCAAGGCAAAGCTGCATGATGTAAGGACAATAGGCCACATTTAACTTTTAGTTTCACTAGTGTAGATCTGGAGTAACTCCATTGAAGGCTGCATTCTGGCCAGTGCAAGAAAAGAGCTTATGCTCATTTTCTTCCCTTAATTTTGGCATTGCTGTTATTGTTTTTGTTTATAATTTGTAGTGCAGTAGCATGGAAAATCCCCAATCAGGGCCAGAGCCTCTGTTTATGCTTGGTGCTGCATAAACCCATAGGAAGACACAGCACGTACTCCATAGAGCTTGTGAGACAAGATGCAGCATGAATGTGAGGGGAAGAGGCTAGTCACGATGAGAGGATGGTGCAGTTATATATGTTAGTGATTATGTAACTTGGTGGTTCCAGATGACCTGAAAGTTTTTAAACAAAACAAATTAAAAAACCTGTCTCCCAACCTAGCTAATTCCTTGTAGCGCCCTAGTCGGAGTGGTCCTTGAAGGCGTTTAGAGAAATGTAGGGTATAGAGATGTATAACAAAAATGCTAATAGAAATTAGAGTAGCTGTAGCAGGCGCCACTATAAAACATATCAAGATTCCACATATCCCTCTCTAAAAAATATTTTCCTGTCCAGTGTTAATTAACAAAAGACACCGTGTTTTTCTCCCAGTGTTAACTTATTTATAGGCAATGTGCATGTTAAATTCAGTAAATAACTTCCTGTGTTTTTATAAGTATTTTTAAGTATTAGACTCTTTGGCACTATTGGATGCATTCATGTGGTTTTTGTTTAGCATTGGGATGTAAATTACAGAAGCGCAGTAAATAAGAGGGATACATCAGCACTTCTGCTGACCAGATGTTGGAGGGGAAAGGAAAAAAAAATCAGAAAAACCCATTTGTGCTAAGAATTTATTGTTGAACCCCAAGTGGATTTTACAACAGACAGCAATGAGCAATAGCTCATTATGGTGACAGCACTGAAGTCTGGTGTTAGGGGAGTGAATAGTGCCAATACGGGAACAGCACCAAAAATATAGCCAGACCCCTGGAAATAGGGAAAGGCAAAAAAGCTGACAAAGACGAAACTGAGTCTTCTAGAGAAAACCAGGGCTGGTTAAAAATTCAGGAGCCTTTTCCTTTCCAGGAGAAATATTGACCTTGAATTTGTTTCTTTGAAAGGAGAGCTAAAGTTTATTCATTCCAGAATCTGGTGCATAGGAAACCCTTCGCTTTCTCTGAAGGTATCTGGGTCTGTCCACTGTTCATAGAATCATAGAATATCAGGGTTGGAAAAGACCTCAGTAGGTATCTAGTCCAACCCGCTCCTCAAAGCAGGACCAATCAAAAACTAAATCATCCCAGCCAGGGCTTTAGTCCAGTATTCCATCTGTTGGAGATGGGATACTGGACTAGGTAGACCTGATGTTCATTGTTCACTTGGGCCTTCTTCTGATGTCAATTGCAAACTTAACTCCGGTGTATAAAATCAGTAGTAACTACATTGAAGCCACTCCTGATTTTATACTGTTGTAAGTTGCAGGAGAATCTGCTCTGCTCTCTTCTGGATTTCAGCTAGAATTTGCAACTGATATTTAGAGATCAGGGCTACTCTTATCATTTGCAGGGCCACAAGCAAGAGTGAGAGAAGTAGTGAAATCCCCTCAAGTCCCCAAGGTACCTGCCTGGCGACCTAGACGATGTAGGGATGTGGGCAAGGGTGTACATGCAAAAGAGTATTTACATAGCCATTGAGTCTGCCCAAATCTGCATTTAAATGGGAAATTGTACCCGGGCAGATACAAGGCTTCTGTAAGCAATTACTTATTTTGCATGCACAAATGTGTGGTTTGCGGGGAGCCATGGGTGACCCCATTTGGTCCTTCATGCTGCAATCAAGTACAACACGGTAACATTTCCGTGTGGAAAAAGGATCCACCTAGTGGAGAGCATGTCAGTTCAGGCTTACAGTCTTCCACGCAGACCAGTGTGAACCGCTAGCAGTGCCACTGAAGTCAGTGGAATACCACCGATCTGAAGGAGTTTCTAGACCCCAACCCCAAATTAAATCCATGTCTGCAAATCACAGAGCTATATGCTGTATTCTGGGTGTGGATCTCCACTAACCTTCATTGGAGTTATGCGTGCAGATCTCTGGGAGACGAGAACCCCAGAGTTTAAGCTTGCTCGCTTTGTTTCTTTTTCTTTTCTGAAAGGCCGAGTCAAGTCTGGGTTATTTCTTTCTTTCTTTCTTTTTTTTTTCTTTTTCCCTTTCTTTCTCTCTCTTGGCCATTAAAAAGGTGGTGAATATGCTCATTAGGAGGCGCTCAGAGCAATTAGGTCTAACTATCCTTCTTGATCACTGTTCAGGACAGAAGCTAAAGCAGGACTGCATCGTAAACAACAACAACAAAAAGGGTCAGACTGAACTTTATAACATGATGGTATGTTTGTAAGGGGGAGGAGGTAAGAGAGGAGAGGGGCCTTCAATCGGCCTGGCTATAAATCTCTTTCATTGCTGATGGAAGGGACGGGCACTACATTTGGGGAGAATTTGAGGACAGCGGGGTTGTGAACTTTGGGGCTTTATCAGTTCAAGTGGCAGCAAGGAAGAAGGAATGAAAGTAACAAAATAAGCCCAAGTGACACGCTTCTAAATCTGACCATCATAACGGGTGTTGGGAGATGGGGCTAGAGAAAAGGAAGAGACAGTCTATTAACTATGGTTCTTACTCTTATTTTTAGCAAATCCTTGACTTCAGTAGGAGTTTTGTGCTGATTGAGGAGTAAGAAAACACTCAGTGAGATCTGCATGCTTTAGCCGTATGTTTATTACAATTAATGGGTGTAGTTTCTATCGACTTCAGCGAGCTATGCCCATGTACATCAGCTCTGGATCCCGACATTTCCTTGAAAAAATGAGATGTCCTTTTATTCCTATTTAGAGAGGACAGTGTCTCAAGAGGGGTGGTTAGATTGTTTCAGGCCAGTAACCAAAATTAGAGGAGCTTCTAATAGAATTATGTATGGCCCCGTTGCCCCCCATAGTGGTGATTTCTGCTCCATAAGAGAATGAGTCTGTAGGATTTTCTGTTTATCAGTGGGAGTATTTCAAGTTGCTCTTTCTCTAGGTGCCTGGGGTTGGCGGGAAATACGGGATTTTAGGCCAGCAAAAACTGGTAATATTGCATATAAGTCATGAGTGAAGGCTTCAACCGTATTGGGGCTCCATGCATGGAGCCCTGCCCTTGTGTGTGCGTCTGAGAGAGATGGGAAAGGTCCTGGGAGTATGTCTTGAGGCTGAAGATGGCAGTGAAAGGCTAATCTAGATGCGGCATAGATAGGTGAATAGGTCAAGGTGAGGAGGGGGGGGAAAGGGGGAAATCTAGAATGATCTATTTTAAAAAATTAAAGAGTTGCATGCAGGAAATGTGCCAGAGGCAATCATGTCTGCCCCAGGTCAGGTCTGTACAATTGCCTAGCCTTAGTCGCAGGGCCACAGGTGGGAACGTGGGGCTTGTGTACATGGAATAGCTATTGTCATTCCACAGGAGCAATTCTAGAATAGCTCTGGGTGTGGACACTGTGTGTTCTGGAATAAAAGTATTTTTGTTTCAGAATAATTACTCTGCTTTGGAAGTGCGCTAGTTATTCCGGAATAAATGACTTTTGTTCCAGAATTGAGTGTCTACATAAGGATACTATTCCGGTCAACTTCCCCATGTGGACAAGCCCTTCATTTCCAAGTTGCAGTGTTGTGTTCGTGCTGTGACTGGCCACTCATTGAATAAAACCCAAGGAAAGAACCCGCAATTTGCTCCTGATTCTTTTTATTTTCTTTTAAATAAACACTCCTGTGCTCTGTGCATAGAGTCCTGGTGTTTACATTACGGCCTCCGTTTGGAGATCAGTTCCTCAGGGCAAGGACCTGTCTCTTATTTGCCTCTTAAAGCACGACACACACCTTTGGTGCTGTATAAATAAATAACAATAATTATTAATACAGTGTTTCCAGTTCGGTGTGAATCCCTTGGATGAGACTGCAAACAGATTGATGCACGGTTGGACTGGAACCAACACAGTCGGCCTCTTTGAGGTCTGCAGCTCTCCACACCCTGGTGCTGGGATGGTGAGGGCGAGATTCAGCCTCCCAGTTTTATGTGAGGTTGGACAGTCACCGTGGATGATAGAAGATTTGCAGTCGGTAGGGTCTGCCATCTGGCAGTCGTAAAATGGGCAATACACATTTTTTTGGGGAGGATGGTGAGGAAACGAGCTGCAGACGGTTGTCATGAGATCATGCCCCTCACCAGACACCTTTATGGTTCTTTTCTACTCTGGTTGGGCATCTGTACCGAGGGTCAAAAGTTCAGGCCGTCCAGTTTTTCCCCCCCCAAAGATAGGAGTTAGGCAGGGGGGCTGGAATGCAAGCACTGTGAAATGGCTTGTCCTGACCGGCCACTCCTACCCCTTTCCTTCCTTCTCACTACATTGCTGCCTGTGTTATGAGTGGAGGCTGGGCAAGCCAGGCTCTGATTGCTGGAAGACTTGGAGAACAGACAAATTAGACACAGCTTGAACTTTGTAAAATGCTCTCGTTAGACGAAGCAGCGAGGCCGGCTCCCGAACAATGAACTGGCAAGTTCAGGCTTCTCGGTTACTTTTTTCTTTGTGCGTAACCAGTAAGATAGTTGTGCTGCCGTACCAGACCTTGGAGGGAAAGGGTGAGATGGGGATTCCAGAGGCTGCAGTGGAGAGTTTTGATACAGCTGCTTTGGATAGAGAGGGGTGCTGGCAGCAGGGCATTTTTGGGGGAGCACTGTCCCCAGAAGCAAATCATTTTAAGGAGGCATCTGGGTAGAAAAGAACAAGATGTGTCCAATTTAATCCTTTCTCACAACCTCACCCCTTATGGATTTGGACAACTCTACAAGATTCCCTCCTCTGTGGAGCTGTGCACACACTATACAGTGGGTCGATCTGTATCACAATGGTGTAAATCCATTCACTTCAGTGGCATTACTCCCAATGTACTGCACCAGTGCAAGTGAGAAGAGTGTTTCGTTAGAGGGGTATGTTTGTGTTACAGGTATCAGAAGGACACTGGGCCTGATTCTTCTTTCCTAAATGCTGGTGTAGAGCAGGAATACCTCTGCTTTAAGGTGTACACTTAAAACACTGCCCTGGTGCAGCCGTACCGCTGGAGAGCTTCAGTGAAGACACTGCTACACCAAGGGGAGAGCTTCTCCTGTCGGCATAGATAATCCACCTCTGCGAGAGGCGGTAACTGTGTCGACAGGAGAAGCTCAACATAGCCCTCTGTGTAGTAGACAGGGCTATGTCGGTATAACTGTACTCAGGGGCGTGGATTTTTCACACCCCTAAGTGGCGTAGTTATACCAATGTGAGTTTATAGCATTGACCTGCCCCAGTGTAAAATCAGTGAGCAGTCACAATGGGCCCCAGCACATTGTTTCTCCAAAGAGAAATGTATCAGGCATGTGCAAGTGTAAGATGAAAGCGGGATCACTTGAACGGGGTATAAAAGCTGTGAACTGAGGTTAAACTGTGAATGTGAACTGTCTTTAAGGTGATAAATCAGCTTTTTCTAAAAGAAAGTCTTGGTAGATGGATGCCTTTTTTTCCTTCAGAATAACGAAGGCCATTTTAAAACTGAGTCGGACCCAGTTAACGTGAATCACTCTACAGACTATTTTAGCTCGCAACACAGAATCTCCCGATTAACCAATTCACTGGAATGCAGAGCACACATCTGGTCTGTGTTATTGTGGACTCTGCTGTAATTGCACAGAGAGAGCTACCTTGGGTTTTTAATGTTAGAAATGTTTGTATTATACAAAACCCCTGTTGCCAAGCACTTTTTATTAAAACAGTCCGTTTATGCTCAATGCGCTGTCCTGCTGAGGCGCTCAGAAGGCAGTATAACAGATACAGAGCTTCATTCCCAATTGCCCCGGCGGCTCTGGGTTACCAACACACTAGACAATGGGTGGATACCAACTATGAATTTTTTTTTTCTTCCTTAAGTTCCAAGTTCCGCACTGTTGCTACAATGTTGTTGGCTCTACCTGTGCTAGCAATTGTGGCAGGGTTGGTGAAGACTGGGTACAGGCATTTTAACCACCCTGTCACTGAGCTCTGCTCAGAGCAGGTCTGAATGACACGGTAGTTAAAATGCAACCACTTTGTCCGAGCTAGCACCCCTCTGACTGGCAGAGCTGTGCACCCATGGGAGGAATAGTGAGAAATTTTAAGAAAAATGTCTAGTGGCCAAAAGGGGCGTGATAGGGTAGGTTTCAGAGGTAAAGGTTTTCTGATGGTCCACAGTGTAAGTCCTCAATTCAGGACATCACTGAGGCTATGTCTACACTACGGACCTTTCAGCAGCACAGTTTTTTTCACACCCCTGACCGACAGCAGCTTTGTTGACAAAAGTGCTAGTGTAGACAAAGCTTTATGCAGTTGTTTAGCTTTAAGCAAGTGTTTAAGTCCCTGGGACTTGAAATCAGTGAGTCTTATACGGATGTTAGAGTACTGTCCTGAATCGTAATTCTTTCCAGAATCAGGCCCTAAGCTGGTTATGTGCCTCCTAAAGGGTTTGGTTTGGGAGGTCAGGGATGAACCAAGTTTGGAGTGCAGGATCAGTGAAGCTTTTCTCACTCATAACTTAACTTTTTCAAATTCTTACTTAGTGTGAGTAATTGGGGGGAGGGGTGAAAAACTCCGGAGCGCTGTAGCTATGCTGACCTAAACCCCGGTGTAGACGCAGCAAGGACGACAGAAGAATGCTTCTGTCGATGTAGCTACCATGGCTTGGGGATGGAAAAACCTCTGCTTTCGCTGTAAGCTGCTCTATGGGGTTATGCTGCTATAGTCCTTTTAGTGTGGACGTGGCCCCAAAGTATCACTCTTCTTTCTTTATCAGGGACAGGTGAGTAGATTTGGTGCATTTTCATGGCAGTATTCAAGGCCCAAGACGCTCCTGAGCTAGAAACAGTATTTTGTTCTTTCAGTTCAGAGCAGGTTTCCTAATATTTTTGCATGCAGCAGAACTTTAACAAGTGACGCTAAAGATCACAGGACAGGAAGAGGAAGAAGGAGGGCTGATTTCTTAGCATTGTGTCAGTCGCAACCGTCTACCGGAAACCACAAAAACCTACCTTAATCTATGTAGACCTCCAGTCACAACATACTTTGTTGGCCAAGTGGCTTTTTCCTGTCCAGCGAATCCTTATGTCCTCAAGTGCCATGCTTTCTTTTCTTATCCGTTGTTATCAATTAGCGATCTAGGAAGCGCTGGGGAATATGTACAAGTATATCTTGCTCTGGCATGAAATAATCTAATTGCAGTTTTGTTTAAAGTTTGCTGTTATATAGAGGAGCAAGGACTTGAATGGACACAGAAGCTGAACGGCCATCTCTCTGTCTAGAACTGGTCCGTTCTTATGCAGCTTCTGCCCATGTTATAGTACTGAGTAGGGTGACTGATAGATGCACTGTGAAACTCCTCAGTGGTTTTTCTTCTTGGGGTGTGTGAATGTTTCCTTTGGTTTCAGTTCACATGGTCTCACCCTGCCCTGAGTATCACTCTGACGTTTGGGTACACAATCTGGCTGCCTGTGTGCCCAGGTGTTCAAAGATGGAGGAAGAGCACAGGTCTCCCAGGACATGTGCTTCTTGTAGGGATGTCATCATACTGGCCACATTCCAAATGGGGGCGTGGTTGGGGGGCCTGAACTCATTCCCACCAAAACCATTGCAAAGCTTTAAATTTTCTTTGCATGACTTTCATTTGGCACCAGCTTCATGGGCATCTCAGGGTTGATAACTCAGCTTCCTGGCATATTTTGTCCTGTTAATCTGAATCATCTTTCATATTCTGAACAGAAATGGAGTTTCCATGCTCCTTGTGAAAACGTACGCATCAAGTTTTATTTAAGGTGGTAGTTGCAATATTGCCACGTATTTATTTTAATTTTCATGCCGGGGGGAGGGGAAGGAGGAAGCAGGAAGGCTAAGCAAAGGGAGTGAGGGAAATAAATTGCATGCTAGTTAGCATGACAGCTGATGCTAATAAGAACTTGTGTGAAGCCCACTTGAAATGCAGGGAGGGTTGGAAAAAAATTCAAAATATCAGGAACTGTGGACCTGATCCCATAAAGTGTTGAGTGCGCCCTTCCCATTGAAGACAATGAAGATTTAAAAGAGACATTACAGTTTGTATGTATTATGTGTGCTGCCAACCCCAGCATAACAACATCTCCCCCATACTCTGTACTTTCCCCCCCAATGATTGACAACTGACTCTTCAAATCTTTTGTACCGTTTATTTTTAAATATTCTCTAATAAAATTTAAACCTGCTCTGCAGTTTGAAGAATTGCCTGATATAATCAGCATCCAGTGTCCATCTTAAATCTTGTCTATATGGGAAAGTTGCGTAGGTTTAATCTAAGGTGTGAATTTAAACCAATATAGTTGACCCAATACAGTCCCTTTGTGTAGATGCTCCTAATAAGAGTGGCTTTTTTTTTCTGTTTAGTTTATATAATTTAGGAATGTATTTAAATTAAACTGAAATAAGCCACTCTTAAACCAAAATAAGTGTCTGTGCCAGGGCTGGAACCAGCTTAACCCTGTGGTTTAAAAAACTATTTAAATTAAACTAGTGCAAAAGTATAATCAAGGCCTTAGTACGCCTTTCTTTAAGCACACATTCCCCTCCTCTAAAGAGGAAGTTTAAATCTCCTACTGGGTGTATTTCAGACTGCTGACATGCATGACAATTGAATTGTGACTATTTCTGTTGGCTGTTTAACAGCTCTATTGGTATACAAAACGCATCACTTAAGTTTGAATGACCTGGGCTAAATGGAAGAGGAGACATTCTCCCAACCTCTTTTAGGTGCAAAGCTAAAAATTAAAGTAAAAGTAACATAAAGATTCCCTGCAGCTGAATGTTGCCTTTCAGACATCCACCCTGGGAAAGAGGAGCCACTATTATTATTAAAATCATAAAAAAATTAACTCTGTACTGTAACACCGATGTGCACCACTAATTGAAACCAAGTGCAGTTATGTGGCAAGGGTACTACTTTTTTCTCTTTTACATTATACCAGATTGTTATATTAAAAATTTTAAAGACGTGCGTAACATTTGGGTGCTGCAGAATCTGCTAGAGCTTTATTAACAAAACTATTCTGAGCCCATTTTCTTGGCACAGATGGATATGTTTTCTTGCTCTATGATGCACAGCAATATCCTCGTCAACATCGGCTAATTGCTTTCAAACTATGGCCAAGCAGAAAGTGCTCGTCTGAAATTTTATTTTAAAATATGTTAGGAGGCATGGAACGCATACTCGTCTGTAAAATAGCCGCATTTGGGGCCTGAATGGTGGCTCTATGGGCGATAGGGTAAAGTGAGTTTAGCCATTACGAAGAACTGCTATTCAGGTGGATAGATGTAACAGAGATGACTGATGCATTTCAGAGGTTGGGACCATAGCCTGGGGATGGGGGGTTTTTTCTTGGAGGGTGAAGGGTGTGGATGACCATGCATCCTTGATCATTGTAGGTATCATCAGGGATTGTCCGCCTGCCCACATCCTTGACTGATGTGGTTGTTACTGATGGAAAGATGGCATGAGGCAGAGGGGAAATACAGGTGATAGTTCACTTAAAGTAGCTGAAATAATCTATCCTCACCATATTCAGACAGTTGAGGGGATTATCCCCTTCAGTCTCACATCTCCCCCCCCCCTCCCCCCCAGTTAATTCACTTACTCGTTGGCCAAACACTTCAGTTTGGGCCTCTGCCCTTGATCACCCTGCCATGGTGCTGTCACCCTGCCATGGTGATGGGATTTATTAAGATAGCAGTAACATATAGCCACGCCATGCCCACTGCTCCTCTCCATTTGCCTTTTCACATCATCCATTCCTTCAAGGGAATCTTCTGCACTAGTTACAACTGACCTAAGTGCCAAACAGACTCTCCACCACCACATGCACCTTCCTCCACTGCAGCTCTAGCTCTTCCCTGTTGTAAAGACCCACAGTTCAAAAGGTTGTAGGCCCCTCTCCCTCCCCCCCTTTTTTTTAACTGCCTTTAGCTTGGTTCTCATGACTCCCATTTCATGACCACCCCCAACCCTGGCAGGGCATCAGACAGGTCAGGGATGTTATCTCTTTGTTTATGACACTTGGTGTCTTTTAGGAGAATCTCTTTCTTATGAGGCTCATTTGAAAGATCTATAAATAACTCCAGCCATCTGACCTTTAACACATTTTTTATTATTTAATGATAGCTGCATATTTACCTAACTTTTGAGAGCCAGGACCTTAAAACAGCATAAAACCTGGAAAGACAGGTCTATTGTGAGACTTTTATAGTGGCCTGAAGCAAGGGCTCAGGGGAAAAAAGCATGGAGTGAAGTATGGGGGGGAGTCAGGATCGCTTTGCAGCGTCTTTGCATTTTTTCTATTATAACAAAACACCCTGCTGCTCCCAGTGAAAATTCTTTATAGCCACTGCTTATTAATGCCAAGTAAGTTCTGTCACCACAGCTATGACTTCACATCATGGGAGGTGCAAATGAAACGCCTTTAAGGTATTCTGACTAAAAACAGTGGCCAATATTTCCCAGGCAATAAGAGCCTCAAATTAGGTTCCTAAATCCATATTTACAGACCTAAATCAGTGACGTGACTTTTAGAAGGACTGTGTACCAAGCAAACTCCCACTGATTTCAGTGGGCACTGGTGGGTCCTGAGCCCTTTTGGAAATCGATTCAGGAAAGCATACCAGCAAAAATCTTGACCCTTGTCTAATGGGTTTCTGAGGCTGTGTTTAGGTTTGTTGAATAGTTAACCTAAAATGTGAGCTTTATTGCTAGTTAAAACCACCTTTTTTTCTGCAATACACAAGTGGAATATTTAATGGGATATTAGATATAGGTCTCTGCTTTCAAAAATTCTACCTTGTTTGCGATGTAAAGCTGTTCTTTAATATGCTGGCACTTATACAACACTTCACACTTAGCCAAAGTGGGGTATGAGCATGTAGCTAATTTGGCCTCAGTAAGGCTCACCTTTCTCATGCAAGTATTGCCATTCAGTTTGGTGGGGTGGGGGGAGGGCTACTTGCGTGAGCAGGGGGCATCTAATTCTAATGCCTGGCTTTGATGCACTCTGTATTGTTTACATTCCTTTTCTTTCTTATTTTTTTCCACTCCATGCTTGTGTTCATCTCTCTCTCCGCTGGATCTTGGAACAGGTAAGTGATGTGCACTTGTGCCTTTTATTCAGACTGTGCCGTTGGCATTGGAGGCATCTTGCTAGATAAACGTCTTGCAATCTGACTGGAAAACATATTTTAGCCTCAGCATGACCTTACAAGGATCCGCTGGAGCATATCTGCTCTGCTTTTAGATGTTAATGGTGTGATGTCTCACAGGGGATTGCCATGTGGCTCTGGGACCCTGCTTGTTAGTAGCAGTAGTTGGGGGGGTGGGGGGGAAAACACCTCAAAAACTGATCAGATGTTCTGTAAATCACCTGAACGCTATGACTGCATATTTTTTTCCTGTCGAGAGGCACCTGGCATATTGTTCCTATGCATTGAAATCAAACCCTAGTTATCACTGAGTGTCTTTCCAACTAATGCAGCAAACTATCTTCTAAATAGATCCTTTGGGTACTTAATCTTAAATGAAAGGGTTGCAGCCTGATACGAAAAGGCATATCAATGCATTTCTCCTCAGGGGCAAAAGAATTTGCAAAGCTGCTGCTCAGTGTATCATGTTGAGAAAAAAGATGCACACCATTAAAGAAATAAGACCCATGATCATTCAGAATGATTTTTACCAAGGATAGTGTTTGAGAAGTACATGCTAAATGTATTCTGTATTAACTTATATAATTTATAGGTCCCATTTCTCATCCATTGCAATCCACTTACAGGAAATTCTTTAAAGAGTTAGTAAAAGGAGTGTTTGGTCTTTTGCCAAAGTTGCCTGGCTTGAACAATAATGAAAAGTAACATACATGTGGAAGTGTCTTTAGAATCCAACTTTCATTATGGTGAATAACATTAATTTTTGTTGGCTTAAAAATAAGAAAATAAAATGTATTCACTATTCCCAAAAGTGGAAAAAGTGAAGTTTATAAATTATTGTAAACCAGGAACTGAGAAGATAAATGTGGAGCGACAACTCCTCTTTAATTGCTACTAGGGCCACGACAAGAAAGTCAGAATATGCAGATGTCCCCGTTATCCTTTTCATTTTCTCCTTTTATGCTCACAGGAAAATCTCAGGATCTTCCGGACTAGAAATGTTGGTTTGGTTTTTTGCCAGAGTTGAGCTTGCAGGTGGCACTGAAATAAACGGCTGTTCTAAAGGTGCAGTTTGAGAATCATGCGTTAGGAGGGGAGAGATGCACACTACATTAGCCCATGCAATCTTAGTGTTGTGGTATTTTGGTTTTTCATTGTAACCCTTCTTCTTGAGGAACCTGGTTGACTTTAGGCCGCAGGTCTTGTAATATGGGCTTTTCTGGGGTTTACCACTAGCGGATCAGATTTTTGCTTCATGTATCTCTGACTTTCATATTTTTGAAAGAAACAAATGTATTCATACTAAAAAAAAAAAGAAAGAATATCCCAGTGCAAATGAGGCTGACTTAACATCTGTTGCCTGATATCAGATCCAATGTCTGCTGTGTAAATCTTTTGCTGGGTCACAGATGATTGGACCAGTGGACCAGAACTGTTAGTCTCCTGTCTAGTGTTGGTTGGGCTGCTATACACAAAGTGTAAACATTATGACATTTTAGTTGAATAAGTTGTTATCCCTGCCCCGCCACTGGCAGTCAGATCTCAGCATCTTGCCTGCTATTTGTGTGTGTGTGTGTGTGTGTGTGTGTATACACACACAAAATATCAATAGTGCTTAGACTATTTTATAGACTAATCACTTGTCAGATACTCAAGGCCTTAGGAAAGATTGTGTGTGTCTTACCTACCGAAAGCAGCGCTGGCCAAGATTTTGAAAAGTAGCTAGTGATTTTTTTTTTTTGTCTGTTTGCTGTGTTGTTGTAGCTGTGTTGTCCCAGGATACTAGAGAGACAAGATGGGTGAGGTAATATTTTTTTTCTGTGTAAGCTTGAAAGCTCATCTCTCTCACCAACAGAAGTTGGTCCAATAAAAGATATTATCTGACACACCACCTCTCTCACGCTTTCTTTCCTTTGTGTGTGTGTGTGTGTGTGTGTGTGTGCGCACGCGCATGGGTGTGTGCACTCAGCTTCAGACACCTTAAAGGGGCCTGATTTTCAGAAAGTGCTGAGTTCCTGCTCTCAGGCAGCTTTAGGCATTTCAAATTGAGCACCCAAAATCACTCGTCACTTTCGAAAATCGTGGCTGCTTCATGTATCTTTATTATTTGTATTGCGGTAGCACCCAGAGGCTCCAGCCCCGTTGTACAAACATAATAGATGGTCCCAGCCCTGAAGAGCTTGCCATGTAAGACTAGAGACAATTGATGGATATAAAAGACAGATAGGGGAGCACAAGATGACGCCCTACAGAAGAACAGTGTATATCTTTAAAATGGCCAGAAATACTTTAATTTTTCAGTCTGGCTCTTTGACTCAAGACTTTGTAAATTAGATTACAAGTTTACTGTGGTCAGTTCATAAACCACTGAAAAGAGGGGTTCATAAGTGGAATCGCTGTTTTAAATGTAGCGCTATTGGGTTATATGGAAGGGTGACACGGTAATATTCATATCAGATCATAACTATGCTCCAGTATTGGGAACGGGTTTGACTCCCAGTTGCACACACTCAAAACAGGTCTGACTAATGGCACAAGAAAGCGTACTAGTGTCCCCAGTGGCTGGATACTTGGTTGCAAGATTACTTGGTATTTTCAGTGATGTGAATGTGTGTCTAGGTGCAGGCAGAGTGCTTTCCATGGGATGGACAAGAATGGGGGAGCAGTATTGTTTAGCAGGATGAGAAGGGAGTAAGTAGCAGAGAGAAAAAGGAATTTTTGCAGATCAAGAGCTTAGGTTTTCTTCTCCCCCCCCTCCCCCCCATTCCAGTGTATCTTTTTCATGTATTCCCCTCTTTGAAGAATTTAGTTGTAAATTTTAAGAGTAAAGTGGTGGCTGGCATTTTGCCAGAGTAACCCTAGCCAATTCAGTAATTAAAGTCAAGATAAATGGTGATGGATATAGTTATTATTTAAAAGAATGTCTGTTTGGTGGAGGTGGGAATGGATAAAGAAGACCGTACAAATGATTAAAAGAACTAGTTTTCAGCAGGGCCTGTTTTGCTAATGAAGACGTGGCCACTTCTAACCCATGAGCAATTCTTTGAAAGCTTGTTCAGGGGTTAAAGTTGCAGTCTGGAGTGACTGGCAATGTGTAAGAAGCTCTTGGAATGTGTAAAGAGGCAAACGGTAGATAAGGCTGAACTCTGAACAGAGGGCACAATTCAGTTTATGTGTTAATCTTCACCAATAAAAGCAGCATCGGGCCTCATGTTGAGGTGACACACCTCCCCCTGTTCTAAATATTTAAACGAGGTAATTAGACTTCTAGATGTGAGCATATGGCAAGGAAGAGGAATTGCATTCTGTCCTGTAGAGCCCTGAATTGGCTTAAGTAGTTGAGCAACTTTAAAAAGGTGCATAGTGGAGATCCTTAGAAGGTCAGTGCGAGTGACCTAAAGCTATACAATTATTTGAGCCTCAGTTTATTTATTTGGCGAGAGAGGTCTCTTAGTAGCATGTTGGCCTGATTTTTCTTACCTTCTATGCCTGTGTAAGTTACTCCACTGGTAACAAAGGAGTGACACGTGTAAAAACCGATGCAAGAGCAGAATAGGGTGTATTTTGTTTCACTTGACGGTTGTGCAGAATTTGACTGGAGATGAATTTCCCTCAAGCCAGAAATGGTTAGCCATGGCCAGCAATTCACACAGGCTTGCCAAATAGCTAATCAGTAGAATCTGTCCCCAGAAGCTCTTCCCTTTCCAATGTCATTGAGACCTCAGGCCGTGGCTGTTCTGTGCATCTGTGGCAACAACGAACCAAGCTACAAGAAGTGCTGAGGGGAGGAAGGGGGGGGAGAAGATACTGTACACAACCACAAACTGGATACGCGTCTCGTTGTGAAATGGTAACAGTTTGACTTGGTCAAGACTCCTGGCACAATACTTTTATTCGTAAGGCCTATAATTTGTCGTGCATGTTAACTTTGCCACCCCTTTCATGATGTTACCCTACCCGCTTTTCCTCTGGAAAGTTCTGGATAAGTTGCGAGTTTGAAGGGAAAACATGGAAATGAGCAGGTTAGTCCAAGACTTTATTTTCTCTTAGAAAGAAGGCTTTGGTGGTCTACACATGTGGACAAGGCTGATTAATAGTCTTTTGTATTGTATGCAGTGAACTGGGATCTTGACAGTTAACTTTGCTACATTTTGCACACATATCAGGTGAGATTCTCTTGGGGCCAGGGTTGTCTCTTTAACATGATGGTCACTGAGTGAACCCAAGATGTATTCGGGTTTTTCATGTGGTATGAGGTATTTTTAGGGTGGAAATACTAGCCGATACCCTGGGCAACTGTATCAAATTAACTTAAACCTTTTCAAAAGTGAGTTGTGATTTGTTTTTGTTTTTTTGCATATGCAACATGAGACACCTTAAAGGGACTTGATTATCAAAAAGTGCTGAGCAGCCAGGCTTTAAAGGGACGCTAACTGAGCCCAGAAAGATCCAGGCATACGCAAGCACAAAACTACTCTTGAAAATTTAAGCCAGTATCACATGAAAGAGGAACTGTTCCTTTGCCATTCTACTTTGGGGCAGCATCTCATGACCTTGTTAAAATCAGTATATTGCTGTGTCATTCTGATCCTCATTTAGTCAAGCATGTCTCTCTTTTTGACTTCAGACTGGCTGATTTTCTGACACAGCACATCATTAGTTTCTTTAGGTTCAGGGTAGATTGTAGTCTAGTGAATTGGGCACAGGTCTGAGGGTTCTGTTACTGACTCTGACTTAAAATCCCTGTGTCTGTTAACCCATCTATACAAACAGGAACAATAATGCTTATGCAATTTTATGAAGCACTTTTTAGATCATTACCCTTATTATTTATTTGCATTGACTGCTTGGTGGAAAGGGGTAAACTGTGACCCACACCTTCGCCCCAGACTCAAACTAAACTTTTTTTGAAGCTTTGGAAGAATTCAACTTGAAATTTAATTTTAATTTTTACACTCCTGCACTTCTGGATTCTAACCGCAGCAGAAGTAATGCAAGAAAGGTGTAGCCTGGCTGGAAGCAGGAACTATGGGAATTCTCATGAGAGATGTTCAGCCAGCTTTTAAGACCCAAAAACTCTGAACCCCAGCATGAATGTTTAGGGGCTTGATTCTGCGAGGTGCTGAGTACTCTTCGCTCCAGTCAATGTGGGAGGGAGCTGGGCTGGAAGTTTAGCTTAGAACATCCCAGATGAACAAATCGGAAACTTCTGTGCAGAGACAAGCCCTGAGAAAGAGGATCTTGGGACTCTCAGCCAAGCAGTACCCTTTACATGCTACCTATAGGGATTATGTATTGCAGAATGGAATCCTGGGTCACGCTGGAGTCAATGGGTTCATTGTTAGTGCAGTCATCCAGATAGATCAGTTCTCTTCTAGTAATGACTGTATTTTGCCCTGCCCACTTCCTGCTGTGCCCTTAGAGCTCTGGCAGACAGTTGGAAGGGAGGAGGGAGTAGAGAGGAGGGAGGGAGTAGTGGTGGTGGGTGGAGGGGGCAGTGTAGTTACTTTTTGTCTGCCTGGTTGCATGGAAACCTGTCCCTTATCTCCTGCAGTCGTTCTTTGAAAGCTTGCTCAAGGTTTAAAGTTCTGGGTTTGAGCAATCAGGCCAGCGTAAGACCTTTCAAAGGGAAACAATGGCTGAGTACAGTACTGTTAACCACCTCCTCCTCCGCAAAGAATGTGGCTTGACCTGCCCTCGTTTACCACCGTCCTGTGACCATCTGAAATGGGCAGCTTAGATTCTACCTTCAAAAGAGACGTGCCCTCGCTGCCTATTCTGCCCCACTTTTTTTTTTCTTCTTCTTTTTCACAGCCACCATTTTCTTTGTGTGCTGTTCCCAAGGATTTTTGTCATTATATCATGAGCTTCCTCAGAGGAGACACATTTAAAAAAAGAAGAAGAAGAAGAAGAAGAAGCCAGGCTCCCGTCAGAAGAATGTGTACAGTTAAGAGCCACATTCTGTGCTGCCATGGCAACCGGAGTTTTAAAAATGATACAGTCGGTGTTCCAAAATCATGCAACCTGCAAGGAACATCAGGGATAATTAAGAAAAGGAGCAGCCTGCTCTACACCTGAAAAGGGAGGGGTGGGGAGATGCTGCTAGGGGGCCATCACACTCTCATGCTCCTGAGTTCTTTACTCCCTGGAAATCAATGAGATGTTTGCTGGAGTAAACACTGAACAGCAGGGACCTCGCGTCTCAGAGTGCTTTTCCAAGGTGGCCTGCTGGGGAGGCGGCAGATTCAGTTCTTTGCAATTGAAGTGCTAAGGTGCACCGCTGTTAGCTAATCAGTTCTTGACCCAAGCGTCCAGGACTAGCCTCCTTCCAAGCCATTCCAATCGGCAGTATAGCATTGTATCTTTATCATAACATGCAGCCTCTGTTACCATGTATAGGCCTCAATGTATTTAGCATCATCCCTGTTTACTCTCAGCTTTCAACTCTCATTTTATTGCCAGCAATGTACATGGAGCAATAAAAATGGGAAGTCCCAGGGGCAGTGGACGATGTATAGAAGAGTCAGAGGGCTTGGAAAGGGCAAAGGTCACAGGTCAAGACCCTTAACTGGGAGGAACAGAAGCAGCTCTGACTTGTTAGTGAAATGACCATAACGGATGCTGGGATTTTCAATGCTTGGAGGAGAAAGTGGCGGGGGGAAAAGTCCAGACTTTCCGTGAACTCTAGTGAAGTTTAACCACAGATTTTATTACTAATATGTGATTTGCAGCTCCCTTTTATTTTGTGTCCAAACTGAAAATGAAGAGTTTTCTTCATAAACAGGTCAGACAGATTAGGAGAATCAGATTGAACCCTGCTCTTATCCCAAAGAAGAAAGCCACATCCGTTAAGTAAATTGTTAAAATCCACAAAGCCATGAAACTTCCAACCAGTGTTGCCTGCTCTGGGGAAAGTGAATGTGTTTTCAACTGGAGGGAAAGCAGTATTTTAAGATGCTGGAGAGAGATGTTCCTCCACTATTACCTTGAGCATGGGTTCTTATGTGCCTTTTACTATATAGCTAGCTGCATAACAAGGTGCTACACCTTGCATTTAGCGCAGTGGAAACCATACATTTGCCTTTCAGTTTCCCACTGAGTGTATGTTCTACTTCTTACGCCCTAACTGCCTAGCCACAGAGAAGCCTTGAGAAACAGATATGCTAGATTCTTTCAAGGTTGCTTAAGGATGTATTTCCAATAATAATAATAAAAACAACCCAAGAAGTGACTTGTACAAGGGCAGCCCACCACCAGACATTTAGAGAAGAATTAGGAGAGATTACACATCCTGATGCTGTAATTGCCACCAACAATTGTGCCTCCCTTTCCCTCCCTAATCATCCCCACTCAGAAAGAAAGAAATACCCCCCCCTCCACTTCTGGGTAACATGAAGTTTCTTGTTCTTAGCTGTTCAGGGGGTAAAAATGAGAACTCTAAGTTCATGCCCCAACTGCGTCCCGTGAGACTGGGATTATAAGAAGCAGAAGAGGAGAAAATTTTTTGTTGATGGGACAGATTGAAAGTGTGGTTTACGGGCACACCCTTTCAGGTTTCTGTATCTCTCAGCTTGCATTAATTTTTAATCACTTCCTCCAGTTGGCATGTAACAACGCCTTTAGGACTTCTCTGGCTGAATTCGTTCTCAGGCAAGCAGTGCTCAGCCTTCTTTATCTAAAAATCTACAGCAATATGACCTGAAAAATATTGCATTGGATTCTGATCTCTCAAATATGCTGGTGAGAGTTGACTTCACAGGAGCTACGCTTGCCTATATAAGATCAGAATCTGGCTTTGAAGAAACCCTGTTGGTAGAGCAAATCCGGGCTTCTGGAGTTCTAAAATGTATGCAGCTGGTTCACATATGTGAGCAGAGTGTAATTATTGAATTGCTGTCCTGTTTTCAGGCAGGATAGAAAACGCTGCTAGCATTTTACCTGTGTAGCCTCCATATAGCTTCATTCACCCTTTGTTTAAAGGGTTTGAACTTGTGCGTTTTCCAGCTAGCCAAATGAGTACTAGGGGGAGGGGTTACACATTAAGAACATCTATATATGTCTGTGATGCCGAGAGGGTTAAAAATGTTACTGCTCTCTTACCAGGAAAAAAATTATTTTCTGGGGTGGTGGCCCAAAAGCCCATCAGTTTCAGGTTGGGACATGCAGGTTGAAAGCTGATTAGTTTTAGGGGTTGCAACATTCAAAGCATGTAGGCCGAGTATCCTTTGGAGCGGTGCTTTTTGTGCACAGTGTACATGCATAAGACGTCCTGGCCTTTTGAAAGGCAGCAGGAGACTTGTTTATGGGGTGAAAAGGCTCCTGTTTTATTCTCTTCCCAGGCAGTGTTTGCATCTTTGCATGCCAGGATGTTGCCATTTGCGTAGCAGTTTTTGCTACCAGCAGCACCGCTGCTAGTTTGTAAGCTGTGAATTCAGGTCAGGAACCTAAAAGAGACACAGGTAAAGTTTTTGGAACATAAAGCACCACAAATTAATAAATATATATAAAAAAGCAGCAGCATCTTTAATCTAAATGCGTCCTTAAACTACCAGTCAGGGTTTGCCTGGCCCAGGAGTGTCTTTGGGAACTATTGGCAGTGTTGTTGTAGCCGTGTTGGTCCCAGGATATTAGTGAAACAAGGTAGGTGAGGTAATATATTTTATTGGATCAACTTAGGTTGGTGAGAGAGACAAGCTTTCGAGCTACAAAGAGCTGTTCTTCAAGTTTGGAAAAGATACTCAGAGTGTCACAGCTAAATTTGGGTACTGTGTAGAGGATTTTTGGGGAGGGTTCCCTTTGGTTGAGAATCTATATTCAAATCAGCATGTTTTTAATCTGCATCGCTTCTGTGGCACAGCCTGACTACAAGTCATGTGCCTTGAGACAACAGGGCTTCAGAGGATTAATTGTCTGTTTGTTAGGGATGACCCGGCTCAATTTCTGGATTGCAAAGGAGTGGCTGTGTATTTCAGCTGCATAAATGAATGCTACCAGGATGGGACTGTGTTATTAGATATACTGTTAGGTTGGCAGATTGTTAGGCAGGGTTGCCATAACGGAGTGCGTTATAAAAACAATATTAATGCCCATTGTTAATAGCCAGAATGACTGTGAAAGGACATGTAATGTGCATTCTGCATACCAATATGTCATTCCGGAAAACCACATATGGATTTATCAGGCCATCAGGGAAAACTGCATTTTCTCCATAAATACCCTACTGTGACTTTAAGAATGCCTGTGAAATGCGTCAGCTACACTGAGGCGGCAGACAAGCTGGGCAGACTGAGGGAGATGGAGGGGAAGGAAGCAGGAGGAGGGAGTGCGCACAGAGGACAGAACAGCCGCAGTCTGGGCTTGCAGCCTCCTGGCTAGACTGTAGAAACTTATAATTGAGTTCCTGAGCTTCCCCTCCCCTCCCTGCAGCTCGGCTGAAAAACACCCTGGCTCACAGCCATGCCCTTTTACGGTGACCTTGCCTGCAAATAGTGCGCAGGAATTTTTACGGGCACTGTGCACATGGAAAAAGAGGGTGGATAAAGGGGGGGACACTAGTGCTCTTGATTTAAAATCAAACCGCACAAGCTATTCCTCACCCAGGAAAACAACTCAGCCCATGAGCTGGGGTTTCACTTTATTGTTCTGGGTCTCTTTATTGTGCTATTGATTGATTTTTCTCCCGTCTCATGTTATGAAAATAATAAATCTTCTGAGATTTTGTGGATACCTAGTTTGAAGTAAGTGTTTTACCATGATGCTTGGGTCATGTTATATACCGGTGTGTGCGCATACATATATGTATACTCTACCCTCTGATTTTGTACGTGCATGTGTGTATGTAATAAAATACTATAGGTACTGGCTGTTCAATCCATGTATTAAAAATAAAAGCCACCGGATAGAAGTGCAGTAACAAATTCTGCTTTGAGTTTACACCAGTTCAGTTTCGAATCCCTCCTGATGTAAGTAATTTGGCCCTTAGTTCATATTTAAGAATTTTAGGTTCTTCTGATTCATAGAGTGGCTCCTAGAGCACCAGACTGGGACTGAGGAGACCTGGGTTCTCTTCCGGCCTCTGCCACTGACTTGGTGTGTGACTTTGGGCAAATCACTTCACCTCTCTGTTTCCTCTCCCAACCTATGTCTGCCTTGTCTAAGTAAATTAGTCTCTGCCCTGAAATGCTTATATCTCACACTACATGCCCAGCACAGCACAAAGAGCCCCTGGTTTGGGTTGGGACTGAACTACTCTTCCTGCTCAAACCTACCCACCCATAGCTGGATCCTGACGCCATTGGGAGTTGAGGGTGGTGCTCAGCACGTCACAGGATCAGGCTTTTCATAACCTGCTGCCCACTCTCATTCACAGGACCCGCCTATGTCCGTTGTTAATTGTGTCAGACACTTCAGATGCACATTAAAAGTTCGTGATACAAAAGGAAAAATCGATTATGCAAAAGTGGCTTTAATTAAAACTTGTTTTTCTTGTCTGCTCTCTGGTGTTTATGTCTGTGGCAACCCACTCCCTGTAGTCAGCGAGCTTCTTTTCAATGCTTTCAGAAGTTCAGCTGCTGCAGTCAAAGGTAATTTTGTTTGTGCAAGATACTTATCTCCAAAGGAAGGGCCAAGAATAGGGGTTAAGGAGAGGACAGTAGGCAGAAAGCTTAAGTGTTTCTATTACGTCTTTCTAACGACCCCGATAACTTTTTAATGGTTTCCTACTAAAGTTTAACGTAATTCTGTCTGAGCACTGCGTTATTGCTATATATTGACTAAGGGAGTCAAAAGGGGGTAGGTCTAAATCAGAACCTGTATCTGTCGGTCACACAGTGCTAATCATTATGCTATCTAGGTGTGTACACACACACACACACACACACACTCTCTCTCTCTCTCTCTCTCTCTCTCTCTCTCTCTCTCTCTCTCTCTCTCTCTCTAAGGCACCACAATGTATTTTATGCTTGTTGCATCTCTTGGATAAGAGACCCAGAGTCGTGTGTAGCACAATGCCCAGAGATAAAGGGTTTCTTTTGTCACAAGACAGGAGTTGCGTCGTGCGGCTTATGCTGAGACATATGGTGAAGCAGCACCTGTTTTATAAGTACAGGCTCAGTGCAGAGATAGCACAGCCTTGAGAAGAGAGGAAATTTCGTATCTTCCCATGATCCCACCTGGCTGCCACCTGCTCCCTCATTTAATTGGCCTCATTCCCTGTGCTCCCCACACTAACCTCAGGGTAAGGGGGAGGAAGGAGAGGCAGACTGAATCAGCATGCATGCTGTTGTGCTGAAACAAGAGGGATTCTGAAAGAGCTGCTAAAACAGAAGCCAGTTTGGTTCATTGGGGGAATGTGTCAGTCGTCAAGGGGTGGTGATTGGCTTAAGTGCCTAGTCTGTCACTGAGTGTGAAGACACATCAAGGATACTTGCCTACTGGCTCAGTAATCGAGTGTAAAATGCTTGGGTGATTAACATTTGAAGGAAGAGCCATTGTCATCTGATACTGGTCTGGCAGTTCGGAAGTTTGTGGCTTTTTTTTCCCTTTTGTAACACAAAATAATGGTGATAACAGCTGGGAGTATCAGAGTGTAGTTGGCAGTAATACCCACACACAGGGATAAACGCTTCAGCTTTGTCTGGGTGTTTATCTGCATGTGGATATTACTGCTTGGTAAACTCCAACACATCTGGTTACCACCACTGAGATTTGCCTATAAAAAGGAGGGTATTTGCCTCATTTTTCACAGAACAAACTGAGCATGGCTCCTTACATCAAGGAGCCTTGAGAAATTAAGCATGCACTAGAAGACTGTGTGGAGTTTCCCCCCCTCTGCTGAGTTTAACCACCTTCTTTCACTGACTTACCATTACCACGAATATTGAACCGTGATTTCTTAACCTAACCTAATCATACAGGCAATAGTGGTAAAGAACTAGCAACCTGTGAAGGAAAAACTGCATTATTTAATGGATCCATGCTGAGCTGTTTTATTATCAAGGCACCATTAGAAACACTTTAGCCAGCATTTGTGTTACGGAGGAGGTAGGTCATATATAGTGCCCTGTGTTTTCCCCAGTACTCTGGTATCTATAACTTATAGATGGTTGAATATTGGACCATGGAAAGAGGTTTGAAAAGACACTTAATAATAATGCCTAGCTCTGATTTACCCCTTCTCAGAGCACATTACAAAGGACAGGCACGATCCTTATCCCTATTTTATCAATGAGAAAACTGAGGCACAGAGATGGGAAGTTTGCATATGACTTGTGTTAAGTTTATGAACTATTTCAGGATCCTTCAAGATGAAAGGCTTTACGGGGTCTGTCTTCATCACAGAATTAACTCGAGTCATCCACATTTAAAATGCTCCTCTTGAGTTAGCTTTAACCACTACAGCAGCACAGCTTCAGTGTAGACTCTGTAGTTAATCCACCTCCTGGACAGGCAGTAGTTAGGTCAACAGAAGAGTTCTTCTGTCAGCCTAGCACTGTCTACACTGGGGATTAGGTCAGCTACATTGCTATGGGGTGTGGGTTTTTTTTTACGTCTGATCAATGTGGGTCAACTTTTTTTAGTGTAGACCCAACCTAACTCTAGTGAGACCAGCCTCGGTGTGAAATAACACTCGCACTGATGTGTCCGCACTGGTGCTGCACTCGTGCGTCATACTAAGACTTTTGGTCCCATTGTTCTTTGCACTGCAGTAAACTGAACTGCTCTATGAATTCCTTCCCAGTGAACTGTGGGAGAACTTGTTGGTCTTTTCTAGGCACATGGGGGATAGTGGTGGGGGTGGAGAATTGTGGGAAGGCATTGGAAACTAGTGGCATTTGAGAGAAGCTAGACAGTGTCTGTGCTACAGATTGGTTGTGCTAGCAGCTGACAGGTTGTGCTAACTGGAGCATAAGCCTACACCCCCAGATGGGTCAGCCACCTAGAGTGAAAAGCAACCCCATACTGAGTTAAGAGTTTTTCTGTGCGGATGGGAGACAAGTTAGGGGCCACACTCGAGTTATGCAGTGAAAACAACCCCGTAGAAATGCCAAATCACTATCCCCATTTTGAGCAGGGCCTAAATTTCTCAGTAGCCCACATAGACTTTCTGAAATCTCCATCCCTTGCTATTATTGGACATATGGAGGGCCAAAGTCTGCTAGTCACCCGGCCACCTTCCTCATTGCTTTCAGGGCTGTAAAAGGGGAGAATTTTGCCCAAGCCCTCTCGAGCCTTTAGAAATGAAGTGACATTTCTTTTTGCTATGCAGTGGGGCTGTGGGTTCCATTTTGACATGCTTTTGGGAGATGACACCTTCTCTAGTTCAGTGTACAGGAAAAGAGAGGGGAAGGACTTCCGGAGGAGAAAAGTTGCAAATTTTCAGCATGACTAACCCAGGCTGTCTGAAAAGAGTTCACCTGACAGTCCAGCCTGCTGTGGCCAGCAGAGACGCCCAGCTAATGTGATGCAGCTCATGTGGATCTGTATCATTAATAATGTAAGCTGCTTTCTGTATTGTATCCCTAACCTCCTTTCCGGATAAATGGTGTTCACTCTGACTGCTCGGCACATATCCATGCTCCTGCAGCTGGATCCTGAGCTGTGAGGCAGGAGTGGGGAATCTGAAGGGGCGGTAAGTAACCGAGCTCTATTTTATGGGAATGAATTGCCCTCGGTTCTGTGCGAAAAGGTTCCTTTCCTGTGTCGAAAGCTATTTAGATTACCTTCGTAGATATATTGTCTACTGTCTATTGTAACATTAATGCCAGCTTTCCTTGTGCTCTTGGAGGCTTTGAATTCTCTTTAGTGAGTGACTTTGAGAGTCTTTTTGGGCTGTCACTAAGTGCAAGCCAGACACCTCTAGTGTTACCTGCATGTTCACATTACTCCTTGCGTTAAGAAGCATGTGTGCAGTTCTGAAGACACAGGGCCCGGTTCTCAATGTGTGAGCTTGGGGACAGAATCAGGGAGAAGCCCAGGTGGCTTTAACCTTGGGCTCGCCGTATTATGGCTTGCATCCTTACTCCTGGTGTAAGTGAGAGCAGCCTCAGGGATGCTCCGACTTGAACTCTGTTTCATATGGGCTGAAGCACTACAGCCACTCTATTGACATATGCCACACCCAGTCATCCCTCTATAGCAGGGGCTGATAGCAGAGGTGCTACCGAGGCTCTGCACCAGCTGGAGAGGTCCCTTGTGCTGGGGGTATTGCTGGATGGCCCTTTTCTGCCCACTTCCAGGCCCCTTTATGCTGCTAGAGCACTGGAAAGTGGCCTCCATGCAGCTGAGAACCAGCCCCACAGTCACTGTCACCAACTTCAGGCTTGGAGATGGAAACATGAGTGACTCTTTCAAACATCGCAGGTCTTCTGAAAACCGCCCCCCCTCCTTCGCCTCCTTGCGAAACATCAGGATGATAATGAGATTCTGCGCCAGCAGAATGGAACAGTAGGAGGTGACCCACTAAATCGTCTTGAAATCAGACTGCATTAAGCCATTTCTGCGCCGCCTGCCAAATGCGTATTACCGCCAGGTCTCTGAGTACTGAAGCCATTTACAGATAAGAAAAGATTAGTGCCCTCAAAGGAATGAGATGGTATATGTGAAGGTGTCAGTAACAATTGATGTAGCAAGCCAAATCAATACAATATCTGTATCTTGCGCTTTCTCTTTCATTTTGTTTGGGGTTGGGGTCGGGTGTGTGTGTGTGATGTAACTCCAGATGGAACACACTTCTGCCGCCATGCTGAGAGAGGCAGCTGATCAAAACACCCTTGGTGTTTGAAGGATTTGTTCCAAAAAAAGCAGATCATTCCTATGTGAATATCACTTATCTCCTCCTTGACATTGGACTAAATCAACCCTACTGAGAAAGTTCTAAGTGCATAAAAGTCAGGGAGGAAAGATGACCTGGTGGTTAAGGTGCTGCGCTGGGACTTTGGGGATCCAGCTTCGATTCTTGGTTCTGCCACGGACTTCCTTGAGTGACCATGGACAAATCACTTAATATTTCTGTGATCTCATCTGCACCATGTTGGTCTTGTCTATTTAGATTGTAAACTCTCTAATGTCTGACTGGCTCTAATGGGGGGTGTGTGTGTGTGTGTACACAGCATCTAGCACAATAGGCCTCAACCTTGGTTGGGGCAACTGTTATACTAATAATAAGAGAAAGAGGTTGAGGATAGAATGAGTTAAAACCTTTATTGATTTCAGTGAGAGCAAGGTCTGGCTGTTAGTGAGGAAGAAGACTCTTTTCCTCGCATTGCTAGGAGGAAAGGAGGGGCAGAAGGGAAATAAATGGACCTAAAGCTGTTGCCTTCTTGCTGAGCAAAAGAGGATATTGACTAAGTAAGGGTCATATGCATGAGCCTGTCCCAAGTACCCTTCCCTTCCCTGGTATGAGGCTCAGACTCAAAGTGTAATCTCAGGAGAGGTTTAGAGTCAGGAGAAGACATTAAACCCTATGAGAAAAAGAGACATTTACACCAACAGAACGCATGGTGCACCAAGCTGGCCTGGTTTGATGCTCAGCTTAAACAAAAAACACCTATTAATCTCTTTCCTCCTTCCATATTTCTCCTGTCTGTCAGCTTTAGAGTAGGTTAAAGTTTAGACAGACTGACTCACCTGTCCCTGCCCACCCACCAAAGAATGTGTTTAATTCACAGACTGAATGTTTAAATTGACTCAGCCTTTGCAAGGGCTTTGATCCGTATTGGAGAACAGTGACTAAGTGAAACCAGGGAGATCAGGTTGCAGTGGCTAAACTAATGGCTTTTGCTGTAGAACATCCCATCCCACTAGGAGCAGCTCTGAACGCTAGAAGCAGTTCGAGGGCAGCGCGGAGGTGGTGATGGGGACGCAGCTGCTTTCTCCAATGCACGTTGGCATGGAAGGACACGGCATCTTATTAGTGTTGTGTAGAGCTGCCTGTCCACCTCCTTGCACGTTGTGACTAGTAATGCAACTTAAAAAAAAAAAAAAGTCAGGCGTGGTAGCCCAAGATATTTTCAAGAACTGTCCTTCCAGAAAAGGGAATCTTCCATACAAAGGAAAATGCTTGGACGTTAGATAACCCGACTCTGTCCTTGGTGCAGTGAGGGAGCGTGGCCTTGCTGTTGGGGCAGAGGATGAGAGCCATGGTTCCTGCCACTGACTCTCTCCTCTAATGTGGACCTCCTGGTCACTTTTTCAGAAGACAGAGCACATACATCTGAGGGCCTAGTGTGATGGATTAGCCAGTTAAATATCCACAGCATATTATCTTTCTCTGCAATTTTAGAGCAAACCTTGCCTCTGTATTTCCCCAGGATATTTTTTATATTTACAGAACTCTCTAGGACTTTAATGCAGCTGGGTTTAAGGTGTAAATAACAAAACAATATGGGGTTCAAAATGGAATATCCTTGATATTTCCTCCAGCACCCCTGCAGTATTTGGAAAGTATCCTGCCAGGACATAATGCCATTGCCGTGTGTCGAGCCACCATCGCATAGCAAATAGGTCCTTCATCTTCGTGGCCCTGAGGTCACTTGCTATAGAGAATCTCAGGAGGGGAAGGGAATTTTATGTATTTTCGATTCCTGAAGCCCCCAGTCTGTAGGGTTTTTGGTGGGAAGCCAGGCTTCCCCCTCACTTCTCTCTCTCCACCTCCCTCCCATGCACACACACATTTTGTGTGTGTGTGTGTGTGTGTGTGTCTCTCTCTCTCTCTCTCTCTCTCTCCCCTTCCCCTTTGTGCCAAGAATGTGGGGGGGGGGGAACCCACACAGGAAATGCCTCTTCTTTTCTCTAACGACATCTCCAGCTGCAGTTGGATGGGAGAATTCAGGGATGGGGGAGGGCGTCAAATCAGTGGAAGGTTGTTCAGCTGCCAAATCAAACTGGTACATCTTAGCTCTGGAGACAGAAGAGCCTTTTCTCCCTTATTTTGGCCCATTTTAAATGTTCTGCTGAAAGAGAGGGAGCGGGGAGGGGGGAGAAGAAGCTAGTGACATCAGTACTCCTGTTTTTTATTTATATGCAGATTTCTTTTCAGAGCTAAATTGCAGCTTTACTTTTAGAGGTTTTAAGTGCGATCAGTTTAGAAACAGATTAAGAAGTGTGACGCCTTGTCCTTAAAATAAATCTATCTATCTTATCTTATCTATCTGCACACTTATTACTGTGATCTCTGAGCAGTGCTTCCTGATCTTCTGCCTCTCAGGTGATAGTATTAATAACCTGGCTGTCATGCTGAAATTTAGAACAACACATCCTGAAGCTGGATCACCTGCTTTTAGTAGCTTTAAATGGGTTCTTTGGTGCAGGATGGCCTTGCAGTTTGTGATGTTCCCAGTGAGGCAGAGGGGTTAGCTGGGAAGTTGAGGACTTGGAGGGGTGAGCAGGGGAAATCAGGCTTGGGTAGCAGGCTTTCTCCTCCGTCTCACATTCCTCCCCATCCAGTCCCACAGCTGGAGGAGGAGGAGGTTGGACTGAGCCTGGGGATCCTTTTGTATTATTTCTGTGCCCAGTATCTTGAGATCTTGTGCTAGGCTCCTTTGACATGAAAGCGGAATGGGCTGCAGGAGTTAAATTTGGGTGTGAGCTCCAAAAAAAGGCAGGGAAGATTCATGGGACTGCAATCTTGCTCTGGATGTGGATGAGGAGCAGCAAAGCTCTTAGAGAACAAACGTTGTCAACTTTATTATTGCGTGTCAGGCCAGGGATGTCTCTTTGTAATAAGGTGCAGTGAGACATCACAACTTCGCAGCGACTTACCTCTGGAAGAAGGGGGAGGGCGGGGGGCGAGGAAAGAAACAAAATGCTTGTCATTAGCAGCCTGATTGTCTGTGTTTAGAAACCCTATTAAAAATGCATCATGCTGAGGAGACAGTCTAACACAGCGTGTAAAAAAGATGGGCCATGATAATTGTGTCTGGTTGTTTTGAACTGCAGCTTCAGACGAAACAGACAGGATGGGAAGGGAAGAGGGGAACTTACAACTCAGAGACAGGTCATTGCATGGTGTGGTTATGTTGTGGACTCAGACCAGCATGTGACTGACTATGTGAGGATCGCAGGTAAAGGAGCATAAGAACGGCCATAGTGGGTTACACCAATGGTTCATCTAGTTCAGCATCCTGTCTCTGACAGTGGCCAGTGCCAGATCCTTCAGAGGGAACGAACAGAACAGGGCAATGTTGAGTTGGAGGTTTAGGGACACCTGGAGCATGGAGTTGCCTCCCTGACCATCTTGGCTAATAACCATTGATGGACCTATCCTCCACGAATTTATCTCATTCTTTTTTGAACCCAGGTATACTTTTGGCCTTCACAGCATCCCCAGGCAACGAAGTTCCACAGGTTGACCTTGCGTTGTGTGAAGAAGTACTTGCTTTTGTTGGTGTTAAATCTTCTGCCTATTTATTTCATTGGATGACCCCTGGTTCTTGTGTTATATGAAGACGTAAATAACATTTCCTTATTCACTTTCGCTATACCATTCATGGTTTTATAGACCTCTATCAAATCCCTCCTTAGTCATCTCTTTTCTAAATTGAACAGTCCCAGTCTTCTAATCTCTCCTGGTATGGAAGCTGTTCCATACCCCTAATAATTTTTGTTGCCCTTATCTGCACTTTGACCTATTCTAATCTTTTTTTGAAATGAGGCACACAGTAGTCCAGGTGTGGGCGTACCATGGATTTATGTAGTGGCATTATGATATTTTCTGTCTTATTATTTATCATTTTCATAAAGGTTCCTAACATTCTGTTAGCTTCTTGGACTAGCTGCTGCACTCTGAGTGGAGGGTTTCAGAGATCGATCTACGATGACTCCAAGATCTTTTTTGAGTGGTAACAGCTAATATAGATCCCATCATCTTGTATGCATAATTGGGATCGTGTTTTCCAATGTGCATTACTTTGCACTTACCAATGTTGAATTTCATCTGCCGTTTTGTCGCCCTGCCACCATGTTTCATGAGGTCCATTTGTAACCCTTCACCATCAACTTTAGATTTAACTATCTTGAGTAATTTTATATTGTCTGCAAATTTTGCCACCTTACTGTTCACCCCTTTTCCCAGATCATTTATGAATAAGTTGGACAGCATTGGTCTCAGTACAGATTTTTGGGAGACCATGCTATTTACCTCTCTGCATTGTGAAAACTGACCATTTATTCCTACCCCTTGTTTCCCATCTTTTAACTAGTTACTGATCCGTGAGAGGATCTTATTTTCTTATCCCCTGACTACTTAGTTTGCTTAAGAGCCTTTGGTGAGGGACCTTGTCAAAAGCTTTCTGAAACTCCAAGAACACTGTATCCCACTGGATCACCATTGTCCGCATACTTGTTGACTCCCTCAAAGAATTTTAATAGGTGAATGTCTAGAAATTTCATCTGTGCATCCCTTTGTAAGGTGACATGAACCGAGTCCATATGAGGCTAGTTGAAATCTCCCATTCTTATTGTGATTTCTGGTTTTGTAGCCTCTCTAATCATTTCACAATCACATTCACCCTCCTGGTTGGGGGTCAGCTCTTATGGTGCTCCACAGCCAGCATGGGGTGGGCGTGTTGCAATTTCCTCCTTCCCGAGGACTGAATCACTGCTAAACCATTTACCCTGAAGTCGCCCACAAAACTGGGAGTCATCGAACTTGTCCAGAATGCGTGCTTTTCAGAGCCTGCATGGTAACGGCAGTCAGCCCCAGCCCCTTCTTATGCTCTCCCTTGGCTTTCCACTCACAATGTGCTCTTGTTCTTTACTGTCTTCCCTGCACGTGGGAGAGGCCAGCCTTGCCTGCTGGCTCAGAGGCAGGCTGTAGCAAGGGAGCTTTGAGCCTGCCTCTTTGGTTGCCGGAATTGTTTTCCACTTGGCGCTTTTCCTCTGCTTTGGAGTGAGTTTGTTTTTTCTCTCCCAGCATGGTAGAGCAGTAATTATAATATTGCAGGGTTGTGGAGTTTTCAGCCTGAAATTTTGAAAGTTTTTGCTTGGGAGGTTTGAGAGTTCTCCTCTGGGGCTGGGAGACAAGCCAGACATATAAAAGACAAACCCAAGCCATGATGAGAAATTCTCCCAGTTGCTTCTCCTTGAGTGTTACCCTCTTTCCTCGATTGGTCCCTTGAAGCCTTTTGAGCGATATGCTGTGTAATAGTGTAACAAATCTGTGCTCACCTGGATGTGTTCACAGAATGCAGCATGCCCACTTGGAACTTCATGGCAGCTCTGGGAATAGAACCCAGATTCTCCTGCTCCAAAAGCATGAACCCTTGATGTGTAGCTAAAGGATCTTCTCTATTATGTGTATAGGGTCTCTGACGCACAGCTGAATCATTCCTATAGTGTTGTGCAGTGGAGAGGGCACTGAGCTGGGAGTCAGGAGAGCTGAGTACCATTCCCAGCACTGCCACTGACCTGCTGTGTGACAATGGGAAAATCTGTTTGCATATCTGTGCCTCAGTTTCCCATCTGTAAAGTGAGGATAATGAATCTTACATCCTTTATAAGGAGCTTTGAGATCTATGAGTCAAGTCATATATAAGAGCTAGGAGTTGTTAACCAGTGCAGAACAATGATTGCACAGACAAACTAGCTGCTTTTTTATGATATTTAATTCTTTGCACATGGTATCACCTTTCCATTGAGAATTCATCTTTAATTATCTGGGCAATAGGTACTCTTTTAAGTATTATACCCATTTTATAGGTGGGTAAACCAAGACAAAGAGAGGTTCAATGACATACCCAAAGTCACAACATACCAAGTCAGTCGAAAAACCAGAAGTAGAACACAGGAGTCCTGACTCCTAGTCCTGTCCTGTAACCACAGGGCAACGTGCCCCACGCTCCAACCATCTTTGCTTCAGCAATGAGACTTCTTTGTTTGAAGCAAAAAAAAATAAAAATGTCATCCAAGTGTTAGCTGCAACCACTAAGCTTTCCCTAAGCTGGGTTAGACGGATGAGGCCCAGATAAAACCACATTTTAGGGTCAGTTGGTGATTTAATACATCCTTTCAGATGCTTAGCATAAAGAGATTTATATAGCTGTGAAAGGCTGGGTCTCCCTGGGTCCCTGCTTTGACAGGGCTGGTGCAGGTGCGCTTAGAGAGCAATGAAGCGGTTGTAAAAAACCCAATCAATGGGTGGGGTTATGTCATTGAATGACTATCCAAGCTACAGCAAGTTTAACATACAGAACTGAGCACAGGGTATCCGAAAGGACCTCTTCCCAGCCCCCTTTCCTTTTCCAAGTGAGCTGTTCCCTTTCTTGGCCACAGATCCTTGGCCCTATATGCTGCTGCAGTGAGAAGAAAGCCAGCTAAATTGTACGAGGTGTGATTTCTGCCTGGGGCTCCTTACTTCTGGCAACCCTGATGAGTGGAGTGCACAGAAGGTAGATCACACAGCTCCCTTGATCATTTGTGCCTAGGGATGGGAGGGTTGCAGTCCTGCCGCATTACCCCAGTGGGTGGCAGTTATAGTGAGGGCTGGTAGCATGGCATGTCTCAACATACCCAATCTGCTGAAGGCCAAATAGAGCCCCTGGAGTCGTAAAGACACAGTCACAGCTACTCTCTGGAGCGCAAGGGCAATGCCGATCCGCAGTGGGTTCCTTTTGTGATTGGTGAATGCAAAAAGCAAGGAATTTCCAGTCACCTGTTCGAAAGATATAGGCACAAATTGTGTGCGTGCGTGTGTGAAATTTTCTTGCATATTAAGTGGAGCCCATCAAGTCCTAGGCAAGTCTCCAAGGTTTCCCTCAGCATTTCAACGTTTGGGCTGCCCTGTCCTAAAGATGGGGAGAGCAGATACTGCACACCAGTCCTGCTCTGCCCAACGGAGCATGTGTAGGAACACCTCGGATGGGGCCTCTCCCCATTGGCTTTGGTAGGCACCTTCAGAAAAGATGGCTCTTTGTGGTGGAGGGACAAACACAGCAGCCAGCAGAGCTGGGGACATGGCTTGTAGATTAAACTCTTTGTAAATGTTCCTTTTGGGCACTGGGGACTTTGCTCTGATCTGCTCCTCTGTTAATCAGAATATATTTACATCCAAGAAAGATGATCCCCCACAGGTCTCCAAGGGTACATCTACAGTGCAATAAAAAACCTGCAGCACCAAGTCTCAGAGCCTGTGTCAGCTGACTTGGGCTTTTAGGGCTCAGGCTGTGTGGCTAATAACTGCAGTTGAGATCTTTGAACTGGATCTGGAGCCCGAGCTCTGAGACCCATTGCCCTGCTTAGGTTTCAGAACCTGGGCTCCAGCCTGGACTCAGAGGTCCACTAGGCAATTTCAGGCCCTCAAGCCTGAATCAGTCTACACTGGCCAGCTGCAGTCTTGCTGCGGGTCTGTTATCATAGTGTAGACGTACCCTGAGACTGGCTTATAGAACACCAGCCCCTTCTTCTGGTGTGAATTAGGGTTTATTCAAAGCAGAGCTATCAAAGGGATTTGCCTGCCTTAGGCCAGGTCTACACTAGAAACTTTTGGAGATTTGGTTAGGGGGTATGATGTCTTGGCATCATTTCTATACTGGCAAAAGTCCTAGTGTAGACATAGTTATATTAGCAAAAAGTGCTTTCGCTGGTATGGCTTATATTGCCCGGGGAGCCAGTGTAGTTATATTGGCAAACCTTATATAGTGTAGACCTGGCTTGAAGTGTGCCGCGGGGGGGTATAAGGACCTAAATAAACTTTCTATTTATTTTATCTACAAATCATGTTACCAGTGATGCGAATGATGCATGTTTCACAGAGAAAGGTGAGAGGGGTGTTTTTGATTTTTATTTAAAGCAGGAAGGTCACATAATTAAAAACCTTGCCGCACGTTTGTAGCTTGGCTAGTGCCCTGGAAAACCCGCTGAGCCTGGTATGACTCGCACGTGGATACTTGACACCCCTCTCTCCCCCTCCCCCCTTTACATAAGAGTTTCTCCTCATGCCAGCAGCTTGAGCAAAGATGGGAGGCAGATAAAAGCAAAGCATTTCTTTCTTTTAATTGGCTGAATTTGCGGGATGGAAGCAGGGTGCAAAATGATTTATTTTCCTGGATAGGCTGGGCAGTGCTGAATAGATGGGGCTGTCGCCTTTGTCCAGAGTTTAAAGCGCTACCTTGAAGGATCAGATGTGCTTGGCAGACGGTGGGTACCCTGGACACTTCTCTCCTTGTCTCTGTCTCTCTCTCTTGCGTCTGCTTCAGGCCAGCCTGTGTTTGTGGAGCTGGAGACTGGCTCAAGCTCACTGTTATGTCGGTTTCTATGGAGAAAAAAACATTAGGGTTGCCAGACCTGGAAGAGTATTAAAAAAAAAAAAAAAAAAGGGCAGAAAAGGGAAGAAAAACGAAGAAGAATATGATCCTTGTGCACTCTGGAGGTGAAATGTGGATTCTTTCCCTGGATTGGATGTAGCATTTTTGCCTCCCCCAGGCCTGCAAAGCCAGGTGGAAATATGTGCATCTTGAAAAAAGATGGTTTTGAGAGGAAAAGAGGGAGATTCTGGTGTGAGCTATGCTGCCTGGTATGAAACAAGCACAACGTGTTTTGCGATGTGGGGAGCAGAGGTGGGGTGGGTCACCCACTCTAGATTGGTGTGGCACTTTGTGGCTTGGTATTACAGCAGAAGACATGGGATGGTCTTCAGGGTTTAAGGTTAACAGAGAGAGTGTTTTGTTCACACAGTTCCAGGCCGGCTCTGGTCTTCGTTCCTATTTTGAAGAGTTAGGCAAAGGGAGCGCACTTTGCTCCAGCCTTCTGGGACTAGTTCCAACTGCTAACCCTGTCCACAGTTGTTTCACTTGGGCTCAAAACTTAATGTTTTCAATTCACAGTGTTTCATATGTTCCAGTAGCAACCACCACATGGCCTCCAATACAAATCCCCATAGGCTTCTTGTTAATCCGGATGAGTGAGTCTCTTCCACCGTTCCCCTTTCCATTTAAACCAGGCAGATGGACTTGACCGTAAGTCCTCGCACCTGGGAGCTCCTGCTGCTCCCCCTAACACGGAGAACCAACAATGTGCCTTGTGAGGGGAGAGATGAGTAACCAAAAACAAATCCCTCTATCCTATCCCCAGATTAGTGTATTGGCCCCTGTTCCCTTGGACGGCGTCACCTTTTAGGCATGTTAGTTCAGAGTTGCTTTTTTTTTTTTCTTGTTGGAGAAGAGAAAGGAGGGATTTTTTTGGTTTTTGTTTAGTAACCAATTCCCATCACTTGGCTTGGCTTGGAAAGAACATCCCTTCCCAGACATGCTGAAAGACAGTGCACAGTCCTACTAGTTCTGCATTCTGGGAGCTCTCTTGAGTTCATTCGGAGTTCTCTTCTCTTGCAGGATTGAGCTCTCAGTCTTATACCTTTGGGCTATCTCTTCTGATCCCCCATCACCACATATGACTCAAACTGAACCGCTCCTAGTGGAAAGCCAGAGTTTACTCTCTGAAGTTTCCCGGTCTTTGCTGAGCTGTGCGATATTTCCTAACAAAGCTGGACCTAAACCTCAAACCAGATGCAAGTCACCAGGTTTTGGGTTTCATTATAAACCCCAAACTTGGACTAGGTTCACCATGGTTCACAAGCTTTTCTTTTGGCGCATGCCTGGGGAACCTGGGAACAATTTATGATATTGGACTGAAAGCAGACAGAATTTTTGTGGTTTCGTATGAGTTTCGGGTTTGTTTCCTTCCCGGTGAGACGCGAAGGGCATGTTGACATCTAAAGCAAAACTAGAAGCCCCAATGAATGGAAAGTGCTGAGTTTCATGTGACAACTACTCAACTGTTCCTCTTTACGGAGGATTTCCCTTCTTTTAAGACCTAAATTTACATCTCTGAAATGCTGAATCACGAATCTCTCTTTGCAAAAGACCATGTCATTGCCTTGAAAAAAGAAAAAATCCCATGTTGTGTAAAACTTCCTTAGCTGCTGCTTTTGCATCTTGTGTTTGGGGCTCAGAAGGTAGAGCAATAGGTATCTGGGTCAACATCTTCCTTTAGAAACCAAGAGAAGTCCGAGAGGCCAGAGAAACAAATCTGAGTTACATATATAAGGTCATATACACAGAATCAGCCACCCTTATTCACACTGAGTAGTAGTATTCATGTGAGTAGCCCCATGGGACTCAATGAGTAAGTAATAGTCAACCTTAGTAATGATTGCAAAACAGGGCACATATATATATTTTACTGACAGAAGATTACTTAGAACACACAAAAGAGACTGCAGAATATTGCATGTTAAAGACAAACTCATGATACAAATATGCTTCACTTGCTCCAGGCACACCAGTGCCTCTTTTCTCCTTTTTTAGGCTATGGGGTATTTTCTTTTCAAAAGACTTGCATCTCTTGTCGGTATGCTGGTATTTTTACCTGGGGGGAAGGAGTGCAGCAGCTCAGCTTCTGCCTTGCAACTAGTGGGAAGTAAACTTTTTACCTTCTTTTGAAAGATGGCACATATCCTAGATTTTTTTTAATGTATTTTTATTGTGTCTACGGATTTTATTTAAAATCTGACTCTTCCTGCTGTGACCGGAGTTAGCAAGTTATATACAGTGCCTCATGACACAGTGCAGCATCGATTAATTATCTACAGTTTAGCTACAGGCCAAATCTCAGCGTTGGGAGACACCTACGAAAGCAGGGCCTGCGCCAAAGCCCACTGAAGTCCATGGAAATCTTTCCATTGACTTCATTGGGTTTTGGATCAGGCCCTAAACAATGTAAACTTGCAAACTTGACCATGTCTGCACTTTTTTCTTTTAGATAATTAAAACACAACAGCAGGAAAAGGCAGTTTCATATATGTTAATTACAACATGGTCTATAGAGTGAGATGCCCTCCGTGTTGTAATCCTTCTTGTTTCAACAAACTGGCTGTAGACTAGCAGACAAAAACATTATGGTTTCATTGTTTTGTTGAGTACCAAGGACTAAGCTGCAGTGATGAATGGAGTTCTACAGAGTGGTGTTTGGGATGGGGGTGGGGATATTTGTTTGACAGGGGACCCCCACTCACATTTAATTATGATTAATAATAATTGTTTATATTATTGTCAAGTTTGGGAGCCCAAGTCCTCGATCAGAATCCCATTAGACAACAGTGCCTAGCAGATTGGGAGTCATTTGTATGTATCACCTCTTAAGAAACATGATGATTATTATTATTAATAATAAGCACTCTGCATAATATTTGAGAAAAATCAGACACGTTTCTGTGGGAGAAAAATAGTGTTGGCTCCAAATTGCTCGCTTGGGAGAGGGGGGGGAGAGAGAGTGGTGGTCGGGGGCCACAGGCCAGCAAGTCTGCTTGGAACTTTTCCACCCTAAAATCTCCTTGGTTCCTAATATTCCCCTCAGTAAACATTGGCCTCAGCTGGCAACTAAAGCAGGACAAGAGTTTATTTTTATTTCTTGGAATTCAGTAGACCTGAAATCTCTGTTAAATGTTAACTTTCAAAAGACACACACATCAGCATTCTGAGCCACAGTTGGTATTAAAAAAAAAAAGAGAGAGAGAGATCCGAGAGAGAACAGAAATGGAGTTGGATTTTCAGACCCAATCTGCCTTTTTCAGACTTCTTTTTCCCCTCCCAGTCTCCCCTCCCTTGCCTTCTCTAAACCAAGAGGATCCTCTGTCATGTACGTCCCCTGACCAGTGGAAAATTGTGCAGATGTGGTTGCACCCATTGTTAATGGTGATTTATTTTTATTTTTTTCATTTGGTGACAGAAAAGAAAAAGTTCCAACAGCAAAGGTTCATCACACGTGCACCTTAAGTGCCTTCGGTTGGTGCCATAGGGAGAAAATAGCAACCCAGAGAGTCAGTGCGTTAAGCGTTGACTCATAGATTGAGTGTTAAATAGGTGTTTAAAGTCTTTGCTGAACTCTTATCAAGAATGGAAGAAAAAAATGGGTCCCTTAACTCAGTTTGTAAGCTATTAAAAAAAAAAATAATAACAAGCAGAGCTGGTTAAACAGACAGCTCTGTCCTCTGCAAGGGAAAAGAAAAATGCATGGATTTAGTTTCTACAGTTTCTCATCCACACAGTGATTCTGTAATGAAAAACACTTGTGGAAAGAAACACGGTCTGTGATTCCACCCATTGCGTTAGTGAGTTTGGCACATTTCCAGGAACTTTTCAGAGCCAGTGGGTTTTTTAATTAACTATATATATATTTTTGCCATCATTGGTTTGGAGTTAATCCAGATTGACACCCCTGTAAGGAAGGATCTGATCCCAAGTGGAAAGAATCAAATTGACATTGTGTCCCATTCGTGGGCATTTTGGAGGCAATGGAGATAAGCTAGACAAGTGAACTGCTTACATTTTGATCCTCAAGTGTCCAATTCTGATCTTGATTATAATGGTGTAAATCTGGAATGACTCTGCTGAAATCACTCCAGATTTATACCAGTGTAACATGGATTGGAATCCACCCCTCAAAGTTCATCATTACCTGTGCAAAGTGTGGAGCAATGGATTAGCTTCCTTTCCAGTCTTATGTTGTCTGCAGTGAAATGTGTTTGTATATCTCAGATCCCAATTTTGTAACATTATCAAGTTCAGACTCATGTTATTAGTACTGCAGTGGTGGCCGAAGCCTTCGGTCAGGATCAGGGCCAGTTGTGCGAGGTGCTATGCCAATGCATAGGAAGAAACAGCCCTGGCACCAGAGAACTCATGGTACAATCTAATTTGAGACAAGACGCAACAAATTAGTGAGACAAACAAAAGGAGTGAGAGACTGAAGGGAGGACAAAGGTAACAGCAGTCAGATGATGCAGTTCTAAAGGTAGCTATTGCACAATCTGATGGCTCCTGAAGTTACTATATATATGTATTTAAAAATAAATATAATTAGCTTGCTCTGAATGACACCCAACCCAGCAGAGGCAGGATTTAAAGGAGGTGAGGGTGGCCATTTCATGGACAAATTCAAGGAGAGAGTTCCATTTATTGGGATTTCTGAGTGCACGAGGATCGGGACCAGTATTTATTAAGGCCATATCATGTTGTCTGTGCACACGCAATAATCCCATAGTCTTCGGTAAGAGTTTTGCACTAGCATTGTTGGAAGGTTGCGTCCCAAATGTTACATTATGGAAAAATAGCATGCAAAATTTCGTTTTCTGTAAGATCATTCTGATTTAGGGGAGCATAAAAGTGTCCAGAGAACCTAAGATGTTTTTAAACATTAATAATTCAACAGCATCCAGCTATATTAAAAATATTTTTGAATAAATATTTACCCCACCTTCCATTACACCCTCTAACCCCTGGGCTACAATTTTAGAGATTGAGATTCAGGGTGTTCACATTTTATTTGGGCAGAAGTATTAACTCCTGAAATAGATGGTTTATAGTAAAAATATTTGCTACATTACGTTGTTTATGTAGCAGTTCCAATGGTGCCACTATGCTGACAAAATATAAATACATAACAGCTGTCCCGGGGTTAGCACAGACTATAGACTAGCCCTTTGGGTGTTTACAATGCACCCTGAGGCCTCGAACAAGTCTCCTCTGGCTTGAGTATCCTTTTAATTTACACAGATGTTTCTTCATCAGCCATTCTTTTCAGCCTATTGGAATGATCAACAATTTAGTCTCATTGTGCTGGATGTTTGGGTTGCAAGGCGCAGTTTATTTTGTCTTTATGTCTGAAATATTCGCTCTTTCAAGGACTTGACCCGTCTCCACAGACCGCACATAGTTCAGACAGCAGAAACGGGTCTTTGTGTTTTGTTAGAACGTTTGAAGGCGTTGTTACCGAGTTTGCCTAGGAGCATGGTTCTGTTCCTGGATCTGCCATTCAGCCGCTGAGTTGCTTCCCCTCTCTAGGCTTCATCTGTGAAATGGGGATAATGAGAATTACCTGCTTTGTAAAGTGGCTTGGAATCTGTGGATGAAAAGTTCTGTATAAGAGGTATTCTCCCCATGAAGTATCTCTTTCATCTTGGATGCTGAAACGGTTCTAGCTGCTTCTTGGTGTATAAATGAATCTCCTTGTTACATTTTCCTAAGCATAGTTCAAAATCTGCAAAGTAATGAAGGAACACGCTTTGCCAAGCTATGATCCTCTTTGTCTATGAACAAATGATTACAGCTCAATTTTTTTTTTAAGGGATTAAATCATTTCGCTGGGCAGCCTGGCACTCAAAACTGGGATCAGAGTTCAAAGTATGAATTTTATATGGTAGCAGATCTCTCATACGTAAGCTAGAATCTCCTTTTGGAGTGGCTTTTCAGACAAAAATCTTACCAATGCATGAAGCCATTTATTACGGGTTTAGCTCTAAATGAACAGAAGTCTTAAAAATGAAGCATTTTCACATTCTTCAGGAATTTATTTTAGGGGTGGGTTTTTTTGTTTTTTTATTTGGTAGTATAGTAGAGCTGTAAAGGATGATTTCTGTGTACAAATGCTGAGAAATTGATAGTCTTGCAGCACATAGTTAAATGTGTGAGCATGTGTTGCTCAGTGTCCTCTTTGCATAGTGTATGTATTAAATTGTTTCACTGTCTGGAGGTCTTTCTGGTGCATCTCAGACATTTGCTGGAATAACACTCACCAAAGTAATATATAGAGCCATGTGCCCCATGTACTTGTATTAACCTTGACTTAGGGTGTCTAACATTTCAAGGAGATACTTTTAATGCATTAGCTATTTCTCCTTATGATGATTTTGTAGTGTCTAACAAATGGGCTGTTTTTATTTATTTATTTATTTATTTAATTTTCTGCTACTTGCATTTCGATTTTTCAGGCTTTTTGGTCCCATAATAAAATTAGCATACTAATTATAAATAACATGCATGTGATCCCATGGTCCTGAAAGTGGACTCCTTATCTTTCCTGGAGAATTCAGTGTGACGTTTTTACATAGTGAAGCAGATTTTGGGAGACACATGGTACCTGGTGAATTTGGATTTTTCTGACGGTTAGGGAAGGGACATAGATGGGACGCCAAAGAAGCAGTGAGGTGATTATTCACTTTGTAACAAATCCTATGGGTCTTTAATAGCTCTAGTCAGAAGGACCCTTCTTTCCCTCCCTTGATTATGATAATTAATTATATAAGACAAGTGATGTGTAATGGTCAGGACAGGGAAACCCCCTGCATGGTGAAGCAGAGAGCCTGTAAGTGAACAGAGGAGTTTATTATCCCAACACATTCCATGGCGGTCCTTGGGCTTCTAGCAGATCCTCAGTCCAAAATACCTTGGGATTTTGCAAGCAATTTTAAATATCCTTCACCCCCAAAAAGTACATTCTCTGAATATATAAAGTGAGTCAAGATTGGCTTTTTAGCACAGTTCCTAACCTGGGGGGAGAGCTGTATGGTATTTCGTGTTTATAAATAAGAGCAGGGGTTTTTTGTTTTTGTTTTTTTGCCAGGAAACATTAGTTGCTATTGTGTGATGTAAAGCTGGATTCAAGGAGACGGGACAGGAGGGAAATGTGTTTTCTCTTCCAAGGCTGCCGTTTAAGCTCTTATAGGTGCTACTTTCTGTGGTGACAATGTTAAGTTTTATTTATTAGCAAAGATACTGATTTGAGAGAAACATAAATCTCCCGATTTAGGCTGTTGGACAAATGATGTTTGAAACCTGTACGGTTCGTGGGCTGTTTTTCCACTCGGCTCACTCTTTCCCAATAAACGAAGGGACTTGGGGTTCTCCTGGGAAGATGAACAAACCCACGTCTGTCTGTCTGCCCCCTTCTTCTCAGCCAGGACCCACCCATTTTGTGGCTTGCACAGTCTTGTGCTTATTTTCAGTGTAAGAAGTGCTTTCCGTTGATTGGTGATTTATTTTCCAATCGAAAAATTGACTCAGACAGGATTTTCTCTGCTGATAATTTTCATGTTGTGCAGATTGCAGCTAGGTCTGAGGTCTGAAGGCTGTTTGGCAGGGTTCTGTGTTCTGCAGTGATGCTAGGGATTCGGTTTTCTCTGAGCTGGCGTCGGCAGTGATGGCAAAGATGACTCAGTGATAACTCTTCCTGCCCGTTTCTAGAACAAGGCAGTCATGGAGGATCATTAGTGTGGTATTCCATGTTGTACACCATGGGAATCTGAAAGAAGGATGAAGGGTGTGTGTGTGTGTGTGTGTGTGTGTAAGAAATAAACCCATAATGTTAGAGTGGGTGACAAACCCTTTTTAATATTTAAAATCACCCCCCCCACACACACAATATTGCCAGCAATAATCTTGTGAGATGACAGCTGCTATTAGCTATTCTAATTATTTGCATAACCACATTTTTTTTAGTTGAAGTTTGATTTGAACAAAAACAAGGGGCCATTTTGAAGAAGTCCTGTAAAATACGATACTTCCTCTTTGCTGCTGTGTCTTTGGACCTTTCATGTTAAATGTGGCTGACAGAACACAGCTTTACTCACACATGCTGTAGTGAGTCATGTTACTCTCATGCAGAAATTCTCAAACTGCTCTCTCACGATCTGTGGAGCTACGCAGCATGGAATATTTTCAGAACCAAGAAATTTGGGGTTTGGTTGCTAAGAGGTAAGATAGGTGTCTGAGGGGATCTCTTTCACACAGCGGTCTGGGGGATGAAAAAGTTGGAGAACGGCTGCCTTAATGCATCTTAGTGTTGTTAGTTGTGACTACAGCAGGCCATATTGTGAGACCCTTATTCATACTGAGTAGCACCTTACTCCACAAGTAGTCCCATTGACTTCAGTGGTGTAAATGTTTGTGTTTTACAGCCTGTCCATGTATAAATGGATCAGAACAGCAGGTAGAAATTTTTCAAGTGCAACTCTTTTTTGGGAGGTGGGGGGAAAATGCAGATTTGGGTTGACTGAAATGTTTCATGAACTAGTGTCAATTTTGGCTAATTGTTTTGGTTGGGAAAAAGCCATTAAAAATTCCAAAAAAGTCAAAACATTTCATTTTGACATTTTCTAAATGAAATGTTTCGACTTTTTGATATGAAATGACTTTTAGTTTTGTAATCCCCTATAATTTTATTTTTAAAACAATTTAAAAAGAGGGGTACAAAGCTCAAGCAAAACATTTGGTTTCAAATGAAATGTTTTGTTCCAGCTGAAACTTCCCCCCATCTTTTTAATTAGTTGAAAGTTTCGAAAAAATTTGTTTTTCAGTTTGACCAGAAATGATTTTTCCCCCCAAATTTTTCAGAGTTGTCAGTGAACCAAAAAATCAGTTATTCACACAGCTCTGTAGATCAGAACTTACATGAGAGCATTTACAATTCAGGGGTACATGTCTTTGCTATGGCCTTTCAGAACAAAGAGTTGCTATGGAAAGGAGAAGTAGTGAAATAAGATTAAAGCATCTGGGATGATGTTTTCCCCCTTGCAAGTAACTTATCCATGCAAAGCTTCATGTGGTCCTAAAGCCAGGTAAAGCAGGCTTCTGGAATCCTGTGCCGGTTACACCACTCCTAGATAAGCTGAATTTGATTTTTTTTTTTCTAGAATGCTTAGATGACTTCCAGGATAAGCAGGAGATTTCTTGTCTTGAGTATGTTTTGATGTATAACTTAGGGCTAGAACGGTACATCTTTGAACTCTTTCATTCCTCATTCTGTTTAATTTGGCTGTTCTTTCTAAAACTGTGAGCAGATGCACGTCCTTCCCTTCTTTTTTCAACTTTCCAAAAGCTCCCTGGGTTCTTTTTTTTTTTCTTTCCCTCTTCTTCCTACCTAGCATTCTCTTCCCTCCTTCTTTCTTTCCTCCCTCCCTCTCTTTAGATTCTGATTTTCCCTCGGCATATTTCATCATAATTGAGCTGTAATGTATAATTCATCATGCTGCGCTGAACCATGAAGCTTTTGTATGGAGAGAGAGAGAGAGAGAGATGGAGAAAGTTGAACAAATAAAAGGTTTTATTTTGCATGGAAACTTGGCAGGCTTTGGAGTGCCAGCTTCCCAGACACAACTAATACCGGCTTCTTCTCTGTGCAGAGGATGATTTAAAGAAATATACCTCTCACTAGAAAGGCCACTGCAGCTACTTCTTTGCATCTCTTCCCCCTGCCCCTGGCACTATCCTCCTGGTGCTGTATTTTTGCAGCAGTCAGGAAGATTGCTTTTACTTGCATCCCTCACGAGGTTTAATAAATATATAGCTCTTCCCATTGCCTAATACCTTGTGCACTAATAATGATGGTGAAGATAATGCCTTTCATTTCTACAGCCCCTTCCATTAGAGGATCTCAAAGCACCTTACTAATACTAAATTAATGGCGCCTCACTACCTCCCTCCATGAGGAAGGTAAGTATTATCGCTCCCATTTTACAGATGGAGAAACTGAGTCTTAAAGGGGTTTTTATTGACTAGCTCAAGGTTGTATTCAGCATCAATGGCAAATCCAGGAACAGAACTGCTTGCCTCCTGCTCTGACCTTTATTATTAATATATTTAATATGTGGTGCTGTAATTGTACATGGGAGTTGAAAGACCACTTGCCCACTAGAAAATCATCGTACAGATTAGGCCTGATTCTGCTCTGTGGGGCGTTTTGCTACAAGTGCCCTGATTTCAATGGAACAACTTGCAGAGTATGGCACTGCTCATGTCAGTGAGAGTGGCAGGACCAAGGCCATTGTTTTTATGAAGACATAGAGTCACATGAAGGAGAGAGAAGAGGGTACTGGAGAGTCAGAGGATCTGGATTCCATTCCTGGCTCTACCAGTGACATTGTGCGTGACTTTGGACAAGTCTTTTAAACTCTGTGCCTCAGTTTCCTCATCTGTAAAATAATGATAAGAAATGGATTAGGTGTTTATATCAATAATAAGAACATTCCCATGACGTCTAGGACTAAACCTTTTTTTATAACCCTCTTCTCCGTGATGAAGGCATGAACCAGTCATTAACTGTCAAGGGATAGGAAGAAACTTACCTTATCAGTAGGTTATTGCATGATTGTCCATTTGGGTATGCCTGCATTGCATTAGATACCCGCAGCTGGCCCCAGCTCATGGGGCTTGGACTGAGGGGCTGTTTAATGCGATGTCGGGCTCAGGTTGCAGTCCAAGCTCTGGGATCTTCCCACCTCACAGGGTCCTAGAACCCGGGTTCTAGCCCAAGCCTGAACGTTTACACTGCAATTAAGCAGCCCCTTGGCGCCGGCCAGCCATGGGTTTTTAATTCCAGGGTAGATCTATACCCCAGGAGACTTACTGCTTCCTCTGAAGCAGCTGGTACTCGAGCACTGACAGCGACCGGATATACTGACCTGGAATAGCCGCTGGTCTCATCCAGTGTTGCAGTTCATAACGAGGCTTGGCAGAATTTGATTTTTATTTTTGTTATTTTGATGGATAATGTCGGTGGTTTTTTGTTTTTTGGGTTTTTTTTTTTCAGTTTTTAATCTATTTAATTTTCACAGTTGTGGGGAAACACAGGGAGGTCAGATGGTAATTATTTAATGACAGATGTTGAGATTCAAAAAGGTAGAGCTTGATAACCGTTCAAACACAAATGATCAGCTAAGTCAGTATCCCTAACTCAAACTCTTAAATTCTCTAGCAGCATTTTTCTTACTTTGCCTATTTGTAAATTTCAGTTGGATTGATGTAAATATTTTTGTTTGTGTGTGTATGGTGAAATTGATATTTACCAATAAAAAATCTAATCCTTCCAAGCCTCTTCATATCTTCCTTTACATAAACCTGCCACCACCATAGAGAGGAGTGAGGATTCATGCCTTAAAACACTTGGTGATCTTGCAGAGAGAGTGGCAAAATATTGTTATAAAAGAAGAAAGTCCCATTCAGGAATTTCCTGCCAGATCTGTATGGAGGGCAGCAAGGTTTTTGTCACTTGTCTGAATTAGTCCCATGGTTAAAGATGCAAGAATAAGTTTTAGGAGTGTGTGTATGTATTTATATTGTTCCTTTTGTTATGCTGGGGTGAAATGCTAGCCCTACTGAAGTCAATGAAACTTTTGCCATTGACTTAAATGGGCCCAAGATCAAACTCCACTTGGTTGGTTGTAAGCAGTCACCTTTTATGCCCGGTTTGAATTTGGCCCGTAGCTCCTATTAAGTAACAATTACACTTGCTTATTTTCATTCTCGTTTTAAAGAAGAAGAAAGCCATCTTGGTGGGACAGAAATACTTTATTCTTTGTTCTTTTGCAGATAAACATTCCTGATGCGTATTTGTAGTCAATTGCTCACAGGTTTTAGATGATGAGCACTTTATAAAACTAGTTGCACTGCATTTTAAACTCAACTGATTTCTTTTCCTTTCATTGTTAAGTTACTTTAAGAGGTGGATGACGGGGATTTGTAATATTTTCTGAGAATACTATTTTGTAAAGGTTTGTCCCTGCTGGGAAGCAGACATGCTGTTAAAGCAAATAGTGTCAGGGTTGGAGGAAAACCTAGCAAAGCAACAGAAAATATTCTGTGAAATAACTCGGGGCCATGTCCTGCTGTCACTGAAGCCAGTGTCTAACTCCCCTTTAATGGAGCAGGATCCATCTGGTAACACATAAGTAGCATGTAATTCCATTTCTGATGGATAAAAGGGTCTATCCTCTTTGGGACAGAACTCTCTTTTCTTTGACCTCTAAATGTTACTACAATCCAAATCAGCATCAATAGCACCACCTCTGGGCCTGATTCTCCTCACATTTGACCCCAATTCATGCTACAGAGCTTGACTGTGATATTGTAGCCAAAGCAAAAGAGTCACCCGAAGTGGTTGAAATATGGTTTAGCTTCTCCACAAAGCAACATTTGTGCCATCACAACTGTGTATGTGTGCTTCTGCACCATACTCCATTGGCTGTCCGTGTTTGCTTCAGTGCATTATGGGAAAATCTGGGCAGCTCTCCTGCAGTGCAACAAGATCAAATCTCAGGAGCCTTTTTTTAATTTAGAAAAAAATTGTTTTGCTGAGTAAAAGGGGCTGGAATACAAAAATAAAACCTAAAATGGTGGTTTCTGATCCTTTTCTTCCTGTCTTTCATCTCCCCCATCCGCAGTTCTGAGGTGGTTTGATCTAAAAACATGTTGCAGTCCCCATAAGTATTTCACTTCACTTGTGGGGAAAGAAGATTTTGGAGTCTGTTTGTACATTTGACTTAGCTGGGACCAGGGGGGCTTCTACCTTTTGAATCCAGTCCAGCACTCCCACTGATTCTCATTGACTTTTCTTCCTTAAATGTACCCCACACACAAAAAGCACAGCAGAACTAAAGTGCTAAAGGATGCATCTCCTCTTCCTCCTTGCTGCTTATGGAAGAGGTCTCTGTCTCGGGCTCCACCAATGTATCTACAGTGGTCTGCAGGTGCTGGTGGGGTCTCCTCCAAGTACAGCATGCAGCTTGTCATAAAACTGGCAGGTTCTGCAGCTGAGCACCAGATCAACTGTTGGCATCCCTGGCCTTGTGGCATGTCTGCTGCAGATCCTTCGCTTTCATGTGGCACCTCTGCTGATCCCTGTTGTACTCCTTCACCGGAATCTCCTGTGCAATTTTTTCGTAGATCTCCACATTTCTACAACTAGTCCATAGTTGTGCTTTCACAGCCTCCTCTTCCTCACAGGCCCTGAAGATTCAATACCTCCTGTCGATTCCAGGCAAGAGCACATCTAGTGAATAGAGCCAGCATGGTCAGTTGAACAGCTGCACGCAACAAGGGAGAGCTCTAAGTGTGCTTGCCAAGCTGGGTAGTCGGGGAAAGGCATTTCAAATATACAGAGGGTATTTGGGGAGGGGGTCACAATTGTGACTGGAGCAGTCACTGTCGGGCATTGCGGGACAGCTGCTGGAGGACCGTTAGGGTTGACATAGGTCAGGCAGTGTCTACATTAGCTCTGCGTCAACCTCTGTAGGTGGACCATGACTCAGCCCTTTTCAGTGAGATGGTTTTGCTGTGTCACCACAACGGGGCCCTTACGTTGTCAGGAGACAAATTGTAGCATAGATACATGCATAAATAGGTCGACGCAAGGTGGCTTATGTCAACCTAACTTTGTGGTGTAGACCAGGCCTTATGCGAAGTGTGCACTTAGGTACCTTGCTGTTCTGGGACTTCATTTCAGCAAAAGAGGGTTGGATCACATGAACAATCATGGGAGAGCGTGGGGCAGATGTTTCCCAATGGAAGTAAATGATCATAAACCAAAAATGCCTTTGGCGAGATTAGAGGAGGGGTTTGGAAAGATTATTCAGAGTGCGAAGCTGGTTGCAGATTTAGCATTGGCGCTACTTTTAGGTCTCTCTGAATTGGAATGTGAGTGCTTGTCAGTCCTTCTGGCCGTCTGGTTAGAAAATTTTGCTGTAAGTGCAAATACCCAGCACTTTCCCCCATTGCTGGGTGGTGGCTACAGGCTTATGTAATCTAACAGCTCAAAATCTTTTCGATTCTCCTGATCTTTACGCTAAGTCACAACAGAACGAATGCTCGTGAAGGGCTATTAGAGGAAACATCCTACTGCCAACCCATCTATTAACATTAGTGATTTGTCAGTAAACATTTGAAGGTATATTTCCGCCCTTGGGAGGCAAGGTTAAATCACAAGGCTCGGAGTTAGAGGATCCACGTTCTGGTGACAGCTCTGCCAGTGATGTTTATCTGTGCCTCAGTTTCCCTCTCTTCAGTGGTGATGATGACACTTCCCTGCCTGATTGATGCTTGCAAAGCACTTTGCAAGTCAGCAAGGGATTGTTATAATTGCTGCCTGAGTGCTCTCTGCACCCCTACAATCATTGTCTTTTCTCCACCATCTCCATGCATCTTCCCTATATAATGTTCTCTCCTGAATCTTCATGGATCCTCCTTTAACTCATAAGATTTTTCACAGCAAAGAAACTGTTAAACAGCCATAAAAGCAAAATCCCTAGATATATGTTACCATATAAAATCTAAAGGAGGGTAAAACTGCATCCATTTTGTTAAGGCCCTTTTAACAGCAAAACTCTAAGGAGCCCAGGAACAGGTTATGAGCCAAGAAGCCATAAACATAGCCACACTTCCTCAATGTTCTTATAAAACATTCCTTTTTAATTTACTCAGATTCCTAGTAAATAAACTTTCCAAGCGCAGTAACCACAACATCCTGTGTTTCATTTTGAATTTCTTTCTCCTTTCTGCAACATTTCCTCTAATTCTGGATGGAAAAGTTCGCTCTTCTTCTAGCGATCCTTTGTGAGGAGCAGCAAAGAGCAAGAAATCCATTAGCCAAAACACCCTCCCCTTCATGCATCCCTCAACTCTAACTCAGGCAAATCATGTCATTGGAATGTCTGATATGGATCAGCCAGAAAGGAGCTCTGAGAAAAGGCCTATCATTATTTTTTTCTTGGGGTCACCAGGGAAAAATAGGACAGAGAATTTGTTGGGGGGTGGAGTTTGGTTTTCTTAGAATTTGAAATGTTTGTTTTTGTTTTTTGGTTCTTGAGTATTCTTTTCCAGATTTCAGGGTCCTGCATATGTATAAAATTCTGAACAACAGAGGAAGGAATCACACCATTTAACTCTTCTTAAGGAGCTCATCAAGGAGACACACGATATTTTTAAAATAATTATATCACGAACAGTGAAGGATGCTGGGTTTGTTTTATTTTTCTTAACCTCCTCCTTGTAGAAATATATAATTTAAAGCTAGATTCTGATCTTCCTACAGTGTTGAATGGTATATATGCATAGTTAATTGAACTACTCATGGAGTAAGGTGTAATCTGTATGAGTTAAGACTATCATGATTGTAGCCCTCAACGAGCCAGGAGAAAAGCCCCGCCCCCAAACACAGCTAATTTCGTGGCAGACAGGAAATTTCTGCATTTTTTTTTAATGCTAAAAATATATGTTGTGCTGGGGCCCTCTCTTCCTACAAGCCTCTGTACCTGTGATGAATTGATGAAAACATTAAATGGCCCCTGAACGATCTCTTGCACCTAAAGCTATGGAACAAGAAAGCATCGCTTTATTTTTTTGGTTATAATGCACCATTTTTTGTGATTAATTCAAATCACCCATCCCATGTGGCTCTCTGTAAAAACCTGTGACTTAATGTAGCATTGACACTTCCAAGCTTCTCTCTTCTTTATTTCCCTAAAGCAGTTCAGTACCGCACTAGAAGGAGTGATTTCATACTTAAAAAAAATAAGTGTGGGAATTACTCAGTAGTTAGGTTTAATTGTTCTGAATCCTTACAGTGTTTCATGAGAAAATGTACTGAAGAGATATGCAACAGTGTGAAATGTGATGGAAAGGTATAATTTGACCACCTACCACTAGCTGCTGAAAAGTAATTCTAAGGGCCGTATGCCTGTCAAGATTAATCACCCATTTCATTATTGAAAATGACACTTTTTGTGTGTGTGTGGTGAAGAGGTGGAGGAAGCAGAAGATGCTGGATCGGGGTATAGAGGCGGGATAGTCCGAAGACCTGGCTCTGTCCCAGTGATGTTCACAAGGACTTCCTTTTGTGAGGGGCAATTGGAGGGGCTATAGAAACAGCCTTTGTAGAAGAAAGGGGGAAGGGGCCAGGAGGCTGGGCCCACCCGGCATCTCATCTGTAGACTGTTTATGGCTCCCTGGTCTAGTTATTTACCTCTGATTGAACTCCAGTGACGGACATGGCCAAGTGTCTCATTTGGACGAGAAAGAAGAGCATTATTGAAAGGGGCTGACCTCTCCATCACCCTGCTCTGTCGTCATGGTGCTTCTATAGGGTTCCCCGCTCCACCACCACAATAACTCCCCCTCCTCCTCCTTGCCCTTCCTCCCTGGAGACTTAGTGGTTTCTTTTTATTTTGACAGACACCTGCTCTGCTGCGTTCAGCTCCTAGGATCCTTTGAGCCCTGGATAGAGAGCAAAAGAATTGGCTTTGGTCAAACAGCAAAGGTGGATGAGGTTGGGTTTCCTCACGCACCTCTCATTGTGGTACATTTGTATGATCCCTGAGGGTCCCCCTTGCTGGGCAGGCTGAGCAGAGAGGAAAGGACTGAATGGGCTATGGAGACTGAGCGCCTCTGTCGCCCTTTGAGGTGTACGTTTGAAGCCTCTTTGGATGAAACTTGCACTGTTGCTATACCTGTTTTGTGGCTAGAGAGAGGACTTTGGACGACAGGGCCAGGATCCTGGCACTTTTCCTCAGCGTTAAGGGTCTGATCCAAACCCCACTGAGGTCACTAGAGAGTCTTCCATGGACTTCACTGTTTGGAGCATGCCCTACATTCACCAAAAGATACCCCCCTCCCCCCTGCCCAAGAATAACTGTATAATGAGTATTGTTATCAGCAGTGACACCATAATTCAGGGTGAGCAGGTTAATTTATTCCAAATGCCTGTTTAGAGGTAGGCAGGCAGCTAGATGGATAGACTGTGCTTGACCATAGTAAATATGTTTGTTATTCTGGGGGTGAAATGGCCAGACCGAAAATTAGATGACTCGGTTTCCTTGAGGAAGTTGTAGATTTATTTTTGTCAGCAGAGCAGCAGCAAGAGATATTTGAATTTCTTGTATTTCACTTGTACTTTTGTCTTGGAGATTCTTAGCTAGTCTATAAAGTAGCATATTTACACTGCAGGGCTCTTGTCCAAAAATAGATGACCTGTAGTTTTAAAATACCTTAGAAAGATTGATTGAGTGTGTGAATTAATATCGATACGTATTCAAATGGCCCTGTGATGTATTTAAAGACAATTGACCTGTGTGAAGCAGCACTTTAGCTGCATTCAGTGTAAACTGGGCAGTGTTGCAGAGCAATGATGCTTTAATTGGAGAAGTTCCGGTTCTTAATCTGAGTCCAGAGTTCAGGAAAAGGCAAATTTTCAATGGGGCATTTTACATTGTGCCTGCAGCATTTTCATGTGCTCCAGTTTTCATGCACAAACTCTCCTATGTATGTATGTGCACAAGCAGGTCCTTACACACTCAGTTACCGGTTCTGAATGCCTTTTTGTGCATGCACTCGTTTTGTGGGGTGCCGGTGCCACCATTCAAAATGTGGGCTCCTTAAAAGGCTCCTCCTAGGTTTCGCACACAGACGCGATTGGGAGTTTGTGCACAATACCCAACAGCGTCCCTTCACCACTGCCCTTCTTACTGCGCATTCCCCAGGATGACAGTCTGACCTTCTGCGTGCTCGATGTCCTGATGACCTGCTCTCCTTCCTGCCATGCTCAGGCACAGTGCTCCTCTCAAATACATGAAGTGGAGCAATGATATTCATTCTCCCTACATGTCTGACATCAGTGGGTCCATTCTGGCGGGGGATTGCAGAATGTTGGAGTTGAAATCCGCACGCGAGTTATAACACAGTTAGAACTGAATCATGTTGTAGAACTTCCACCTTGGAATCTGAGCATTTCAGGTGCTTGAATTAAGCCTTGTAGCAGCCCTGGGAGGCACGTCAGGAAACAAGCTCATGGAGATGATACCTAGACAACTCTCAGACACCTAGCGCCCCAGGTCACCCAGGGAGTCCCAAGGTATTTGGACAGGAACACAACACAGCAGATCATATGACCATCCCTCCACTCTGAGATCATGAGCTAGAGCACTCCATCTGGCAGGGCAGTGGTACACTGTCTGTCCAGTGCCTACCTGACCATTCCAAATGCTTTATATACATATGCCAGCATCACAGGAAAGGGTTAGTTTTGCTCAGTTTCATTCCTGTGCTTTAAGACAGTGACGTCCTTGCTGTCTATTTTTATTTCCCACCTATGCAAATTTTAATCTTTGTAGTAATCGCACTGAGCAGGTGTGAGGCTTGAGCTCAAGCCAATGAAAATTAAAAAAAAGGACTTAGTCACCAGGTTATTCCACCGCCTATTGATGAATCTGTGGCCATATGCCATGTTTCCCTAGACTCCCTGCGATTTGGGGGGAGGGAGAGAGGACGGAAAAAACCAGACAGAAAAATTGATTGTTAGTTTAATGTGATCTGACATAAGGGAAGGTGGAAGTAGAGGGCAGGGAAAAGTCACCACCACAGCACTTTGACTTTAGAGAATTCACGAGTGCCCTATTTCTCTTCTGGACACAGATTCAAAGAATCCTTTCTCAGGAAAAGCAAAACAGAGAAGAGAGCGGGTATGAACGATACCTTTGTGTGATGGATTTTGTAGCTGGCACCCTTAACAGGTTGCACCTACAGAAGTGACATTAGCCAGGCTGGTGCCTGCTGCAGAATTGTAACCTTCCCTTATGAACACTATAAATAAACCTGTCAGGCTGGATAAGATCGCAGCTATAGTGTGTAAAGTGATTCTGCCATGGAGCTGGAGAGTTGAAACTGCAGTGTGTGTGTGGAGGGGTCCCACAATAGCACCCATTTACCTCCAACTAATTCTAGGTTTCCTTTTTGGCTTACATTTCCCAGATTTACAGGTGAAACACCTAAGCCAACAAGAATTCATTTCCATTCCCTCTCCACCGAGTTCTAAGGTCTTCACTTATGCTGGGAGGAATGTATATTGTTTACTTATTGTTCTGAATTGGAAAATAGTTTGTATCTGCCCCAGTGGAAAACAGAACCATAAAAGAGCAGTTGTACAAGGGCCCTTTGTTCATTGTTCTTTTAGCGTAATTCAACATATTCCACTCAGGGGGAAATTGTATCACAAGAATAACCCTTGACTTTCTTATGAAGCATAAACCAGGTTGTGTAACATCCAGTGAAACCTGATTAATTGACTGTCCAAGGGGCTAAGAAAAGATCAGTCAGCTGGTAGAAGCGGTTTTGAGGAAAAAAATATACTGGGAATCTTGACGATCCTTTAATATTGTCCTTTCATACAGGGCCCAGCCTGTTAAAAGTGCTGGCTGGATTTTCAAAGGTATTTGGGCACCTCATCTGCAGATAGGCCTCTGGTGGGGTTTCCGAAGCACCTATGTACCTAACTTACATTGAAATCAAAAGGAGTTAGGTGCCTAGGCACTTTTGAAAACCCACTAGGTGCCTCTGCATCTTTACCTTTGAAAATCTGGCCTGTGGTCCTTGGTATAGCTAGGAAATGTGTTTTCCATCATAAACCTAGTGCCCAGTTTCAAACAAGGAGGGTCTGTTTGCATGTCCAGAGCCCCAGGTATAGATGCTCTAATTAGTACATAGGTGCAGAAAATGGCCATTTGTACATCTAGGAAGAGAGGAATTGCCCTTGGATCAGACCAGAGGTTCTTTTAGTCTGGTATCTGGTGACCCGTACCAGATGCTTCAGAAGAAAATGCAAAAAACAAACGAACAAAAAACACAAACAACCTTCTTCGCCCACCCCCCAACAAAAAAACACACTATAGTGGAGGATTGTGGACTAGCCTGTCTTGGAGATAATACTTCCTAACCTCCTTTAAGTGAAGCAAGAGGGTTTATAAAATATATACATATACTGATACCATTAAATCTCCTCTTTAATGAAACTGTGGATATTTTCATCCTAATTGATAATCTGAGCCTTTAAAAGTCATATGAAGGCACCAACTTTTGAAAATTGGTCCCACAGTATATAGAAGACATAAATCACAATTCCCATCTTGAGCTATTTCTTAGACTATAAGAGTTTTAACTGGGAACTGTGAGAAGCATTTTGAATTTTTCCTACACAGAGCTTTGTTAGTACTTTGTCCAGCGCAATTAGTCTTATTTCGATAGTGCTTTTCATCTGAGGATCTCAAAGCACTTTATAAACATTAATTAATACTCACAGCACCCCTAAGAGACAGGTATTTTTATTTAATGAGAAACTGAGACACAGAGAAGTTAAGTGATTTATCTAAAGCCCCATAAACAATCAATGGTAGAACCAGGAATAGAATCCAGTAACCCTAGGTTCCAGGCCCTTGCGCTAACCATGAGACCACACTTCCTCCAGTGTAGCATACAAACTTGATTTTATTTCCACTGGGCTTCGTACATGCTCTGGATGTATTGGGAAAGCACTGCCATTTAAATCATAGAATATCAGGGTTGGAAGGGACCTCAGGCGGTCATCTAGTCCAACCCCCTGCTCCAAAGCAGGACCAATCCCCAGACAGATTTTTGCCCCAAATCCTTAAATGGCCCTCTCAAGGATTGAACTCACAACTCTGGGTTTAGCAGGCTAGTGCTCAAACCACTGAGCTATCCCTCCCCCCGTGAAAACAGAGGGAGACAGTCGAATTGGTGTCAAGATGCAGGCACAATTATAGCTCTCTAGGACATCCTTAACATTCATTACTTGAACCTCTGTCTCAGTGCTGAAATATTCCTGTGGATCAGGAAAGGATGAGCAATTTACATTAGCAAGAGCCAGATGTGGAAAATAGCAAGAAACAAGTGAACGTTATACAGTGCCATGGTTTGTGAGCACAGTTTAAAAAAAAACAAAAAACCCAACCAACCACAATGCAAATAATGAACTATAGTGTCCAGTCCAGTTCAGGCAAACTTAAAATTAGACTGTTCCGTTTATTTAGTTGATGCTCCTGGACACGGAAAGCAATACTCCAAAACCACATTATCTTCTATTAATGGAGAGCCTGCTTTTAAAATTGTGATGCCGCATGGGGAAATCCAGGGGCTGCATAAAGATACTCTTTCCAAGCTCTGTACCAATTATAATTAAATATGGAGAAGAGGGAAGAGTAAGTATCACTCTCTCTCCCCAACCACCCTAAATCCAATACCCTGTGTGTTCCACATTGGCCTTTTAGTCCTAGAATGAATGATGCCAATTGGGTGGGGTTTTAGTATCTAATCCTATTAGACAAGACCCAGATTAGCTTTAAAATGGTTAAGCATGTGAAAAGTAGTTGTGGGGAGAATAGAAAGGAGTACAGCCTCCTGGATGCTTTGGGTGTAGATGATGTCCCATTGTGCCATGAAGGAGTACCTCCACTGGAGTGAAAAGTGTCACACAGGTGAATCTGAGCGGAAGAACCAAGCCCTGTAAATAGAACAAGTGCAGTTGACTTTCACTGGGTTGTGCTTCTAAATCCCTTAGGTGCCTTTAAAAATATCCCTCTGTGGCCTGATTCACAGGGGTACTCGGTACCTACAGCTCCCATGAACTTCCATAGGAGCTGTGGTTGCTCATCCCCTCTGAGGATTGTGCCAATAGAAATGGACAATGGTTTTCTAGGATGTGGTCTGGTGGCTGGAGCACAGGAGGAGAAGCCAGGAACCTCGCACTTCCTTCATCCCTGGAGTTGCCTTCCCTGCCTCAGTTTCTCCAGCTATAAAAATGAGGCTATGGTGACATCTCCCAGGGTGGCATGAGGATTAATTAGTTTGTGTTGGCAAGACAATGTGAAGATGAGAATTCCTCTGCCCCATTATGGGCAGGAGGCTGGCACATTGTATGGCAAAGCTTGTTGATTCATTCACCTAGTGACCATCCTATTTATGGAATTCACAGAGGAAGTATTTTTGGCCTTTGTGGTCCTTTTTCTGTCTGTATGAAGCTTGAGGAGAAATACGGTTTAGTGGGTAGGGTTTTTTCTTCTTCTCCCCTTCCTCATCACTATAAATATGGTATCATGGTATACAACTGTTGTCTTTGGATGAATGGAAACAACCACAGACCTACACCGTAGCGAGCTGGAAACTGGAGAAAAGACTGTAGATAGTATTACAGGGTTGTGGCTACTGTGCAGAAAATTTAGAAGACATACAGTGGAGAAAACCAAGCATCAGAAAAACCTACCTACCAAGCATGTCCAGATGGGAATAATGCAGTCACATTGAGTACCGTGCTAAATGTATTTGGACAGCAATACCCTTCCATAGCCTGGCCTCCCCATCGGGGAGGAAAAGAGGCCCACATTTTAGCAGATTTTCAGATTAACTTTAAAAAAATATGTTCACTAGGGACGGATATTTAATAATTTTTGTTGCAGTCAAAAAATAAAAAGCTTAATATTGCAGCTGGTCCTTTAAGGATTGTGTTTATAGTCCAGGTTTTAATCGCTACTTTGACCTGATTAAATCCTCTGCCACAGAGAAATCAGCTTACAGAAACATGTCTCCCCCCTTGAACCTGAGAATAACCATGATTCAGAACAACAGGCCCAAATACCTTTGTGAAGAGACGCTTGCCCTATCTCTCACACAAAATGCTGTGGTGTTGTAAATCATACAGCGCCCGTCTAACCTAGAACAGATCGAGGTCTTGGATGGCAAATGGCAAAATGAGGAAGGGTTCACTATATTGCAGGCTCATCTCCCATGCACATTAATAGGACCAATCCAAAGGATCAAATAAAACCTGCTATTTTTTTTTGTTGGGGTTTGTTTTTGTGGCTTATTTCTCTTGGCCTGGTGTCAGGAATCACGTTCGGATCGGTGGGGAGGGGCAGACGAGCCAGTGTATTTGGTCAGGCAGTTTGGAATCAAATGAAGTATTAATCTTCTTTCAGTCCATCTGCCCTCTTATTACACTCAATCTCCTTTCAAGATGTCACTCCAGTCCACACGTGGATCTCTTTATGGAGATTAAAGCACAAGAAGTATCCCATTAAATGAAAGCTGTATGTGGAACTGTGAATGCAGGAAAGGTGGTTAACTTGTCACCCAGAACGGTGTAGATTCAGGGCTTGATTCTCCTCTTAGAGTAGATTCACAGGTGTGTAACTTCCAGGAAACACCACTGCAAGTGAACAGAATCCGGTCCCATGTGTCCATCTACATCAATGAGGCAAGGACCATCCTTCTTCCTCTTTTCTTCTCCTGCCTCTGAAACATATTTCTGGGCAACTGCCAACCCCAAATTAAAACTGTTGATGAAACTGAGTGTTTCACCTCATCCCTCAAGCTGAGAGAACTGACTTTTATTTCACTGCTTCCATGAGTGAAAGTTAAGGCCTTGCTCTGCTCTCCAAACTGGTGAAAAGCATGAGTTTCAGGACCTTTGAAGTTAGGGGTGTAAAACTGCGTGAGAAGAGAATTGGCCCTTGTTGTGCCTTCTTTATCTGAACTTTGGTGAGGTCAGTGTTTTGCCCCCAAGGCCCTGTACACACTTGTGGTTAGGCAAGAACAATTTTTTACCCTTATATAATGACCACCTCAAAGCCCTTGACAGATTAATTAAGCTTCAGAGCTCTCACGAGTGAGGTAGAGAGAGGTTAAGTGACTTGCCCAGTGTCATATAAGTGAGCAGCATTGAGCCCAGAATAGAATCTTAGAGTCATAACAGCCTGCCCCGTGCTTTAACCAGTAGGTCAGCCTCTCAGAACACATCTGTTCTCACAGCAGGAACAATGAGGCACAGTTTCTTTACAACCCATGTTAGCTGTGGACGCGAAGAGTGCAAGGAGAATGGTTTTGTCTAGACTATCCTTTTCCCCCACAGTTTCTACCAACGATTCAGCTCCACCAGAGCACGATCCCTTGCTGTGCCCTGGTACTTGCTAGCATTTTAGCCATTGTCCCTGAGGCTTGCACTGAGCTGGTCCCTCAGAGAGCAATACCAAAGGGGGAGTATAAGAAAACTAAGTTTCAAGAGCCTGGCCCTGCATCCGACCCTGTTATTCTGGCCACTGCCTGGCCCTGAGTGAAGAACAAGAGTCTCCAGCAGCCTCCCTAGTCAATTGAAAGGGGTTGGTGACGTGCGTGCCAGATCAGACAATAAAGCGAGAGGGGGGTCTTTTATTTTAATCACCAGGCTGTGGAGATTATAAAAAAACCAACACCCCCTAAAATAAAACTGGCGGCCATTCTGGGAAGGCGACCACTAACAAAGGAGACAAGAAAGGCAAGGGGACAGAGGGCCCCAAACCTATTGTTTCTCCACTCCGTTCCAAATACCCATGACTCCCGTGACCTCTTGGCTTGGTCTCTGCAATGAGGATTTTAGGACACCTGCCACCCCGAACAGCTGAGCCAGACTTATTATTTGCCTTCCTTTCCCTCACTGCTCTCTCTCCCCTGCAGCAGCAGATGAGATGATAAACTTCTTCCCCACCAAATTCATTCTCTCTTTTTTTTAAAGGGGGCTATGGGAGAATTTCTCTTAAACCCTTTCCACCTGTCTTGAAACTGGTTGGAGTCTTGGCGCATGAATTCTGGTCCTGTACACTGGTATGAGCCCATTGCACCACTCTCCCTGAGAGCAGAATTTGGACCTTCGCTGTGGCAGCTCGACCTGGCTGCCCTGGAAGTTGGTGGGAAAACTCCCAGTTGGCATCAGTAGCAGCAGGATGGGACCTGGCGATAAAAGTGTCCCGTAGACTGCTTGGCGGAGTTATTTGTCTGCAGCCCGGCTTCACCTTAAACTATGATCCCGCTTCAAAATGGGCGGGGGAAATGATGTGCAAACCCTCTTTGAAACTGGTCGTCGGGGCTGTCTGGAAGAGCCGTGTTGAAAACCCCTTCTGAGGATGGTTGTGAATTAGCCTGGTTCATGCCCCAGTGTGATTGATTGGGGCCTTGGAAGCCTTAGGCCCTTCGATCCAGTAATTGGTTTTATATCCACCTGATCCCTTTGCCCAACTCCCCTGGAGCTAGATAATATTTGTCCTCTGTACTGGCTGGCTAGATTCTCTCCTAAACGGTGCTATTTCTCACAACCTGAGCAGGCTCTCTAGGGCGAAATGCCATCTCCCCTCTTATTTACTCTATGTAGCTTGTAAAGCAGTCCTTGTGTCGTAGGCAGCGCATGGTACTGGCAGAGCGACTGCTCTCCCCTCAGACAAGGGGAGGCAAAATCTCTTATCATATTTGGAGCCCCTCCCCTGTCTCCCCCTGCTCTGTGTCCCCAAGGTGATGTGTCATGACCATCATGCCCAGAGCCCCAGATCAGTCAGAGGGTATGCTGCAGAGCGATGAATAGCTCCATCCATCGTCACCCTGCCCCATGGATTGAGGAAGCAGCCACGCAGCACTCCCAGCTCCTGTCTTGTGCGGAGGCTCGCAGTGGTTTATGTCCCTAAGCCATCAGACGGCCCAGATTCTGTTTGGGTCTGGTTGTAGGGAAAACTACGTGACCCACAGACTTGAGACCCATCCTTGAGGTAGGATAGTTAGAGACTTGCTAGGAATTTTGATCATCCACCTGTAATTTCTAAAACACAAGGCTAAAAAAAGAATAAAAGGCCTTAGAGCAGTGATCTCCAACCTTTTTACGCCCAAGATCACTTTTTGAATCTAAGGGCAATCCAGGATCTAACCTGCCCCTTACCCAAAGGCCCCTCCTCCCCTGCTCACTCCATCTCGCCCGCCTCCCTCCCCCCCGCAATTCAGTCGCTTGCTCTCTCCCACCCTCACTCACTTTCACTGGGCTGGGGTAAGGATTTTGGGGGGTTGCAGTGTAGGAGGGGGCTCTGGGCTGAGCTTGGGGCAGGGGGTTGGGGTGCTAGAGAGGGTGAGGGATTCAAGTTCTGGGAAGGAGTTTGTGTGCAGGAGGGGGCTCCAGGCTGGGGCAGAGTGTTGGGGGGCAGGGTGCAGGCTCGGAGGGAGGGGTCAGGGCTGGGGCAGGGGTCTTGGGTGCAGGAGGGGGTACAAGGTGCTGGCTCTGGGAGAGGGTCAGGGCTGCGGCTTGAGGTTCAGGAGGGTGTATGGGGTGCTGGCTCCGGGAGGGGGCTATGGGCTGGGGGTTGGAGTACCTCCGGCAGCTCCCAGTCGGTGGCAGGCGCAGCGAGGCTAAGGCAGGCTCCGTGCTTACTCCAGCCCCACACTGCTCCCAGAAGGAGCCAATGCGCCACGGGAGGGCATGTGGCTCTATGCACTGCTCCTGCCTGCAAGCACCGCCCCCGTAGCTCTCCTGACCAATGGGAGCTGCAGGGGTGGTGCTTGCAGGCAGGAGCAGCGCGTGGAGGGAGACCCCTGCCCCATGGGGGCTGCGCTGACCGCTTCCGGGAGTGGCGTGGGGCCGGGGTAGGCAGGGAGCCTGCCTTAGCCACAGCCACGCTACACTGCCAGAAATCAGGATTGACTGGGAGATCGACTGGCTGGTGACCACTGCCTTAGAGAATGCAGCTTTCCTTCCACCCAGCCTCAGCACCTTGTTAATACAGCAGCATTTTAGCCATGGCCTTCTCCACTGAAGCTAAATGAAACTCTCCCTTTTATGTTGGGATGCAAAAGTGAAAGGGCAGTGGTACAGCTTCCTCTTTCTAATCACATGTTCAAGTTTTACATTCCTCTTGTTTGCTGTTTGGGTGCAACAAGGCACTTCAGTGTCTGGTGGTTTGCAAATAAGCTAAGTCCTCCAGACAGTTTATTCTCACGGCTTTGTATGTGGGGTTTTTTTTTTTTTTTTTTTTTTTTAATGTTTTGCACCATTTAAACCAAACAAAACTCTGGTAAAGTGCTACTCTTACAAGGAAGTTCAGAGCTTAAATGAAACACTGGACCATGCTGTCCTTACTTCACCCTTTGGTGCTGAAGTCTCTCAACAGTGCATGATGGTACATATGTCAAAGATCCTTGATTATATAGGCACAGGAGGGTGACTTAAGGACAGATTGTTTGCCTGGAGTTTCATGGTTATTCTGAATGTCTGTTCTATGGTGCATTTTCGTTAAATCCATTAATGCAGTAGTCGTCAACCTTTTTTCATTTGCAGACCCCTAAAAAATTTGAAATGGAGGTTGGACCCCTTTGGAAATCTTAGACATAGTCTGCAGTCCCTCAGAGGCCCACAGACCACAGATTGAAAACCACTGCACTAATATTATCCCTCAAGTACCATTTGTGGCTTTGTTTCCCTTGAGTTTTGCTTTTCATAATTGCACAGAGGGAGAGAAGAAGGTAAAAGTCCTCTCCCCTAGCCCTAGAGGAGAGTTAACAGAACTGGACACACTATTCCGGCAGCAGTCCACCAGTGCCAAATACAGAAGTAAAATAACCTCTCTGCGCCTACTCAAGATTCCCCGTTTATGCATCCAAGGTTTGCATAAACCCTTTTTGCCACAGTGTTGCACTCAGAGCTCCTATTCAGCTGATTATCCTCCACCATTCCCAAATTGTACTCAGAGTTGCTGCTTCCTAGGATAGAGTCCCCATCCTGTAAGTATGGCCTAAATTCTTTGTTCCTAAATGTATACATTTACATTTAGCCATATTAAAAACTTGTGCCCAGTTTACCAAGCAATCCAGATTACTCTGCAGCAGTGACCTGTCCTCTTCATTATTTACCATTCCCCCAATTTGTGTGTCATTTGCACACTTTATTAGTGATGATTTTGTTTGCTTCCAGGTCATTGATAAAAATGTTAAATAGAGTAGGACTAAGAACCAATACTTCCGGGACCCAACTGGAAGCATAGTCGCTCAATGATGATTCTCCATTTACAATTACATTTTGAGACCGATCAGTTAGCCGGTTTTAATCCATTTAATGTGTGCCATGTTAATTTTATATCGTTTTAGTTTTTTAAACAAAATGTCATGTGGTACCAACTCAAACGCCTTATAGAAGTATATTACGATAACGCTATTACCTTTATCAGACAAACTTGTAATTGAATCACAAATAACAAATTAGTTTGACAGGGTCTGTTTTCTATAAACCCATGTTGATTTGCATTAATTATATTACTCTCCTTTAATTTTTCATTAATCAAGTCCTGGATCAGCCTCTCCGTTACCTTGCCCAGGATCAATGTCAGACTAATTGGCCTATAATTACTCAGATCATCACGTTTATCCATTTTAAATATTGGCATAACATTAGCTTTCTTCTAGTCTTCTGGAACTTCCCTGGTGTTCCAATACTTACTAAAAATCAAAATTAACAGTCCAGTGAGCTCCTCAGCCAGCTCTTTAAAAACTCTTGGATGCAAATTATCTGGACCAGACGATTAAAAAATGTCTGATTTTAGTAGCTACTGTTTAATATCCTTCTGAGATACTAGTGGAATGGAGAGTGTTAATGGTTCTGATTCTTTTTTCATTTATCCCAGTGTAATTCTGGTTACTTCAGTGGAGAGAGCACCTGATCCAAAGACCATTGAAGCCAACCATTGATTCAACTGGCTTTGGATCAGGCTTCATTGCTGATTTACACCAATTTAAGTAAAAGTAGAGTCAGGTTAATGTTTTCTTAGCAGGTCAGAAGTATTCATTTTACACTCTTGTAAACTTTCCAAAGGCCCATGTTATTAAATAATTAAAAAATAAGGATGTCTTTGCATGGCAGAGGGGTGAGTGTAGAATCTTAAAAACGTAAGTTAGCCCAATTCTTTTCTGGAGTATTAAAGTATATAGGACGTATGCAAGTACTTTTCAGGCAAGATTTGGTTCACTGCATTCCAACTGGACTGCTTGAAAGGTTTCTTAAGAAATGCTGCTGCTCAGAGTCTTGTGTTTTCCAATCACTGCATCACAGGCTTCATTAGAAAACTTGAAGCCACAACACGGGGGCTGAATTTCAATTCCCTGTTGATTCCCATGATATGTTGGATGAAATGTCAAAGACTTCTGATAGTGCGATTCCCCAAGAAGAAAGGAAGACAGACTTGGGCTATTGCCTTGGAAATCTTGCTTACTTTGCAGTCAGTGAATAAATCAGTTTTGATGAAGATGAAAAAAACCCACCCCATGCTTTAGAAAAATAAAGGGAGGTGAAGGGGGCTGATGTTCATAGCTCCAAAGCACCTTCTCTGAGCCCTTTCCCTGTATGTCTGCTCTCAGGCTACAATCCAGACTTTGCAGTGGTTTATAATTAAACCCAAGTTTTGAGGGTTCTGTCGAGTTCTTTTTGCCCACCAGGTCAAACCGAGTCTGGTTTCTATCAGAGAACGTTTCAGTTCAGTTCCCCCTTGAGGACGCATGGGAACAGACAGTCCATTCATATCGAACAGATGACCATGAGGGGAGGCTTAAAAAAAGTCTTTTTTTGTCTATTAAGCTAAGACTGAGAAGTTATGAAAACTGCTTAATAATGTTCCTTAACATTTATACCACGCTATTTTCTTATTTTAATTTTCCAGGCAATTAAAAATAATTGAAAGTTATTGCCAAATCCCCTGAAGATATAATTTTTGTTTTAAATAAGCTTATTTCCATACTTGTGAGATCACCAGATATTTATTTGACCATCTTTATAGGGGTCATGCAGATTACGCACATGGGATGGGAATGTGCAATAGGACTTGCATTGTAACAAGAAAATGAGAAGGGAGTGGACAAAATAGTAAAGGTGGGAGTAAATGTTCAGATATTTAATTATTTGAACAGAAGGAACGTATCTGTGCAGTTACATCTCAGGTTCAGATTCCACAAAGCACATTTAACTTTAAATGGGACTTTTATGCACACTTCAGTGCTTTGATATGGATTCTGAATTGAGGCCTGCAAAAACTGACATTGGTAACATCAATTGAGCTAATTCAGCCGAATAAAGTTTACTTGTGCATATGTGTTCGTGGGACTGGGCCATTAGATACTACTGTACCCTCTGGAAGGTTCTGGGGCCTAATATAGAAAGAAAGAGAGAGCCCCACTGCCAAGCAGTTGTGTTGGTTGTTACAGGCAGTATATATAGCCAAACCTCTTCTATCTTTACTTTTATCCTATTAATAGAGTTGTAGCAGACACAATCCATGTGGCTGCTCAGTCACGCTGCATTGTAATATTGCTTAGCCAGTTCTCCCCCTTAAGGCTTAAAATCCATCACATTATACAAGAGCTGAAAGCCTTCTTGTGGTGTCCCAGTTTTTTCCCCTCGTGTCCATCCTATCCCCTTTCTATTTTTTTAAATTCCTTTTTCCTTCTGCATTTGACATTATATAAATTTATATCTGTACCTATATATCGGTTTCATTTTTTTTAAATCTTGCTGTCTACAATGTTATAGGTTGAAAGGATGATTTTTATGTTGGACTAGAGAAGGAATTGGGGCAGGGGAGAATAACATACTCTATTTGTAAAGATAAGTATGAGTGTCTCCTTTGGATGGGGCTGCTTTGCCAAAGTTTGCTCCTTAGGAGCTGAGTATGTATATGTGTCTATCCTCTCTGTTTAACAGGTTGGGTTTAGATAGGTGGTTTTTATTTTTTTAAATTGTTACAAATCTTTGCCCTTCTTTAATCCCACTGGCCACGTTGCAGAAAAAAACCTTCTTTTGAATATGTCACATATGTATTTTTTTAAGTGCATCCTTTGTGAAATGCATGTCACAGGCCGCGTTAGTTCTGTTTAGACAAGTTACCCACTGGAGCTTAAAATAAAATTAAAAAAAAAAAAAAAAAAGCCAGAAGAAAGGGGGAGCAGTTGTATAGAGCTGCTGGAAACTGAAGAGCTTCTCTCCCCCACCTCCATTTTCCCCTCCCCACAAACTTCCCTCCTAAGCGCAATGTCTGGTGCAAAGAGCACGTGATGCTTATTTCTAAAGGCAGCAAAAGAGGCTTTGAAAGTCTAAGACTGTAATTGGTTGTCTGGCTTTATCCTTGGAGCTCTGGGGAGGTTTCAGGAGTAATAACGGTTACTTAAAGTAGATGAGCTTCTTGTGGGTTTCCTAGAATCATAACCTTTCTTCAGAGCGCATTAGTTGTCTGGTACTTACAGAAGCATCTGCCTGTCTTTTCTGTAGCTTTAAAAACATTTTGAAAGCAAAGAATTTGATTTCTCCCTCTACTCTGTGTGTGGTTGTGAAGGAGACACCTCCCTGGAATGTAGCGTTTGCCAGTGGCCCTGGCCTGACTGAAAAGAGAGGAGGGAAGAAAAAGCGATGTCCCTTTATTGACTTTAAATCCTCATTTTAGCCGCAAAGTTGTACCCAAAATGTCCTTCCCTGTCTAGGCACAATGCATTCCCTTCAGTCTGCACCGTAGGTTTTCTTGGGATGAAAAATATGGCAGTCCCTAAGAAACCCTGGAGAGATGCGTGACGGCATACATTGTCATTTATTAGGAGTGGGAATTTCCGTTTGCAGCTTCCATTAACCTTAATGGGATTTGTACACATTAATTCATAATCACTGAATTGACCCTCGTCCCTTAGACGTTTTAAGCAGCCTGAGACATAAAATCTGTGTTGTCCACTGGTTACAGTAGGGAATGGGTAGTCAATACTCCTGCATTCTGGTTCTAGCTCTGACAGTGACTTCCTTTGAGCAAGCTGCCACAGCCTCTGTTTTACCTTTCTGTAGAAGGGACATAATTACCCGGAGGATTGTGTTTTGAGATCTTCTGATGAGGAGTGCTGTATAGTGCACATTATTAACACTGACACTACAGTTTTTAATTTAAAGGAAGGATTGTATGACTCTGGTCCCTTGGGTACCTCCAGGAAAGGGTATCTGACTTGTCCGTTGTGAACCTGCAGGATATAAGAAGTGTGTCTCATTTCTCTGCTGGCTCTTTGAACTTTGAAGTAATTCATTGTGATGTGCTTAGACTACTCTTCCCAGCTTAGTCTGATGAATCTCTCAGTTCTATTTCTCTCCTCTTCCCCCCCCACCGCTGCCTGTCAGTGTCACATGGCCATGCCCACGTGCCATGGTTTTGCCAAGGGTCCTGACAGCAAACCAGCCTGCCACAAGTATCAGGTTAGGTGCCTGGAGGAGGAGTGGGGAGAAGATGTGAAGGCCTAATTCTCTGCAACAGGGACAGAAGAGATTCCTGAAGGGACGTTGCATCTTTGTGTTACATTGGTTAGTTTTGTTTTTCTTTCTGTTCCATGGTTATATATTTAAAAAAAAACACACACCCCCTGCACTGACTTTTGCAGAATGTTCTACCAATAAAATATTTAAAATGCTTTTAAAAATCATAATCCTGGCAGCCATTCATAAAGGATTTTATTCACTTTTTAGCTGTAGGCATCTCTCTGCAAAAGCAGCAGGGCTTGGGGTGTAAAACTCCTGCTGACTTTCCAGTTCACATGGCATGGATGGGCGATGTCGCTGTGATTGACAGCCAGTGCTGCAGCAGCAGCCTGCCGGTTAGCATATTTGGTTCGCATCGGGGCGATCCTGGCTCTAGAAGCAGACTGTCATCAGTCTCCACTGGGAGAAGCTGATTATGCCTTGGGGATAGAGTACCATGAAGACATTAGTTTAGCAGGATGGGAACAAACTTCTTTGAGGAAGACTACGGCACTTACAGGTTAATCGTGGGCGGGGCTTTGCATGGGTGCTGCTTTGGAAAGGTACCAGGTGGAGAGACCCTAGTGCAAGAGGAACAAGCCTGCGAGGAAGAGAAAAGCAAGGAGGCATCTGAAAACAAATTCTAGTCCATATGGGGGGCAAGGGAGCTTCAGCATAGAATATCAGGGTTGGAAGGGACCTCAGGAGGTCATCTAGTCCAACCCCCTGCTCAAAGCAGGACCAATCCCTAGACAGATTTTTACCCCAGTTCCCTAAATGGCCCCCTCAAGGATTGAACTCACAACCCTGGGTTTAGCAGGCCAATGCTCAAACCACTGAGCTATCCCTCCCCATCATCCAAAGAGCTCTACTCAGTGCCCTCATGGTGACATGCGAGCATCATTCAGATCTGTGAGCTGTAACCAGCTGCCGTGTGCAAAAACAGTTGTGTGTTTGCCTGCTGTGGGGAGAGGAAGCTGTGTGTGCACTGTAATGGAGGGAATAGCCCAGTGGGTGGTGCAGTTTGTGGAGGTCAGCAGAGGGCTTGGAGATGCATTCAAGGGATGTTCTTTGTTAAGTTGCCATTGAAAGACACTTGCAGATCTTTGCCAGTTTGTTTGCAGCTGTGCTTCCCGGGGTGGCTTGCTTGTTTAATGGTGTGGTACATTCTGCCTGTCCCTCATCCAAGATGTTTCATCGCACAGACAGGGGTGGGGGATGGGGGTAAATCTGCCATGCAGCATGTTGGAACCAGTTTTTTAAAAATGCAAAAATCCACAGTATCATTGACAGTTTGCAGCAGAGGAATCCTGTAAGTTTGCATTCTCCAGGTGCTGGCAGCATTTAGCTACATTCCCATTTTAAATCAAAGGCGGGTTATGTGTTTTTAGGAGACCGTGGGCTACTACCACAGGCACCAGAGGAATCAGAAAAACCCCAAATCAGTCCATTTTAGAGCTTGTTAACAGTCTGCCCAGATACTAGAGGAGGGTTTAACAAAACAACAACAACAACCTCATCTGTTTTCTGTCAATGTTGGGGTCCCCCCCCTTTTCCGAGTTCTTAAACCCCTGGCCACTGAAGTTTCTTATGTGTCGGATGGTATTTGAGGAGGAACAACACGCTTGCTAGAGCCAACATTAGCGGAAGCCACAAGGGGAATACTTGCCCTTTTATGTAAGGTTTGAAATTAAAATGAGAATCTTAGCTGGCAGAGTGGGCTCCTCTCAATAGAGGAACCGATGCCTTGGAGAGGATTTCAAGATGGAACTTACGGCAGTTAGGGCAGCAGATTCTGGTTTTAATTTAGAAAAAGGGGGAGGGGGGTAATATCTGGTAAATGCTTTTTAGGTTCCCAGAACAATGATCCCATAGGGAATCAGTCCAGTGTTTCAAAACGAGCAGAATAGGGCTGTTTAGAGGAGGTTACTTGCTTCCTTGTTGAATCCTTCCATGAAACCCAGTGGCAAAACTCCCCTCGACTTCACTGGTGTCAAAGCAAGGCCCCTAGGTTCCTCCCAACTTCTGTCTCCCTCCTGCACACACACTCACACTCAGTTTCTCTCTCTCCCTCTCTCGCGCGTGCACACACACTGGGTATCCATATAGAAAGAGTTCCCACACAACCGTTGCCAACAAAAATGGCCAGAGGAAAAGGGCCCATTTTTCCTGCTTAGTCCCTCTGATCTGGTTTGCACTAGTGTCAGTCAGCGACTGGCTCTGCTCCAGCATTGGTGTGTGTGTGTGTTTTGTTTTGTTTTTTGTTTGTTTTTTAAAAAACCCAAACCACAGGGTAGGGAATTCTTTTCAAGCCATAATTTTTAGTTTGCACTGGAAGGGCAATGCAGAGTCTTAGCCAATGGAAAAGAGGCTCCGAACCAGGGCCAAAAACCAAGTACAGTTCTTAACAAATAAATCAACTTTATTTCTTTGGAACTTTCTTTACAAAGGTTTTCTTGTGGGAGCACTGTACTCCAGAGGTTTAATTCTTGGCATTCAGGTCATACTCCCTTTGCTATCTGGGGAGGGAGTGTAATGATTACAGCACAGGACTCTGTATTCCATTCTTGGCCCTGTCCGTGATTACTCTGAGTATTCAGTGTCTCAGTTTCCCCATCTGTGCAATGAGAATAATAATCTCTGCTGTCATCCTCTGGTCATCACTATCAAGTCAGCGTTCATCCACAGTGATTACTAGTGGTATCTGAGATGTGGGATTATTTCATGCATATTGGAAAAACATGAAGTCTCAGATGGCTCTTATGGATAAATGTTGGTTTCATAATGGCAACCCCTGTAAATTCATAGATTACGAAGGCCTGCAGCAACTGTGATATGTAGTTTGACTTCTTGCATAATACAGGTATAGGTGGGAGGCTTAATTATTTAATAAATGCTTGCAAAGTGCTTTGAGATCCTTGGGTTGAAAAAGCTATATGCTTATTGCAACTGTCATCCTGATAGAGTAGAAGGCTTTCTGGAGGCAGCGGTCTGATTCAAAGGGGAGAACATACTTTTAAAGTCACCTTGTCACTTTGTTTCAGAACACTGGTACTCAATCTTTTCCATACTAGCATCCCCTTCCCATTTAGCAACATGTGAAGGGAAGCCTGGTGGTAACCCCTGATATCTTTTCACAAACCCCCAGGGGTGTGGTGACCCCAGGTTAACCCCATTCTCTGACTGCCTGAGCTACTGTTTCAGCCTGTCTGCAAATTCAGGTAGATATCACTGCACCAATAAGCACTAGAAACAGTTTTTTTTAAATGAAGGGGTAAGAAACAGAAAGAAAGGGAAGGGTCGTTGTCGTCATCCCCCCCCCCCCCCCCAAAAAAAAAAACACCCTGGAAATCCCCTGGTTCAGAAATAGCATCTCAGAATAGGAGTGTGTGTGTGTGTGTGTGTGTGTGTACGTGTGTTTAATTATGAGGAGGATTATTTTGGTAATAGAAATGTTACAGTCTGTAGTTGAGCTGATCCCCTGCAGCCTATCCAGGCACTGACCTCTGACCCTTGTATATGTGTTTGAGACAACTGGCTAATACAGGCTGTGAGGATTGAGACTGGTCCGTCCAGCTCTAGTGAAGCCGTTAGTGCATTGTTCTATGAGGTCTGCTGCTTTTTCCCCCAGTCTTGATGGCAACTGGAATCTAAAAAGGAATTGGTTTACGGCTAAAAATAAATAGACTTATTTCACTTAGTACATTTTTTCCAGATTGCTCAGAGTGAAATACTTCCTATTTATTATAGATACACATACGCACACGTGCACATGCACACATGTATTTACACACATGCACACACACACACACCTCCCTATATAAAATAATATCCACAGCTGCATTCCAGCTGCACTCACAACCCTTTTTTTTTTTTTTTTTTTTAAGTACGCTGGGTTTTTTGATTGCCCGATCCCAGCTGTGCAACCTCGCTGGACTTTGTGTGTGTGTGTGTGTGTGTGTGTGTGTGTGTGTGTGTGTGTTTTGATGTGGTTGTGAGCAAGGATCCCATCAGAGGCTGCATGTCTAAAATCCTCCCCAGATTTAGTCAGCTTGGTAAACCTGGAAGGGGTCTGGGAGTGATTTCAAGGATAAGAGCTGTTTATGTCTGGCTCAGAGTTTCTCGGAACAGCAAGCTGAAAGTGTCTGTTGCTTATTTAACATATATATATACTGTGATTTTCCTTTGTGAAGATGCATCTGAACCCTAATGTAGACCAAAGTTGAAAGTTTTTAAAATAGTACCCCTTGCAGAGAGAGGCTTTGATTTGAATGCAATGCAGTATAGAATGGGGTGCTCGTTTGCTGACGTCAGTCCGTCAGAGATAATGTGCACCTACGGCTCAAGCAGGCGGGGAAGTGCCCTTATCAGGACCGACGTCTGGATCCAAGTGGTTGCTTAATCGTGCCCTTGAAGGAAACAGTAAACCAACAACAAGCTGCAAAAGTGTTTCTGTATTCTCTGTTTAGCTGGCTGTTGGTGACTGGCCTCAAGCCTTGAAATCCAGCTCTATGGACCCAGCCCTACCAACCATTACTGATGGGCAAAGTCTCCTCGGCTTCCCCTGGTCAGAATATGCATGATCAGGCCCAAAGAATCATTTTCAGCAAAGAATTTAACAGCTTGGGGCGGGGGGAAGAGTAAGAGAGTTTAATTCCGGAGTTCACTAATAACTTTGAGCCAGTTCAACTGGTAGAGCAGTTTTTTTCTGAATGTAAATGTCAAGGCAGAAATAGCTGGCTCTTTCTACCACCACACCTCTACGAAATATTAATCTCAGAAGTAAATTTACAAGCTACACTACAGCCTGTAGCAACCCGAAAGTATCCCAGGAGGTGTGTTCATAACAAATCATGGCCATTTTGTGTCCTAATAAATATGCTTCTGTGCATAACTGGAGCCAAGATCCGCCCAGTTTACTAAATTCACAGCCTCTCTGGAGTTTCTCAATTGTATTGAGCACTTTGAAAAGCAAATCGCGCACATACATGTATGTTGTTTTCTTCCAGTGAAATTTTAAAACCAAGCTGCAGGGTCAGTGGTTTTTTTGGTGATAGCAACTGGAACAAACTGTTAGGAAATTGGCCTGGGAGATTTTTGGTATGGATCCACTGTTGGCTAGTTGTGAGTTCAAGCACAACCACCAAATGGAACCTGGCTAAAATCTTACAGTAAAAAAAAAAAAGGGGGGGGGGGGGAGAGAAGAAATGTTCAGACAGCAGGGCTGGGGAGGGAGAAAAGGCTTCCTCCACACGCTGGCCAAGGAGTTTGGAAATGGAAGTCGAGGGGCCGTTGGGGCTAAGCAAAGAATATTCTAGAAAACAGTTTTAATTTTGCTTCACTCCAGACATTTCACAAAAGAGACTCTGTATCAGAAATTCTGTTAGGCTGAGGAAGTGTGAGAGAGGCATTTTGTAGGAAACAGAACAGGTCCAATTCCTGTCTTCCTGTCCTGTAAATCTGAAGTGAGTCCATTGGAGGCAAAGGACTTTACGCTGGTGTAAATGAGAGAATTCGCCCCTTTGTTCCCAAATCCTTGAGATGAACTTTCTCAAGTACCAGATGACTAAAACACTGCATCTTACATAACATTCTTGGGCGGGGAAGTGCCATTTGCAGTGGTGTCGATTGAGTAGAATAAGGCTTACAGGCAATGTGGAGGCTCTCCCTCCGAGAGCAGGCAAAGAAAGTCCAGGTCAGGTCTCCAGTATAGGGTGAGCACAGCAGCTCCAGCAAGCTTTTCACAACACCTTTTCAAACCGCGTGTAACAGGCACTCTCTGAAGTGCTTTCAGCTGCGGTCTGTGAAGCCTCCCCACAGGTCAGACGCAGGGCGACACGGTGGCAGCCAGTGAGCGTGCTGGGAAGGGCAGGAATAGAAAGCAAATACTTCATGTCATCAGGCCTCCCAGAATGACAGGGTAAAATGAATACTTGCTGTTTCCACCAGAGCTGTCGGGAGGGCGAAGCGGGGGGGGGGAGACGGAGAGCTCTGTGCTGTGACGGTCTGGACTCCTGCCACCAAAACCAGAAACGTAATAAAAAAATAAAAAGGGCAGACTGTAGTAAGCGCTTCCTAGAACTGGTGTTTAGATGTGGTAGGTTTTTCTCTTTTAAATATATACAGTAAAGATGCAGTAAATCTTCCTACTGCTCCAGATTACAGTGCTCCGAGCTCACCCTGTTTCACTGAGACAGGTCGTTTATACCCATCCGTCTGCATCAGACTAAATATTTTTCTGCAATCCACGTGAAAGTACAGTCCTTGATAGAGAACCCCCTTAATACCTTATTAATCACCAGCCGGCCATGTCGCCAAACGCCTGTAGGAAGCATGTGTTCTAGTGATTGGAGCACGTGTCACGGCTTTAAAGAATTTGGATGCAAGGGAACTCGAATCTAAACTGTGCCTGGTTTGAGATTTTGCAGGAGTTTGTTCACAACTGGGTGCCTGCAGAGCGCGTTGCACCTGCCAGTTAAACACACGGTTTGATTCCCCTCTCACTTACTCTGGTTTGACCCCATGTGTAGCTCCATTGGCTTCAGCGGCGCTATTCCTGATTTGCACTGGTGTAAGTCACAGGAGACTAACCCCGCGTAAGAACGCCTGGGGAGAAGGCTATAATGCCAGCCTCCATGTTCCTCGGGGATTGCACTCTGACTTGAAGGAGCAGCTTAGAGTGCTTGTTGGTAACATAATGCACGCTTTCTCCACACTGCTACTCATGGCATCTCTGGGGGTGTCCTGTTCACCCTGCCATTTGGCCTGTGCAACGTGTGACCGTAGTGGCATGTGCAATGGCCTGAACTAACCTTAGGGCCCTTAAAAATGAACAAGTGTTAGGGGATTCATTGGGAGAAGGGACTCCATATGGGACACAGTCATTTCATTCTGCTTAAGAATACTATCTATGCCAACTTTCTTCCAAGACAAAGTCCTTGCAGGTGGGTAAGGCGGTTATTTCCATTTTATATATGAAGGAGCTGAATTGAAGTGACTTAGTGCAGCAGCAGCAGCACTCAGAATAGAATCTAGAAGTCATGTCTCCCAGTCCCCATCTCTGGGCATTACACCACTCCTTTCCAGGGCCAGAACAGACTTCTAACTAGACACTGAGTGTCACGTCCTGCATACAGAGGCTGACTTGGGGCTCTTTCGCCAGTCTTTGCAGTGGCACAGCACACAGACGGGTTAGGATAGTTGCACTGACCCACTTTTCATCTCTGATTAAGGAAAGCACAGCAGTTCCTGAAGGATCAACACTTTCAGATCTTCTCTTTGGCTGGTTTTATTTTAATTGCAAGGTTCCTTGGTGATGGAAGAGTCTTGCTGCCTGGCTGAGGTTGAATACTCATGGGCTTTCTATGAGCTAGCTGTGGCTGCATGGGCTGTATCTCAGAAGCTCCTGGTATCTGTTTTGTCTAGCAAAATCCCATGTGGACCTGGCTTTCCTGACTCAGCTGCATGTCATCCATGGGCCCCTGTGGGACATAGCTGGTGATAGAGCTCTAAGTGCTTTCTACGCTTTTGCTGCAAGAGGATCTTGATAAGGATGAACTTGTAGTTTGCTGAGTCAAAGCAGCAGCTTATTCCTGTGTTACACCTCATGCTCCGATACCACAACAGTGAGCATGGTGCAGAGGCCTGGACAGAGAGATTAGCTGCACCATTGTTGTTTGTTTGGCTACTGAATTGCTGGTTGGAAGCTTTACTTTTAAACTCAAATGAGTGCTGGGGAAAATCTCCAGCCTGGCAGCTCCTGGAGAATGAAGTTTTTCAGGTAGCCACATGATGGGTGCTCTGCAAGTGGCAATGGGCAAGCTTCCCACCTACATGCACACATTGGGGTAGGGCTTTCAGAAGCACCCCAGGGCCTTGGGAGCACAAGTCCCATTGGCTTCAGTGGCATTTGTGCTCATACATCACAGGTGCTTTTGAAAATCCTGCCCACTGTACCCATCCTGTCCCATTTGGTCCTTGGCCTCTCCGAGCAGGCCAAACCAGGTGCTACATTGGGCCAAATGCAGTGCTTAATTTGTGCCAGGGTCAAGCCCTGGTACCTCCGGGCCTGGCAGTTCATCCCTGGCACCTCTTTCATTACAAATTAAGCATTGGCCAAATGCCTTAAAAAATAATAATAAAAAGATAAGCACCCATCCACTAAGACCTAGTCAGACTTGCCATGTTCATTTAGGCCAGCAAGGAGCTCCTGAATGGTAATTACTGTCAGTCACCCCCACTGCAGGCTGACGTAGCCCCTGTTATCTATGCCTCACTCAGTCATTAATTGGTTTTACCCTCACAACACCCCTGTGAGGTAGGGAGCCATTATCTCCATTGTACAGATGGTGCAAGGGGGGCTAAGTGATTTGCCCGAGACCACACAGTGAGTCGAGGACAGAGCCAAGAGCTGAACCCTCGTTTCCTGACTTCCAGCCCCATGTCCTATCTACTGACTCATCTCTCTAGCTGAGGGGGAAAGTTACACCAAGGGTGGACATAGCACAACGCGTGTCACTTATATTAGCATCCTCTTCAGGACTGTCCTGGCCTCTCTGGTGAGTATGAGCTAGGTCCCAGTAGACTGCAGTGTCTTCTTTACAGCCATTCCATGCTCTCAAGGTGTCTCCTGTCTAGGTACATGCCTAGATCACAAGTTCCCTTGGGATAAACGTGCAAACGTGAGTCAAGAAGCACCCATGTCCCTCCACCCCAAGCTAATATTTGCAGCCAGTTATAAACACCATAAATGATAACTTATGGTTATCATTTAACCAGGTTCTGATCCCGAATCCACTGCGGTCAGTGGAATGACTCCCATTGGCTTTGGACCAGACCCAATGTTAGACCGACCCTTCACTACACCATCGCAAACAGCAGTGCTTTCATGCTGCACAACCGAACTGGGTCACAGCCTTGCCCTGTGCTGCTGACCCATTTGGACTGGAGTCTGACCCCGATGGTATAGTTTATTGCCTGCCACTCAGTTGTTTGCTGCTTTATGTTTTAATGTATTTTTATCTTTTGGCGTCTGTCACGTTTTTTAACCCCCAAGAAGTGTATCTTTGAGGTTTCTACAAACCGGTATCAGACTGGCGTCTGGGCTTGTGGTTTTTGTTCTTAGTGAGAAATCCACTTAATTTTCACGCCCGAACTGAGTATCTGCCGAGACAGGAAGCTCCACCCTTTCTTATGGTATAACCGAACTTGGCTCTTTGCAAAAGCAGCAGCTTGAACAACATGCTATAATGCTATGCATAGATTTATGGGCCTGTTTCTGATTTTGCTTCCCCCGGTTTTATGTAGGTGTAACCCCTGTGACTTTGGTGGCGTTATTCCTGAGGTACACCCGTTTGAGGGAGATAAAGAATCAAATCCATACACATACACACAGGTTCATATTTCTTTCTAGTAGTCACATAAAGAGATGAAAATAGAGGTTTCTTGAATCACTCTGTGTGATGGGGGACATTTAAAGCTACCATGAAAAGATAGACTCTTGTTTGCAGTAGGATCTGCTCCAAGTTCTTGACCGTAGCCCCTCCCCTCTATCTCCCTGGGGTGCGTAGATGTACATGTAAAAATCATGCATTACTGTGGCTTGGTCTCCTGAATTGCCCTTTCGCACCCTCCATTCCCTCCCCCAGTGGACTGAATCATTCATTCTTGATGGCGACCTTGGACCTTCAGGGCTCAGTCCCATGTTAGGAGAGGCGTGTAGCAGAGCAGCCGTAGGACGGAATTGCGAATCGCACTTCCTTCCCTGTCTCCCTTCACTGCTAGAATCCCGTAACCTGGTGCAGGTTACTTCTTCCCTTAGGGCAGGCTCAGCTTTCCCTGTGGGGCGCAGTAGTGGCTCCATGGAGCCTGCGCCCCCATCACCTACACCCAGGGCTGTGATCTGAGGAGTGGATCAATGCAGTGGGGAAGGATGGGTCCTATTCTTAGCCCATCTACAACCACATGAAGCCCGGCCACAATCCAGCCCTTTAAAGAAGTTCCCAGCCAAGTAGGATAAAGTGATTTCTGCTAGTATTGTTCCCATGTCCCCGATCCATTTCAAGCTCCATTTAAAAGGGAAGGGGCAGGGTTGAGGGAAAGACACCCTATGGCCTAATCAGAGTCTCTGCACAGAACGTGCTCTGTCCCTTTAGCTGTCTGATTTCTATGCACAGATGAATCAGTAACCCCATGCAGTGTGGGTCACTGCACCTGCTTCCAGCCTGTCAGATATTCTCAAAGCTGCAATAATAGCCATAGTGGCCGGGCTTGCCCTGCATCACTGAACTCAAAGAGCAGAAGCCTGGAGTTTTTCTTTTTTCACTTGCTTTACCCCCTGCTATGGGGGAGCTGCATTCACACCCATCCTAGGAAGGATTAAAAATCCAGTGTGCAGGAGTTTCCCCATTTTAACTGCAGTAGGCGTTGGGGGGTTCTGGGTTAGGATTAGATTTAGCTGAATTGGAATTGGAGAATTGGGTCCCTTCCTTTTTGGGGACTGCTTCTCAGTTGGATCCCCTTGAGGCAGGTGCAGCCCTGCAAATCCCAATCTGAACCACCCTGAAATTGAAACCAACCTTCACTTTGGGTCGCATCACCCATTAATACCCATCTGTTAAATGTCTACTAGGTTTCCTGCACCTTCCCTCAAAGCATCTGCTGGTGGGTGCTATCAGAGATAGGAGACCGGATTAGGTGGACCATTGCTGTGATCTGGTACAGAAGTTCCTATGTTCCTAGCCAGGGACCTTCATCTCCCCACATGCTCTAAGCAACCCCGGTTTTGGGTAGCAACCTTAAAATATCTTCCCACCCGCCTGCCCACCACTCTCCACCTAGTTTCCTGCTCCTATTAGGCAAATGGGCCCAATTCTGCTCTTGTTTGCACCAGTGTAAATCGATAGCATTACTGTAGTGTAAAACTGGAGTGAGGGGGCAGAATGAAGCCCAGGCTTTTGAACAGATCTCTTGGGTGTTTGCAGAGGTTGGGTTTGGGGTGCTGTTTGGTTTCAGAGACAAGGGAAACAGGCATGTTTGCTTGTTGTTGGCTTGTTGCGTATAGGGTCATATTGCAAAAGGTGCTCCCAGAGACTTTGGCCCATTCTGTTGGTCTCCTCTTCCACGTAAGGACACTGCTTTGTTTGTAGCATCTGAGCTTATCCCATAGTGGATAGCTGTTCACATTACAGGGGGCTTAGGCAGACACACAAACACAGAGACCCCCAAGCGCACTCCCTGCTTTGTGCTTAAGAGAAACCCTCGGGGAATAGAGGAGCCAGGAGAACAAAAATCGCCCACTCAGCCCAGATGCTACAGAGGAAACTGACCTCAGAGAGAGTACCCAGGAATGACCCCATCTTGAGTTGTTTGAAAGTGTGTCATTCTGAGAGCCCAATTTTCACTCTGTGTTGGACTGAAAAGGAACTTTTAGGGGCCAGGCCGGGCTTGCTAGTTAACTCCCGGCCTGCTTGTTTTAGTATTATTATGTAGCATTCGGAAGGGAGGGGGGTGTCTTTCTGAGAAGCAGCGGGTAAAGGTCATCTCCACTGATCTCATGCTTTGATAATACAATACCTAAACGAGCTAGCATGACATGTCAAATGTGATCTCATTTGGCCAAAATCCAAACTAGCCTGATTAAATACCAGAGTGACTTTAAAGGGATGCCATCATGTTTAGCCTGCCCAAAATCCCACTTCTGTGTTTTTCTTTAGGATCCATATAAACTTTTCTATGTGGTTTCACCTTACCAAAGCAAATGCCACAGTGCCCCTAAACTCCCCTATAACAAGAGACGTCTTATATCAGTGCTATTGAGCAACTCTACAATAACAAGCCACTTTGCATAGCTCTAGGCTTTATGAGGTACCTTACCACAACAAACCATCATGAAAAGCCTCAGTGCTTATGCAGAGCTATACAATAACAAACCATTGTTCTTGAGCAACACAAGCAAAGGGGGATAAGGTTAAGGAAACATCTATTTCTGTTTCAAGCTTCTAAGAGTTTATTGCACACATCAGTGGGGGGGAGGGGGCAAGGTCATTTATAAGAATGGTGAAAAGCATCCTTTAGTGCCCCGTTAAATGCCACCTGTGTTAATATTTTATTTGTAAGTTTGTACGTTTATATATGTGGGTGGAAATAAAAGAATTTTCATCCACATACGATCTACTGTGTCTCCCCCATGCTGGCTACTTTGCCCACGATGAAAGCGACAGAGTGGTACTTTTGTCAGTTTTACTTATTACCAGCTGAGAGCCTGTCCTAGCCTGGTGTATAATCAGTGAATCATGTGGAAGGGGGAGTTGTACTACATGCCTCGTTTTTTGCATTTCAGTGTCCAGACTACCAGAGTGTGTTTGTGTTTTCCTTTCTTGTAATCTTCCACCTCCTCAGCCCTGATTTTTTTTTGAGCTGTTGTTCACACTCCCTTGTGGTAGGAAGATCAAATTCTGCCTATTTCATCAGCAGACTCTGCTTTGCAAAGCAAAAGTCATGCTTGGATGAGAGGCATGTGATAATGCTTTCTCATTGGCTGCCTGCATGACCTCTCTGCTGGGCCTATTGGTCACCAGTTGACCACTTTTGACACTTGTAGAACATGAGCCTTTGATGGATTTATGGCATAGCTGCTGCAGCTCAGTGAGGAGGGAAAAAATACTTTTAGTGGCTGCCCAGACAGATACGAATGTAACGAGAAGGGTAACCAAATGGCATGTGTGACAGGGCCAAGAGCGACCCACTGCTTTTTGGATTTCAAAGCATTATCCCCACTTCTTCATGAACAGCCCTGGTTCTTGATTCATTATTATTCTCAGAGGGTGAGAAAGCAATTATTATTAGCAGTGTTAGAGTAGCACCCATAGCGCCGATTGTACCTGGTGGGCAGACCCTGCTCTGAAGAGCTAATAATCTAAGTAGACAAGACAGATAAAGGGCAGAAGGGGAAACAAGGCAGAGGGAGGTGAAGTGACTTGCCTGAGGTCACACAGCAGCTTGGTGTGTGCAATAGACTGCAGGGCTTCCAAGTCACAGCCCAGTGCCCAGCGCACAAGCCAACCCTGATTCTCAGGAATGCTAGCACCACATGGTGGGAGATGATGTTGCTTCATTTAGAACAATCTACATGGGCTGCCAGCAGCTGTTTCTCTTCTCTTCAGTGGGGGGCTTTCCCATCATGTCTCCATATCTCCCGTGCACAGGAACAGAACAGCGCTGACCACTGGCAGCAAGGGGCATGGATTGTTTTGCTTGTCTGCTCCTATAATGTGCAGCTCAGGCTCCCCCTCTGCCTTGGATGTCAGCCTTGATTAGAGGGAAAAAAGGGAGGAGGGCGGAGAAGAAAAAAGGAGACCCGTAGTCCCTTGAAAATGTAAATAAGGTGATTTTATTTAAATATCTTTCCTCACACCCCTTTAAGACTTGACACTTTCCTCCCTGTTCCCCCAAAGCTGTTTGTTTTTACACCAGCCCCCCAGTTCAAGCCCATTACGGAGCTATCCATGTGTGCACAGTACAGGGCCCAGGATGGCTGTCCTCCATCCTGCCTGAGCAGAATGTTCTCCTGCAGCTGAGTAGGGTAGCAGTGATGGGGGGGAGGACTGGTCTCCATGCTGAGTCTTGCCACCTGTTGCCTTTTTCATTCCAGGCCCCTTCCCCTCCCCTCCCCACATTGCTCACCATCCCCAGTGGATAGGGCTGGGAGCTGCCTCGCCTGCCAAATACCATTCTGATGCTGTCACTGCTTCTGCACAGACGGCATCTCTGACAGCAGAAATGAACCTTTCCCCAACCCGCTGCCCTATGCTTTCTGCAGAAGGCGTTCCAAAGTGCCCCTTCCTAGCTGGTGAGGGAGGAGGGGCTGTGGCACAGCCACTTCCAGAGTCAGCCCAAAGAAATAAAAGGCTGACGCTGAGCCAAAAGAAGCTCTTGCAAATCCATTGACACTGGCATTTGGCGCTGGCACGGGCTAATTTTGCACTCGCAGTTACTCACACACGCGCTCTGCTTCATCTGCTATGTATGGGAAGGCGCCCCAGCCTCTAGCTCGCCTTAGAATGCTGTAGTAAGAGATCTGTGCTGGGTTCGATTATGTTACGGCGCAAATCGGGCCATAAAAGACCACGAGCAGTCCTAGCAGCGCAGGCTGCCGCATTAACTGGCATTAACTAGAGACTGGTTGGCTTGAGCCACAGCGCTGCAAAGCTGCTCTGCCACCCATAAAAGCACCAGAGTGATCATGGACTTGATATCAGAGTTCCCTCCAAATTAAGGCTGGCAAAGGGACTGTGTTTTTGTGCGGCCTCCAGCTCCAGGCTTGGCTGTGAGCAGAGTGAATAGGGTAATAGACTGGGCATCTGGAGAAGGGAGTTCGAATCTCAGTTCTGCCTGAAACGCCCTTTCTGAAAATTGGGTAAATCACTCAGAGCATAATTTCCAAGGATAGTGGCTTTGGGTGACTCAGTTTTGGGTGCTCAACTTGAGATGCCTTGAAGGAAGCTGATTTTCAGATAGTCCTGAGCACCAGGCCTCTTTAAGGGGTCTCAAGTTGGACACCCAGAATCAGTAGACACTTGTGAAAATCTTGCCCTTAAAATTGGTCTGTCCCACAGTTTCCTCATTTATAAAACAGAGGTGGTGGATACTTACGCGCTTTTGTATAATGCTTCGCAATGGTGGGATGGAAAAGCTCTGTATAAACATACGGTATTAGGATTATTGCTGGTTATTGCCATATTGTGCTGCCATCTCAATCAGAGCCCTGTTGGACAGCAATATGGAAAAGCAATGAGTTTTCCAACTCACAGAAAGAAAGAAAGAAAGAAAAAGAAAGTTGGTGTGTTCTTGTTTTTATTATTTGTACTCTTCATGCAGAATGAGGTCCAGAGCCCGTCCGCTAGCCTTGTTTGTGCTGGCGGCGCCTCAATCTGGTATCCCCAGCGCACCAGTGAAACCAGTAGTTACCAATTTTTTTGCAAGCCACACTGGGACTGTAGGAATTTTGTGGTGTTGAAGGAAAGGGGTCCTGCCTGCCAAAGGACTATTTTATGCTTGAGGGTGATTTATAGGCCAAGCTGAGGCACTTGTGGAAAAGGCAAAGCAGCTCTTGGCAGCGCCCCCAGAATCCACTGCAGCTGTGGGGTAGTGAAGTCATCGGCATAACAACCATTGCAAACAGAATAACAAAGTCTGCTCTGTTCTCATTTAAAATAATCTTTCCAATTCAGAAACCACATTAAAATTTACCTTTCTGCATACAATAATAATAATAATAATAAAAAAGGCAGATACTGCTTAGCGGCACAGTGTGAATAGCTCAATTATATTTATGCTTCATTTTAGCCCTTGTATTGTAACTTTGTGTTTTGCCATTTATGCTTTAATGAATGAATGAAGCCAGTGTTGTGTGGTGGAATACATTGGTCTCTGTCCCTTTGTCTCTTCCATTTGCAGCTCTTTACGATGTAGTCATGAAATGATAGTTCAGTTCAAGGGATGGTGGGAAAAGATCAATATTTGTTTTAAATATCACCTTTTATCCTGGCACTAAACTGACTGTGAAAAGAACAATTATTAAATCTCTGCTTCCTCTCCCCCTCTTTCTTTCAGATCCCTTCGGATCCTCCTGCTTCCAAAAAGCCCAAAATTGATGACTCTACTTCCCAGTCTCCAACTTCTGCCGAGAAGGAAAAGCAGTCCAGTTGGTTACGGTCCTTGTCTAGTTCATCCAATAAGGTGACTCTTCAGTAATACACTTGCCCTGTTTAAAGTAAATTGGTGGGAGGAAATTTGTGCTTGGTGTCCCTCCTTTGAAGCCAATGGAACAACACCAAGGATGGCTTTGGCCCGTGCTCTCTAAATGAAAGATGTTTTCCACCTTTCCCTGATGAAGAGTGAATTACTCTGCCCTTCCCCTTCTCCTGCCGCCTCTCAATGAGCATTGGCGGCGTCGCTGTGGGATGAAATAAGCAGTTTCTCGATGCCTCGGAGGTACAGGAATCCTGAAAGGCCCTGGAGTCCCAGGTGGTCTCTTGCAAACCACATATTATTTGTTGGCAAGCAACAACTGAATGGGATTTTAAATCTAATCCAACCTGGCTCTTCCAGCGAAAAGCACTAAGCAGTTAGGTCCAGCAAGCCGATCCCGTTGGGGAATTGTGTTAGAGATAACAGAACCCAAGCGTGCGCGCACACACACACACACATCAATAACTTTCCTTTGCAGTTTATACTTTTGAAAGATATACTCAGTGGTGACCAATTTTTGTTTATTTTTCTCTTCCTTTCTTTCCTTCCCTCCCTTGCAGAGTATTGGTTGTGTCCATCCCCGTCAGCGCCTCTCTGCTTTCCGGCCTTGGTCCCCTGCTGTTTCAGCAAACGAGAAAGAGCTCTCGACACATCTTCCCATACTGATCCGAGACGGGTAAGAAGACTTGAGCCATGGGGTGGGAGGGAGAATCAATTTTATATTACAGCAAGCCCCTTTGTGGGTGTTTCCCTTGCACTGATATGAGTGGCTGTGTTGTTTGGTTCAAGTCAGTCTGCTGGCAGTGCAGTGAAAGCATTTGCAGCCGCAGTTTTAAGTGATTCTGGGGAGGGAAAACAAGAAAATGGCAGTATTTGTGCATTCACTAATTCGGTTTTCTTGAGTGAAACGTGCCTCAAAAGATTGCGAAATGAAGGATCTGTCCATGCGTCGTTGCTAGTTCAGTGGTGCAAAGAGACAAGCATTTTGTGCAGTTGGTCTAGAGTTTTTCCCATCTGCTGTTTAAAGATGGCTTGACCAACAACTTCTAGGATGATGGGTGGCATCTGCTCCAAGTTGGTAGGGACCAGTTGTTATCACCAGACAGCTCTTTGGTGGCCCCTGTGAAACCTCTTGGATAGTCTCCTCCCAGGTCAGTAGCACACAGGTGCCCGTCACCAAATCACTGCCAAAGCTGACACATTGACTCCCTTGTTGGCAGTCTCAGCAGAAATGCCCTGGATTGAATGGGCCTTGGAGCCCAAATCATCCTCTTGGCCAGTACCGGTGATCTCATGGGATCAGGGTTGAGACCCCCTGGGCAAGATGGTGCATGGAAGCATCCACTCCTGCTGCATTTGTTGTTCCTCATTCTATACGTCTCATTTCACATGCCCTAAATTCATTCTTTTTAAGGCACTCAAGCCACTATCCATGTACTGTATCCATCTGTTAAATTTACTGTCTCTACAATCTTGTCCCTTTGGCAGGCGCTGTTGAAATATACTGAGACAGCTGTCCCTAGTAACACTCAAACTCTGGCTCATGGCATCAGTTTGGTTTGTCCTTCCGGACATCTCGATTTCATACTTCCTAACACACACTGTTCTAAACCCGTTTTATTGAATGTACTAGTGTTTCAGAATTTAAGGGGCCTTCCGGTTGTTATGGGAATGAACTGAATTGGCTTCCGAAGCCATGCCTGTTCAAGTCAGTCTTTATTGGTTATTATTATTATTACAGCAGCACCAGAGATTAGAGCCCCATTGTGCTTGGGGCTGAACGTCCACAGAGAAGAATCCCTGCCCCAAAGAGCCCACGATCTAAATAGATAAGAAAAACAAGTGGGAGGGGAAACAAAGATGCTAACTCGTGCAGCATATCGGGGCAGAGCTGGGAATAGACCCCAGGTCTCCAGCGTCCTTCCCATTGCTCCCATCCTTCTGGCTTTACACATTCTGTCCCCCTGCATCAGCCCACGATTTATGTCTCCCAGGCCCCCCATTCTGCCCCCGGTTATTTTTAGGGAGGTTTCAACAGCATTTCTTAGCACTGCCACCCCCACTCCTTTCAGCAAATCCCCCAGTGCCTTAGTGGTCATTCCAACCTGGCTGCTTCGATTTTTATTTCAATTGTTTTTTCCCTCCCTTCTGTATAGTTCTCTCATTTTTTTGAATATAAGGGTCTGTACATGTACAAATGTGCTCAGATCCATGTGATTCTGCGTGCATATCTATATACGAATGTTGGTTTGGCTGTAACTGCAACAGGGGCTGCCCATGGAAATCTCCATTGACACCTGGAGGTCCAGATTTTCAGAGAGCGTTGACGTTGTGACTGCAATCTGTGCTTGTGCATAGTGTGTATAAATGTATACCCTATTTGCTTGTACATGAAAACTTGCTTTTGCGTGTACAAATTATGCAGCTGAGGCTTTGACAGCCATCGTTGGAAAGTTGCTGTTATGGACCTGATTCTGCTCTCACATTCGTTTTCATACCAGTGTAGTAGTTACTCCTGATTTACACTGGAGCAAGCATGATCAGAATCAGTCCCTGTCTAGGCAGTGGTGGTAGCGCTGCTCTTACTGGAAATTGCTTGACACGTTCCATTACAAGTCCCTGTTTTCAGTTGTTTATAACTTTGCCAAATTTAAACTGCTCAGGTTGACAACTTTCATGCCAGTCTGACTGAATTTTTTTGAAAAGTTAGGAAGAGACTGGGGGAAATACAATGCTTTGCTCCTGTTAACAAAATGGTTGTAAGAATTTTTTTTAAGACGCTCCAGCACTCCATGCTTTGAAAAAAGCGCTTGGAATTTGGCTGGGTAGTCACCCTGGTTTCGAGCATGTGTCTTGCTGTCCCTGTGAAAATTCATCCAAATTTGGCAGTTATAAGCCTCTGAAAAATCTTAGTTTGCACGTGCTCGGTAGAGACTTTACCATATAATTAAAGATTGTTTCTCACTGCATAATTGCAGGGGGTCTGAATTAAGGCTACATCGGCAACCTTACCAACCTTTTGAGTGCTTGACGTTGCAATCTTAATGTTCTTTTAACATAGTTCATTGAATGTAATATAATATATATACACACTCACGTACATGTGATCTGGAAAAATTAATTATGCACTACAGAATGTTGTTGGCACTCTATTGGCTTTTTTCCAGGCTGTGCAATCTCAAAAGTTGGAAGGCAGTTGTGGGTGGTTAGATGTAAAAGCACCATATCTTGGAAGAATCCATAAAGCTCCAGAGACAGAACTGTAGAAACAGCATTTAACATACGGGAGACTTGACGATCTGGTCTCTTCCATGTTCACAGTATTTAGCCTGTAATTCCTGTTGAACTGAGTGGAGGTTACGTGTCTAAATCCTCTGTGCACTTAGAACAGCATGGAGCACTTAATGGGTGGAGATCATAGGGCCAGATTCTCAGCTAGTGTAAATCTGGGTTGAAATCAAGGCCGTTCCGCTGAGTTGCGCCAGTGGAGGATCTGGCTTTTTTCAGTCTACGATGCTAGTTAGGAGGCATTTTGAAGGCAAGAATGGGACTGAATATTTTGCCTTTTTCCTTTGTCTCCCCCCTTCCCGAACAGTTTTTACTCCTACAAAAGTTTCGAGAACGCTGTGGCCCCCAACGTGGCTCTTGCCCCTCCTGCTCAGCAGAAGATTGTAAGCAGTTCCCCATGTGCCACAGTGGTGTCACGGAGCAGTGAGCCAATGAGCAGCCCGGTCCAGCCACGGAAAAGGAAGCTGACTGCAGACAACCCAGCAGTCCCAGACACAGTGAGCACCGTCCCTGCTACCGAAGAGGACAAAGAGTCAGAAGCAGAGATTGAAGTAGAAACCCGGGAGGAATGTAAGTGTGAGTTACCTGCCTTTATTAATTTTTTTCCTGAAATCATTTTGGGGTTTGGTTTTCCGGAGGAGTCCAAGGAAGTTACACTCCAATGGGAGTTGAGCGCCTAATGTGATCTAGATACCCAACTCCCCGAGGCCCCTCTGAAAATCCCAGCCTTAAATAATAGTGAGAAACGGAGGCACAAGTCAAAAGTGAAATTTTCACTGGCGGGCACCCCAGGTGCACACTCACAGAAAAGCACACGCGTTAGATGCAGCCACAAAACCTCACACTTGCATTAAAATGGGTGAACGCCCGTGCAAATGAGTATACCGTACATCCCATGCCCTCTGGTGCCAAAAAATTCTGCCCTGGGACTTGCATGTGCAGTCAGCTATTTTTCCCATGCAAATGGTGGTGCACACACACACACACACAGTTTTATTTCAGAGGGAACATGTGTCCCTATGCGGTCCAGTTTCAAATTCAGGGAACCATCACATACTTATGTACAACCTAAGTCCCACTTCAGCCCTGTTGTGACGGTTTAACTTCAGCGAGGGTAGGATCAGCCCTTAAGCAGTGCACAGGGTTGGTGCTGCACCTCTGCGCAGAGGTGAATTTCACCTACCGAGACTAGCGGGATATCCCTGTCCAGTTCTTCCCCAAAGCACTGGCAGTGTTCTCCAGATGGAGAGTGCAGAGAGTTTGTATGCAGCCAATGAGCTCAGTGGGCTGAATCCCAAAGTCTGTGCTCAGACAAAACTCCCGCTGAGTTTGATGGGAGCCTTGTAGCCCTGTGCATTGCTTAGTCTATATTTCCATCGTACGTCAAGGCATAAAATGTTTCTTTCCTTTCTCTTGTTTTTAAGATTATCCATTGCGTGGCTCCTCCTTTTTAAAGGGTCTCATCCCATTTTAACTTAAGTTGCTGTGAACATTTGTTAACTTCAGGATTTTGTTTGTTTGTTTCAGTCACCTCGTCCCTGTCCTCGCTCTCCTCCCCATCCTTTACTTCGTCCAGCTCTGCGAAGGACATGAGCTCACCTGGCATGCAAACCACGGCCACTGTCAGCAACTCCTTTGAGGTTGCCACCCATGCTGAGTCTCACAGCAGCGGGTTGGAAGCTGAACTGGAGCATCTAAGACAGGCCCTGGACAGTGGCCTGGATACTAAAGAAGCCAAAGAGAAATTCCTCCATGAAGTGGTTAAAATGAGAGTGAAGCAGGAGGAGAAGCTAAATGCTGCCTTGCAGGCTAAACGAAGCCTGCACCAGGTAATGATGGACAACAGCTTCCTGTTGTCACTGTCTGCATATTCATCTCCCAGGGGAACCACTTGGCTAGTCTCGTGTGGAAAATAATTCACCTGTCTTCCCAGAACATTAGCAGCATTCCCTGGAGTTCTGGTTCTAAACAGAAAAGGGCCAATGCATGGCATACGGGAGCTTTGGCTATATGTCACATGTGCCACCTGCCCCTGCTTAAGAGAGAATCCCAAATTTTTAACCAAAACCAAACCACTTTCCTGTTTCCCTTTGAGAAGCTCGCCAGGCCCAGCCAAGTTAAAATCGTTTTCACTTCGATGAAGTTCACACGTTTCTCTCCTCAAAGAGGCCTATTGAGAGCTTTTGTCTGTTGGGAAGCATGTAAAATTTCCCCATTGTCCAACCCAGGCGCATCTCGGCAGGGCATTGCATGGTGTGGCATCAGCACGCTGGGGGAGGGAGGGAGTTGAGATTGCCAGTCTGTAGTAATTATCTACATTTGTGTGCTAGTAACCAGGGTCCAACCTCCTCTTAAGATACTGCATATGAAGCAGAACTAGCTGGTAACTAGTTGGAGCATAACTAGGTGGTATTGTACCCCAGTTCAATGGAGCAGGGATATTGTCTGTAACAATGAGCGCCGTGTTATTTTTAGCATAGAGGGCTGGTAGCAGAGACCCTCTTGCTATTTGCCAAAAGCAGGCACACACATTCCTGTCAGCCAACAAGTGCCAGGTTTGGGGGGCCAGTGGCTCATATGTAGACGTGATTTGTTTGCACTAAGGTTTTGCACCAAGACAAAGCAATATTAGAACCTAGGTGCTCTATCACAGTCCCCGTAGCAGGAGAAAGGTGCCTGGATGAACCTGATTCGTATTTGAACCAAAGTCTGCCCAACCTATTGGCATTGACTCCTCCATTAGGCTCAGTTTTGCAGTCCGTTCTGTCACACCAATATACTGCTCCTGTAAGGAAGTCTTCGGTATCACAGGTTGCAAGGTCAGCTCCCAGGGGAAGGGAGGTCCAGTGCTTCCAGTCAGCCAGAGCTGCTCACTCACTCTGTGTGCCCTCGGGGCAAGCCACTCGATTTCCTTGTGTTTCATTGAAGCCAGCTATGTATAATATAAAAAAAGCAAACCTCATTTATGTAAAACAGGTGCTGAACCCAAGTTGAGCTTTACAGGATTAATCAAGCAAAGGAGTGTGTCAGACCGGGAGAGAGGATGCGTCTGGCCCGAGGTTTCCATTTTGGCAGCTCTGGGTTTCCGATTCCACGGAGCTAGGGCGTACGTGCATGCGCGCCCCCCATGTCGGGGTTGAGCTAACAATGGCCTGGCTGGGAAGTGAGATTGTCAAAGGAGTGAATTTCCCATGACCCGACTGCAGAGTGTTACTTACCAGAGACACTGTTGCTGTGAGGGTTTGCCTCTGACAGAGAGGAAGTCCAGCTTCTGGGAGGAGATGGGAGGAGTCATGTGCCATAGTTCATTTAATTTAACCCTTTAAAAAGCCAGATCACAGCCAATTTTTGCAAAGAGAAACATAAGTAATTGGTGTATAGGCATGGCATTGAGATTAGAATATTTGTAATTTGAAAAGCATGTGATACATGAACGTGGGCATGTGTCCGTACACACACACACAGTTTTTTTAAACTACCAGTTAACCTTTTCCTCTCCGTTTGTTCCCTTTCATTTCCCTCTGGTTTAATTTGATTTCACAGCTCTCGCTTGGGTGATAGTTTTCATGCTAGTCATTCATGCTAAGAACTTCGATGGTAGGAAGGGAAAAGTTTTCTGAGTGAAGCGGAGGTTGGATTTACATTTGCTTTTACTGCAGGGGTTTCCTAACCATAGCAGAGCATTCCATTCCATGGGCTACTTGGCAGTAGCCCTTGAACTGTACGCAAACATAGATAATACAACAGAACTGCTTAATGTTAGAAATTAAAAATAAGTAACTTATTTTTACACTCATCACACGTCTGTTCCTGGCCAGCTGTGATGGAGTTGCTTGTTGCTTGATTTCAGCAGCTGTAGAAAGCCTCTTGGCCTGCTTTGCCCTTCACAAGCGGCACTCACGGGCTGCATTGTCCTCACTTTGTGCAGACTCAATTTCGTGTCTGCAGATAAAGGGCAGCCATTAGAGTTATCTCATTTGATCCTTTGCTCTGAAAGTTGCTTTCAGCCAGTGCAGCATTCAGCACTAACGGTGGATGCACCAAAAGAGTGAACTCCAATTCATCTTCATTCAGCCTTAGACAGTGACAGCCATTTTGCTTGACAGTAAAGATGAGAAATTTGGATCAAGCCTGGCTTTTTAAAAGCCCTGAGTTTGGGTACCTTGGGCCCAGGATTTTGGCTCTGTTCATTAGAAGGATTGGGTCATTTGCAAAATTCAGAACCAGGTTCAGATTTCAGCCTCCTTCTCTCTCCCCCCCCCCTTCCTCCAAACCGCAGTGGTGTTTGAATCTCGGGGTTTGGTTTAGATCCATTTCTCCTTTCCAGTGTCACTTGAGAACATATGAGCAGACCTGTAGTCCATCTAGCCCAGTATCCTGTCTTCTGACAGTGGCCAGTGCCAGGTTCTTTACAGGCAATGAACAGACCAGGGCAAATAGCGAGTGACCCATCCCGTCATCTAGTCCCAGCTTCTGGCAGTCAGAGGTTTAGGGAAACCCAGAGCATGGGGTTGCATCCCTGACCATCTTGGCTAATAGCCATTGATGGACCTAACCTCCATGAGCTTATCTCATTCTTTTCTGAACCCAGTTCCTTGCTGTAATCTTGTACGTGCTGCACCTATTCCGCTGGCACTCCGTAACTGTTTGTGCCTTCCAGGAGCTGGAGTTCCTGCGCGTGGCTAAGAAGGAGAAGCTGAGAGAGGCAACCGAGGCAAAGCGCAACTTGAGGAAAGAGATCGAACGTCTTAGAGCTGAGAATGAGAAGAAAATGAAAGAAGCCAATGAGTCGCGGATACGACTAAAGCGGGAACTGGAGCAAGCCAGGCAGATCCGGGTGTGTGACAAAGGATGCGAAGCAGGCAGGCTGCGGGCCAAGTACTCTGCCCAGGTAAGGCCAGGCCTTTGAGAGCTGATCGACATGCAAGTTTCCTTGCTCTCCACTTTCTAGGGTTAGTCAGTGCCATCCTTCTTCAGCCTGTATGCCCCTTGACTCCAGCAGGGATATTCTCTGCCCGTCTAGGTATCTACATGGCCCCTCTGTAGTATTTGGGCCATCCTGAGACGTAGGAAAGAATTTTCTCCCATTTTACTGATGGGGAACTGAGGCACACAGAGGTGACTTGCCAGGGTCACATAGGGAGCCTCTGACAGAGCAGAGATGGACCCAACCCTCTTGAGGCCCAGTCCAGCATCTTACGCACAAGTCCATCTTTCCTTCTCCAGAGTTGGTCCCTCCGCAAACGCCCCCAGGTCTGAGGAAGGTCACACAACCAAACTTGGTAGCTCAGGCCTTTTAGCTAGAGGCAGTGCCAAGAATATTTCTTCCAGGTGAAATTCACCCTGTGCAGGGAGCCGGCACTGGGTTTAGTACCATTGCAGTCCCAGTTGAGCCCCATAGGCCATGTGCTGTCCCTCTGCACAGGGGTGATTTCATCTAGTGAGAGTATTAGGCAAAGTCCCATAGATTTCAGTCACCTTCCGTAATAGGATTTCCCTAGCGATCACCTGCAGATTCAGAAGGCTAGGTGTAGCTCAGGCTGGACTGCACCAGGGGGAGGGAGTTTTGCTTATCGCTGTGAGCCAGCAGGAGTGTTTCAGTTCGAGCTTTTAAATGAAAACCCGCACCCCTACCCCCTCTCACCTTCCCCCAGCCAGATTCTCTTCTAACAAAACAGTCAATAGCTTATTCACACCAACAAAAGCCATGGGCCCCAGAGCTCAGGCTGTACGTCCTTAAGTCACCTTGTTGTGTCTTGGTCTTGCAGGGCATGTGGAATGCAAGGCCATCCACTGTTCCAAGCCCCCTGAAATGACCCAGCATAATAGGCTGAGCTGAGAGCCGAGTGGCAACCTCCTGGATTTCCGTGAGAAACACCGGTCAAGAGGAGTCTGCTGCAGTGCTCTGCCCCCCCCCCCATCCCCTCCCACTGAAACAACCTGATTGGCCCTTAATTCCCTCCCAATTAAAAGAACAAGGCCCCATACCCCTCATTAACCCTCTCGCAACCTCACCCTCTCCAAAAAAAAAACCAAGTAGGACTTCTCCCCAATTCCCTCCCCTCACCGGCCTCCCTCCCCTGTACTGCCTTCTAGTCTTATTCAGACCTGCTCCCTCCTTGACCACCTTCTGCCAAACCATCTCCCCCTCTGGTTCCCAGTCCAAGAGTCTGGCTAATAAAAGGTTAATAAGGGAGATGGGTCAGAGAGAGCCTAGATCACAGGGAGTTTCTGGCAGGAGGGAGATGGGGCAGGTTTCGCTCCCAGTCCAAGCAGCTGACTTCCTGCCACGGTTCCTCTCTCCACACTAACTTCCTATATCCCGCCACCCTCCCACCCATCCTTCCCCTAAAACTCCCAGAAAGCAGCCAGTTTGATGTTGTTTTAGCATTGTTTGGGGGAGGATTAATATGATCTTTGCTAGATATAGGCCTACACAAAGAAGAGATACATGTAACATCTATGCAAACACCATAGAAGTAGCATGCATTTGAACTACTAGAGGATTAGGTCATGGATCAACATAGGTGTGTTCACATTAGTTCATACCTCATGTAGCATGTCATCACACACACATCCCCTCATTTGGGGCTGGATTGCAGGTCACATTCTTCCCAAATACCAAAACTTACAACTGTAGCCTTTCAAAGAGTCTCGTTAAAAGTAAAAAAGAAAAAGCAACAACCTAAATACGTCTAACCCTGGTTCTCAATAACGGGAAGGGGAGTGGTCCGATTGTACCATTCTGAGACATGCCTAACCAGGAGACCAGAAGCAGGAAATGATGTGGGCTTCCTCCCTAGCATCTCAGGATGTCTCACTGATAAGAGGTGTCCAGACTAAACATACCCAGACTGAGCTCTGTTGCAATGGGCGTTACCTGCAATTGACTTCCACTTGAGCAAAAAAAAACAACCCAAGGCAACAGGTCATGCAGATAAAATAAACTCTTTAATTACTGGATAGAGCTTTGCTGAGCTGCAGCTGTGTCCTTTCTTGCATTTTGCTCTGGATGAAAATTTGACTTTTTTTTTTTTTCCCCCCATCTCCCCAAATACCCCCAGTTGTGGGGTTTTCAGCTATATGAATCTAGCATGAGGGCTAACATTTGCAAAAGCATCTAAATGACACAGGAGCCTAATGCTAAAAAAAGTGACATAGGCACTTAAGAGGCTGAAATTTTATAGAAAGTCAGGGGGACTTACACACATAAGTGCTTTTGAAAATGTTACACTATCTGTCCTTGTGCCTTACTTTGTAGCTGCCAAACTTGCACAGGAAGAGAGAGCGAGAGAATGTATGTGTGCATGTGTTTTCATAATTTGTTATTGATTTCAAAGAAACCACAGTTCTTTTGCCAGGTTTAGTCTGTGAAATAGCATCAAACAAGCATGAGAAGACATAATAAACCCAGGGCTGGGCTTGCTGACAGGAGTTTAAAAGAGTTAGGGGCCAATCTCCTAGTGAAAGGCATGGCAAGTTGGGCCTGAACTCCCGTAGCCCAGCCCAGAGGGCTAAATTCAGAGTGGGTGGACAGAGCCTGCACCTGCTGATGACAGGTCTGGTTTCGGCCCCAGGAAGGCAAGGCATTCCTTTTCCTGGGAAATGACATGAGGCTGCAGATGTTTTCTGTTACCTCTGCCGCTGGGCTAAGTTATAGTTTACAAGTCAACACAGTCCTCATCCCCATCTACACCCCTGCATGCTGGGGCTTGCACTTGCCCCTCTGAGCCAGACTCTCAGACTATGGGGCCTGAGTCGGTGAGGAGCTGAGCTCTTCTCGGGGTTTGGGGTTGCTGAGGATGGTCACAGGCTGATGCCCGATGCTGGAATAGGGGTGTTGGTTCATCTTCCCACTGCAGCATAACTGGCAGGCCCCAGATTCGGAGTACAACCCCTCCCTGCCTGCAAGGTGCTAACTCTTCCCCTCTTGTGTAAGGATCCAGGGGCTGTTTGGCCCGATTTCTGTGTGAGAAGCCCAGCTGCCTTTTCAACATCAGTTTATGGCCCAGCAGGCACTTACAGCTCGTGCTGGTCAAAAACTGAGTTTGATCAGCTGCCAGTTTAGCTTTTACCTCAGCACGCCAAGGCCTGAAGGGACCGCTCTGAGCCTCTAGTCTGACCCCCGGTGTAGTCCAGGCCTTGGCGCTTCTCCAGAGTAATTCCTGTTTGAGCTAGAGCAGATCTCTTAGAAAAAACATCCAATCTTGATTTAAAAATTACCCAGGCCGGAGAATCCACAACACCCTTAGATAAATTGTTCCAATGGCTAATTTACCCTCCATGTTAAAAATGTAGGCCTTATGTCGAGTCTAAATTTGTCAAAGTAGCACCAAGAGCTACAGCCTGTGGCTTGGGTTAGGGGAAATTTCAGATGGTCACTTCTTTCCTCCTTCAGCCCCACACCTCAAACCCAGCTGCCCCTCTACATTACTAGCGTTGTCTTCCCTTCCTCAAATTCCCTTCCATTTACCATAAAAGGCATAAGGATTCTTGCTTGTGTGTAAGATGAGATCACAGTTGGCCTTTTTTGGGGGCTGTGACCAGCTTGAAGGTTCAGCTGGCCAATCGGAATGCATTTTTGGAGAATCATGCTACTAACTCATCTAAAATGCATGGAAATTAGTCACGTTAGCTATTTAGCAGGCAGTTACACCCTTTCATGTTGCTACCTTAAAAGTCCATGGGCATAAGAACTGCACTGGGTGGGGCTTCAGTAAATGACCTACTTGGTCTTTCCCATCTCGAACGCTTCCGAGATTCATACCATACCACTGGTCCATCATGTCTTGTAATAGTGAAGTGCTTCCAAGAAGGCAAACAATTCCCATAATGCACATAGTAACTGTATGGCGGGGGGGGGGGGGGGTAGGAATGTTAAATTCCTTCCTGGTCCTGCCATTGATCCTCTTATCCCCTGCAGCAGGAGGTTACGTTTCTGGTCTCATAGCCCATATAAATTACTCGTGTTATTGGTCTGAATCCTTTTCTGAATCCACAAAGACACAATGGAACCGAAATACTATGGTGTGGTTTTTTCCCCCCCCCCCATTTCCTTTCCTCTAGATTGAGGACCTACAGGTTAAGCTTCAGCATGCCGAGGCCGACAGGGAACAGCTCCGAGCTGACCTGCTGCATGAGAGGGAGGCTCGGGAACACTTGGAAAAAGTGGTCAAGGAACTTCAGGAGCAACTGTGGCCTAAATCAAGCAATCATCCCAGCAGTGAGAACACAGCAAACGACATTGAGAACTAAACAACATCTAATCCATAAACAGAATGACATATATGCACAGTAAGGGAGGATGTGTGGGGAGTGTGTGTACGTGCATGTGTGAGTGGGTGTGTGTTGCTCTGCACACATCTATAAATATAGACTTTATTATTAGTTGGAGGGCAAATGTTACTCTTTACAACAGAAGCACTGACTTACGCCTCTTTTTTCAATCCATATAGCACAACATCTTACTGTGCCTATACCACACAGAGTGTTTATAAACTAAATACTTTTGAGTCCACTGCAAATTTTCTACTGGCAAACTTCAAGCAAGCAGCATCGTCCAACTCAAACCAGAGTAGAAGGCAAGCAACCATGGCAGTGCTGTGACATTGTTCTTGTGCTTGCTGGAACACTTTGGAATGTCAAACAAAAACAAAAAACCCAACAAACTTTTTGTTATAAGCTATTTAAAATTATTACATTATACAGACTTGGTATTAAAACAATTAACGAGATTTTTTTTTTTTTTATATAATGAACCTTTAAAAGAAAAAAAAAAAAATAAAAAAAAAAAAACCCTTGATGCACAATTTTTAAATGACTTGTTACAGGCTTTGGGATTCTTACTGTAGAAGCCCTCTGGTGATGTTGCCATTTCATCAGCAATTTTCAACCCCTTAGGAAGCCATCACAGTTTTAACACTGTCATGTGGTTTTATGAGAATTTCAGAGTGCTTTTCAAAGTTGATTTTTTTTTTCTTAGTATGAACGATCCTCGTTTTCCTCTACTAACCCCAGGAAGAAAGGAGGATTGAGGGGAGTGCATGTGTGGGGAGAGTGTATGCTAGAGAGAGATAAATCCAGCCTTATTGACTTCAGTGTTTGTAAATCACGCCATAATTTTTAAAGATATCTGTCATTAACTGATGTGTTCAAAAGACTCACTTCATCCAAGAGCACTTCAGTTTTAGGAAAAGAATGGAAGAAGAAAGAAAGTGAATGAACTTAAGTTGGTTGAAAGATAAGCAAAAAAAAAAAAAAGAGAGAGACATGCATTTTGAAGTCATTCTGAAATCTTTACTTCAGTTTTCCAGAGAACTCATCTTTGTTACACAATCTTTTCATAAATTCAGTATTGATTTACCTACTCGGCATCGTCTGTCAGGATTACTGTGCCCGAGGACAGTGCAACACCAGATACTACAGAAAACTAAGAATGACACTTTTGCTGCTGTGAATAAGGCTACATCTTTTATTTTTTTTAAATAATAGAAATTACTTTAATTTTGGGATCCAAGCCGCAGCCCTGGAATAAAAATGCAGCATTACATCACTTTGTCTTTTTTTATTATTATTATTATTTTTTTTTTTTTTAAAGAACTGCACTTTGTCAAAATCTTCCTCTGCATTTTATTCCACAGTTGTAAAGTTTACAGGTTGATTATTCTAGGTTGAACCGTGCTTTAAAGACTTCAAAACATCCGCCTGATTCTCCACAGCCTAGCACCTCGTGTCGTCATTCACCCAGGCAAAGTGAATGCAGACCAGGGATCGAGCTACCAAATCAGGATTTTCCATATACTTATGCTAGTAGCAGTATTTTACACTCGCTTTGCATGGTTGTACATATCGACAAAGTGGAAGGATGTGGAGATTTGGGCTTTCCCCATGTGTTTATCATATATGCAGTGCTTTACTGAACAAGGGAAATCGCTTAATAAAAAGCAAACATATCTCAATGTGCACCCAAGTTTAAAGGCATAAGGTAAAAATTGGACCTGGGGCTGCTGATGTGCCTTCCAGCTAATTTTTCCTTTCAGCATCTTGTAAAGGAAATGTTGACTTTTTTTTCCAACTTTAAACAACAAAAAAAGTAACCTGTGCATCATTATAAACAGAAGTTATTCTCAGTGAAGCACATTCCGAGTAATCTATATTTTCTTTTTGGACATTTATGCAAACTGTGTAAGCTTGAAAATTATTTCCCAGTAGACAAAAAGCGGCTGCCAATCCTAAAATTATAGTATTTACTTACAGTGCATTAGAGAGAAATAAAAGATTTTTTAATTTTTTTTAAACAAGAGCTGTTTGCTTGAATCCATTATAATAACCATTGTAACTGTGAGCATTAATGGGAAGTAAAGTTCATATATGTTTTAGGTACAAAGAAAGAAGGTATATGAAAGGAATCAAATTATGGGGACAATGCAGAACTGTGGGGAGCAAACAAATTGTTATACCAAGTAAATTACGTGAAATTAAAATTGTCTGTTTAAACAGGGGATTTTGCCCTTGTGTGTTTGGGATGGTGGAGATTGAATTAAGGTGGAAATCTCCTCTTCTAAAGTGCAATGCAAAAGGAACATTGTTTATGCAGGGGTATTTTTTATGTGGTTTTTTTTTGCTTCTTTGTATTTTTTTCTGCAATTATTAAAAAAATCATATGCATGGAATTAAAATCTCTGCCATATGTATATTCATTAATGGGCATTATTACTGTCTTATGTAAAGGGTTTGTTATGCAATATGCATAAAACTGTGTTCTCAGCCTTATGATTTCCACATCTGTATTTTTCAGTTATTTCTTCAAGGGAAACTAAATAATTTAGCTTTAGCTGAGTGTTGCATATTTTAGAAGGTCCCTCATATGCTGTGCTCTATTGCCATGTCAAGAAATTACACATAGAACAAACCTGTTGTTTTTCATCAGGCTGGCTTCTTTGAAGCAGAATGTTTTTATTGTTTCGTCTAACCTTTGAATGTCTCTTTCCTTATGACCTAACAAAAATTTGCAGCGTGTTGAAGCCTCTACCTGTCTCAGCCAGGAAAAAACAACCTTCTTACCTGCAGCACCTCATATATTTCATCCTTGTAATTATGCAGCATGTATATTTATTCACTGGCATAACTTCTCCTGTCTGTATGAAGTCTTTTTCCTCAAAAATGAATGAACTCTGCATTTTTTTCAGGGAAGGAAAAAATAAGATCGTAAATAGCTTTATCAAGAAACACCAAGGAAGAAAATTCTCCGTATTCAAACTGCATGCCATTAGGTTTTAAAATTTTTGATTTTTCACATGATATGTTACAATAAATCTGTTGAGTGTAATCTCTTGCCTGCTAGCTTTACTGTGTTTCAAATTAACATCAAGCACTAAGTAGGATTATTTTAAATTGGAGGAAACAACCTATTAGAAAATCACTCTAAGTTAAGGTTTTAAACCCATGCAGGGAAATAAAGTTAAGAACCCCACCCCCAGTAGTGCAAGAAGACTGTGGGAACAAACTATCTACACCAGCAACTCATTCATAGGAGAGTTCTGTAAAATGGGATTTGATTTTTTTTTTTGTCTTTCCAAAACACATTTTGCAATGAGCAAATAGTAGAATTTTGGCATCGCTGAAGAGCATGTCCTTTTCTTTTTAACTCAAAACTTCTGTGCCGGGATTATAAATCAATGTATTGGGGAAAGAGGATATCTGGGTATTTTCAACATCACACAGGCACTTGATTCTAGAAAACGTCTGTTGATAATGGTGGTAAGACTTGTGAGAGAAACTTTTGTGATGGTTGTTCGCAGTGAGGGAGTTCTGTGTGTAATTTCTGCGTATGCAACATTGCACTGAAGTAAATCCCTCATAGATGGGATTGCTCTTACTTTGACCACAGCTGCATTCCATGTGCACCCAAGTCAGTAGGGGGCCTAGGAATTGTAAGACTGCATCCCCTCCCTTTGTATTTGCCATTTAGTTTCCTTTAAGAAGTTAAAAGGGAGAAGAGGTGTTTTATACAGGCTATTGACTCTCCCTATACTTAAAAATATATTACCAAGATAATTGTATATTCAGTTTAATTACTCACTGTTTCTATACTGAAAGAAGACTTAACGAAGGGAAAAAAAAAAAAAACCAACAGCAATAACATTCATATCTATGGAGCAGCTACTAGTATACATAATACTCTGCTTTTCAAACAGAACTAGCCAATGTAAAAAAATAAAGAAGTAAATTCAACATGTAAATACTTTTTTTTTTCTTTTTTTTTTTTTCATTTTACCCTGTTGTATTATAAGTGTATATGGTGTTTACTTTTTCAAAACTCTTTCTTACCTGGTAGTTGTCTTGTTTTATGAGTTGTGTTTTTAACTAAGAAGAACTTTTGCTGTTAAGGAAAAACAAAACAAAACAAAAACAAAACAAAAACTTTTGCAAGTTTTCAATGTGGGTTAACTTTTCGACATCATTTGCATTTTATTTGTCCTTATTTTCATTGTAAAGTATTTTATTATTACAAAAAATGATTTCCCCTTGTCAGTTCATGTGTTTTAGAGGGAGGTTTTGTTTTTTGAGGTTTTTTTGTTTTTTAAAAGCAAAAGAATTCACAGAAATGACTTTTTTTTTTTTTTTCTTTTTCAATTGAGGGAAAAAATCTATACATTTATAATAGCCAATAGCATTTCAGCACATTTTGTTATCCTGGTCTCTCCTATGCTGCTGCTAATGACAATATTATGACTTACTCTACTATTCTAGAACTATTTTTATGTAATTAATGTATGCTTTCTTGTTTATAAATGCCTGATTTAAAAAAAATAAGAAAAAAGCTTGGCATATTTATCTATTGCGCTGTGTACCTTGATAGTCCTTTTACATCCCCTTTTCCACATCCCCTCCCCTGAAACAGATAATATTGTAAAATAAAGGACTTTATGAGATTATGTATGAAAATAGCTATGCTTATATACCACAGTGACTGAATGTACAGTGTATAGACGCATTACCTAAAATAAAATTGTTTGTCCAGAAAACAACCCTAGATAAGCTATGTTCTTTGAATATCTCAGTAGCGGCATGGTGGCCTAAATTCTCAAGAGTGGCTAAGGTCCAGCTCCTCAAAGGTATTTATGCACCTAACTCCCATTGGAGCGACCTAGCTCGTTAGCTTAAAGGGGCCTAAATTTCAGAAAGTGCTGAGCAGGCAATGACTGAAAATCAGGCTCCTTTAACATGTTGCGACTTGGGCACCCAAAACCAGGAGTCGTTCTTGATCATTCAGGCCTGGGGGTTTGTCCCCCTCTCTCTCACTCACACATCAGCAAATGTTCGGTAGCATTTCCCTCTCACTTCTGTCAAAATAATAGTCACCCCAGTCCATCTCTGCTCAAAAATGTGATCCTATTCACCGCTCAAGAGCCCCAACTTCATATGGGGCCTAGTCCCGTACACCCGCTCCTGTGCAGGAGAGTCAATTTCTATGGTGGTAGCGCCAAAGGTCCCAATGACAGGCCCCTGTTACATGAGGGGCTGTGGAAACACAGGACAAGGCACGTGGTGAACATTTACTAAGATTACCATTCCTCACCATTAGCTGTGAGTGATGCACGGTTTGGGCTCACCAAACAATTCCCATTGAATTAAAAGGGAGCAAGATACACATTGAGGAGCAGATCCTTCCATTAGCACAAAGCCACTCCCCTCCTCTAATATTAAAGGCACTCAGGATCATGCCCAAAGCTAAGGTGATAAGGCCATCTTGAAGGCAAGAGGAGGGAAAGGCTGAGAGAGGGCATGAGGAACTGGGACGGGAGGCTAGTGCATGACTCTTGGCAGGGCCGGCTCCAGGGTTTTGGCAGCCCCAAGCAGCCAAAAAAAGGCCGCGATCGCGATCTGTGGCGGCAATTCCGCGGGAAGTCCTTCGCTCCGCACGGGAGTGAGGGACCGTCTGCCGAATTGCCGGACCTGCCGCCCCTCTCCGGAGAGGCCACCCCAAGCCCCTGCTTGCCAAGCTGGTGCCTGGAGCCAGCCCTGACTCTTGGCAATAAGAGGTTGGGTGTTAATGTGTTCTCAGTAAAAGATGTAGAAGGGAATGAAGGAAGGGGAGTTTGCACAGATTGCTGAGTAGCAAAGGGAATTTTTCCAGTTAAAATCTCCAGCCATGCTTAAAATAGGCGATGGGAGAAATGTAATGAGAACCTTGCTGCACTTAGAACAAACACTGGTCAACATTGTCCTCACAGTCTCCACCCAAAAATGCCCCACCACCAGCTCATAAGAAGCTGGACTGACTTCTATTGACAGATTGCAGAGGGAGTGGATTAAGAGACTACACATCACTGTAATATATACCTAGACTCCTAGAACCATAGGGCCAATTTATCCATCCACCCCGCCTTGTTCTGCTGAGGTAGGTAAATGGCATTCCAATGCAGGTTGTCTACTGTGTAAGGATCTTTCAGAAAAGGATTTAAAAACCAGGGTCCTGGCCAGTCCGCATGGTCGCTGAAGATACTAGAGTAGGCCACCTCCCTGTGCCCCCATGCCAGCTGATTGCCTTCCACACAATGTTAGATGAAGTAACGCCTGTGTATATATCATTGTTAAACCAAGTTGAGAGTTCCTCTGCATGAAAGCTGATTCTCCTCTATCTCCAGACTGGGACTGTAGTGTGGGACAGCCCTCCCCTTTAGCACTATGGGAGGGCGGATTGCTGCCCCCACCATACTGAGACCCCCCCAATACACATCCACTCCACAATTCTGGGCGTTCTTGCCCAGTGGCTCACAGTGCTGTTTTTTCCCCACACACACACCCCACATTATCCTCTGTTTATTACGTGCATGTTACTCTAGTTCTGTATTTCAAAAGGCCAGGAAAACCTTTAACACCAGAAACAGGAAGGACATTTTAGGGCAGAAGAGTGCCCAGAATTTGGCGCTAAGATTTCTAAGAGGGTAGAAAATGAGCAGCTGTTTATATTGGCCTTGTAGCTGTCTAGGTTAGGAAACAGAAGCATTTAAGAGAAAGATTGTGTGACATCGGATACTCTGCACACATGAGGGTGGGTTCCTCCAGTTTTCACTTACGCAAATTTAACTATATCATCATTTTGTCCCAGCAGCAAACTGGCTCTGGGGCGGTACAGCAAAGCTGCTATAGGATTTCTGGAACTATAACTCCCTGCCCACAATGGCCAGTGTTCCCGAAGACTTCAGCGTCTTCCCCTGAATAAAACTACAGGGGAGTCGAATCTTATGTGGGGGTTAGGTTCTGAAGTCAGCGCGTAAGGCGAAAATCGCGTATAGTCAAACGCTCATTGAGTGGAAGGGCGGGCGGAATCACCCGCGCTACAGGTATGGTATTTAAATTATTTTTCTTTTTTTTTGTTTTGTTTTGCTGAGTGCGTATAGTTAAAATCATGTAAGTTAAATGCACCTATGATGCGACTCCACTGTAATGTCTGACAGGGTCTAGCTTACCCACTGCATAACCATAATCAGCAACCTCCATCACCCCTTTCACTGGCGGGGGGGGGGGAGAAGAAAGAGGAGGGAAGGAAAGAGAGGGGGTTTGAAATGCACTAGGAGGGAAAGACGTATTATCCCCATTGTTAAGACTAGGAGGCTCACTCACAGAGATGTTATGTCTGGAATTTTCAAAGGTGGCCAACTCCCATTTTTTCAGGCAACTCAGTGCCTTTGTTGGGCAGGCCCTTGCTCACTGCGGTGTATGCAGATTTATAAATGGTCTGCAACCCGTCCTGCTAGGCAGGCGTTCTTCCCTCTCCCCCAGTCCCGCTAACCCAGAGTTAAGCTGCAGCACATGTAACTAGGTTACTCATCATAGCCAGAAAGACTTATGGCCTGGGTCTATCAGGTGCTGTACATTCTCGCCACTTGTAAAATAATTAAAAAAAAAAATCAAGCCCTAATGGATTCTCACCAGGTTCCAAGCTTGCTTGCTCCTGAACATCCGTCAGCTGATAGCATTGGGACTCAGGCTTCTGTTCGCAGTTCAGCTACTGGCCTCCTGGGATCTTTCAGTATAGAGTTTCTATACTGTGCCTCAGTTTCCTCATCTGTAAAATGGGGATAAGAATAGTGTCAAGATCTTCATGTGTCATTATATAAATGCTTGCATCTGTAATTTTCACTCCATGCATCTGAAGAAGTGAGGTTTTTTTACTCACGAAAGCTTATGCCCAAATAAATCTGTTAGTCTTTAAGGTGCCACCGGACTCTTTGTTGTTTTTGTGGATACAGACTAACATGGCTACCTCCTGATTCATAGATTCTAGGACTGGAAGGGACCTCGAGAGGTCATCGAGT
>NW_020665065.1:5419598-5466292 GCF_002925995.2 Terrapene triunguis | reverse complement strand
CTGTAGTTTCCTGGGTTGTTTTTATTTCCCTGATACTATATACGAGCTAGCAATTATTATTCCTACGCCTGTGTGCCTCAGGCACACTATATTACCCCCATTCCCACGCTATGAGCAGCAACGTAAACAGTGATCGCAGCACTACATAGTTTGTGTTCCAGCCCTCTGAAAACAAACACACTGAACCCTAAACTCTGCCTTTGACTAGGGTCCCTTACTTTCTGTCCCATTATTAATTGCTTTCACGTGCAAGTACTGCGGCTAGATGGTTTAGGTTGTTTAAAAATGGTGAAATTAGTTACTAGTATAATCAAAGAGCATTCCAGTTCCAGGCCACCTGCATCTGCAAGAGCCAGAAAGTAAGTGACTGACACACACACACACACACACACACACACACACACACACACTCTCTCTCTCTCTCTCTCTCTTTATGAGCCAGCTCTTCAGATGAGTGCGGTGCCCAGTTAGGTACCAAAATAAGTGGCTAAATTGGGTGCTGAGTACTTTTGAAAAACTGCGCCCAGTTGTGGGTGCTGATCATTTGAAAGCTCTAGCTAGCTAAGGTAGTGCTAGGGCTCCCCCCCTCCCAATTCCATACTATATGAGCACCACAGAGTCTTTAATGTAGTTATCCTACCTACACCCGTATGACGGAGGGTAGGACTCCTATCCCCATTTTACAGAAGGGAATGAGGCCCAGCCAGGGACTAAGTTATTTGCCCAGGGTCACTCAAGAAGTCTGTGGCAGAGCAGAGAATCAAAGCTAGGTCTCCCATGGCCCTGGCTAATGGCTACACTGCAAAAAACGAGCCCGGCAGCAGTGAGCCTCAGTGCGGATCAACTGAGGCAGGCTCAGAGACCTCATGCTACGGGGCTAAAAACAGCAGCGTAGACATTCGGGCCCAGGCTGGAGCCTGGGCTCTGAACACTGGCAAGGGCTCCAGCCTGAGAGGGAATGCCTACACTGCTATCTATAGCCCTGTAGCGCAGTGGTTCTCAACCAGGGGTCTTGGACCCCCAGGTTTCGAGAGAAACCGCCAAGCAGGGCCAGTGTTAGACTTGCTAGGGCCCAGGGCTGAAGCCGAAGCCTGAGCAATGTAGCTTCGCCGGGGCCCTTGTGGCATAGGGCACCAGGCAATTGCCCTGCTTTCTACCCCCTAACGCCAGCCCTGGCTTTTATATGCAGAAACCCAGTTCTTGTGGCACAGGTGGGCTGTGGAGTTTTTACAGCATGTTGGTGGAGCACTTGCTGCATTTGGTCTCTTTGGGCATACCAGAAATCTGCATGCACACTCTTGTGTGTTCTAAGACACACACACTCAGAGACAACATAGGGTTGAGCATTATTGCAGCACCTTCTCTATGTTGTATCCCAGATACCTTAGCAACAGGCTTCTACAGGCACCATGCAGACTTAGACCATTGTTTAGCCCTATGGACAATATAATGTAGGGTGGAAAACACACACACATGCAATTACTTTAGCTGCAATTTCTCTGTGAAAAAATAAGTCCATTTTCTGTTGAAAAGCAAGAAATGTAAATATACATAAAAATTAATGTCCAATAAAAAAAAAACAAAAGAAATAGAAAAGGGAAAAAGGCAGAAAGAAGAGGATGGAAACATAGGTTAAAGTAATTTGTGGCAACTCTTCTTATGGTTTTTCTGAGAAATGGCAGCAGAATTTCCACAGCACTGGGCCATTTCTTAGCATACCCTTGCAAAACACTGGAAAAGCCAGAAAAGGATCAGCAGGATGGATTTGGTTTTTTTTGCTTTTGGTTTTGTTTTTATTCTACCTTATATTTCTGACTCATCCTTTTGTTTGTTTGTTCCCATTCTCTCCCTCCACATCCTGGCTGGTAGCAGTGGGCATAACCGGCACGGGCTGAGACGCTGGTGAACACTCCTGTGGAGGGTGGAACTCCCCACGAGGTATGGGACAGCAGTGTTGGCATAAGGGGACCAATCACACCATGACCCCGTGCATAGAGCATTCACTTGACTTTTTGTTTTTGTTTTTTTGGTGGTGGTGTGAGAGAGAGACAGTGTCAAACTTCCCACACACATGGCCTCCCACCAGCATGGTGGAGCAAACTTATGAGGAGAGGCTGAGGGAACTGGGATTGTTTAGTCTGCAGAAGAGAAGAACGAGGGGGGATTTGATAGTTGCTTTCAACTACCTGAAAGGGGTTCCAAAGAGGATGGATCTAGACTGTTCTCAGTGATACCTGATGACAGAACAAGGAGTAATGGTCTCAAGTTGCAGCTGAGGAGGTTTAGGCTGGATATTAGGAAAAACTTTTTCACTAGGAGGGTGGTGAAGCACTGGAATGGGTTACCTAGGGAGGTGGTGGAATCTCCTTCCTTAGAGGTTTTTAAGGTCAGGCTTGACAAAGCCCTGGCTGGGATGATTTAGTTGGGAATTGGTCCTGCTTTGAGCAGGGGGTTGGACTAGATACCTCCTGAGGTCCCTTCCAACCCTGATATTCTATGATCTCTTGTGTCTATGGCACATTCCATCCTGCACGGTCTGCTGGGATTCCCAACACAATTATGGTGGTGATTTTTTAGCAACAGGGACATGTGTCTAGTGGGAACTGTTCTGAAGCCTGCAAACTAATCTCACTTTGACCACCAGGTAGGCATCAACTTTTGGTCATAGCTAAAGCTGGATTCAGGGCCGGCTCCAGCATTTTTGCCGCCCCAAGCGGCAGGGGGAAAAAAATAAAATAAAATAAGAAGCCGCGATCGGCGGCACTTCGGCGGCAGCTCTACCCCACCACTTCATCCTTCGGCGGCAATTCGGCGGCAGGTCCTTCCCTCAGAGAGGGACTGAGGGACCCGTCGCCGAATTGCCGCCGACGAGCCGGATGTGCCGCCCCTTTCCGTTGGCCGCCCCAAGCACCTGCTTGCTGAGCTGGTGCCTGGAGCTGGCCCTGGCTGGATTCAAACCAATGACCAAGCAGTGAAAGACCCAGTCCCCCTTAGCCATCAAGTCTCTCACAACCATTGTATTTATGATCCCCCCAGGCCAAAAGGAAGTGCCATCAGAACAATGAGGCTTTTCGATTTCTCTCTCATGATCCAGGCCTCTCACCTCTCCCCAGGCTTGTCTCTCTTTTTCGCTAACACCTTGTCCCAAGCCTCATCACAGCCCTTGAGCTTTTGGCACCTGAACATTTTTAGTAGATGTTCTGCAGCGCTCTAGGACTATGGTGACAATTGTCAGTGAGAGCAAAGCTCATTAACTGGAACAGTTCCTGTTCTGTAACTAAATGAACAAGCCACTTGTGCTGCCAATGAACATTTCTGGTTTAGGAGTAATGGGAACTGAACAGATCATTTCTTCCTCCAGCTCCCAATGGGGAGAAACGTACAGATCTCAATGTTTGCTAAAAGCAAAGGGTTGGTGTGAACTAGCCACAGCAGCCCAGGAGTTTATGTGGGGTTCTCTTTAGAGTACTGGGTGTCTGAGAAGTTTTGATAACAAGGAGTTACCTTAAAAATAAATATTCCCAAAACAGCAGCAGCAGCACAACAGTAATGTAATATTGGGAGTCTCTTCATTTAATTTTATGTGCCCTATATATGAACCCCAGTGCCTGGAAATGAGAGAATGGAGAGAAACTGAATTCATCTGTCACTGTATGACTCCCGTCTTCTAGTTCATAAAGCTAAATCTGCAAACACTTCCACTTCAAAGAACCTAGATAGATTGACCCACAGATATTTCCGAATGCCAGAACACAGACAGATTCAATACTTTTATGTCAAACAACAGTGCGGATTAAGGCTCTGCCTGCAATCACACAAGGGCTCAACTACATACATGAATAGTCCCACAGACTTCAAGTTAAGCATGTGTGTGTTTGTGGGATTGGCACCTCAGAGGCCTGAAAATGCAATAGCCAAATTAAGGACAAAACAAAAGTAACCAGGGACCTACGTGAAATAGGGTTTTCCATCCATCTTTACTCCCAATTGACTGGACCCTTCATCTGTATGTCTACATTCACAGTTCCACATACTGGTCCCTTTACCTGTGTACCTACTCTGCCCGCCCCTACAGACACAGATCCACCTACAGATCCCTCTACCCGCCTTGTTCTTGGAAATTTTCAGTATTTTTGTAAAAAGAAAACGTCTTCAGAAAACAAAATAACTGTTCTAACCTTGCAGGGAGGAGTCGTCACTTTCCCTTCCCCTTAAAATATTCACCGGCTCATTTTCTTACCATGCAATTGTACATTTCTTTCAGTGTGGAATATGGGGGCAAGTTCTGACCTCATTTACTCTGCTGCAAATTCAGACTCACTCCACTGAAATCAATCCAGATTTACACTGGCATAGCTGACAGCAGAACATGGTCTATGTCAGGGGTTCTCACAACCAACTTTTGGGTGGCCTCTGAATGTGGTCACCAACTTTTGCTGGTGGCAGCTCTGACAATTTTTCCTAAAATACTTAATTAACGTTAGGAAAAGCAAATAAATATGCACATATCCATGTCCAAATCATTGTCATTTATTTATGTAGGGTTTTTTTGCAGACTCAATAATTAAAAATAATGTACAGTTGTCTCTATTCTTTACTGAACTTAAACAGAATAGAAACACAAATAAGGTGCGTTGCGTGTTTTGCTTTTCTGGTTGCTTTTATTTTTTTAGACTTGCTAGCTAGTAAGTGCTACTGTGAAAAGTGACATTTGTATATTTGTTAAGATCACTTTTCACAGCAGACTTGCTAGCTAGCTGGGAGGCTGTGAAAAGTGATCACTTTTCACAACAGACTTACTCAGCCCTGGCAAGCTGGGGGACTAATTAAGCCCTAAATGGGGAGGTGGATAGGGGGCCAAGGGGCAATTGGGGGTTAGATGGGAGGCAGCGGGGGTCAGGGGCAATGGGAGGGGGGTTAGCTCAAGGCGGGAGCCTGGACTCGGAGTCCTGCTGCACAGCTGGGGACTGGAGGAGGCAGCAGGGGTCAGGGGCGACGTGCGGGGGGTGAGCCCGGAGCTGAGCATGAAGCCCGGCGGCTGGGGGATGGCGCCTGCTGCTGCATCACCAGAGTCTGCCTCCCACCACTCCAGGGCTGAAGCCTGAGCCTCACCGTCCCCAGGAAGGTGGAGAAGTCATGCTGGCCGCCTGCTCCTACAGTGTTTGTTGCTCCAAAAGAGGACAGGGACCAGCCCCTGCTGGTGGCCCCGGGGGAGGGGCCGCTGCTTTATCCCCCCACCCCCCCATCATCTGCCAGGACGGTGTGGCCACAAGAAAAGCCCCTGGTGGCCGCATCTGAGAAACACTGGTCTATGCTTCAGGTTAATTGCCAGTGTGTTAACTGGCACAATATGAGTCAAAGAGGCTGACCCTGCCATCTGTACTCCGGGATGGCTCCCTTTGAAGTCATCAAGGCCTTTGGTCTGAGTGAGGACGACGGGATCAGGCCAAAGTTCCCTCTGCCCATGTAAACGGCTCCAGGTTGACTGCACACATAACGTACCAAAGCAGAGCTGTAGTTTGTGTTGCTGTGGCCTTCCTGGCCGAAGCATGGAGAGCGAGGCGCTTGGCTGTCATGGCCATGTCAGGAAGTGCATGCACACAAGTCCCAGAATGCCAGCTCAGGATGAAAGAGGAACCTAGCTCTTCTGCAGGTTTAAACTGAAGTCAGAATCAGGCCCTGCTCTTTCTGGAGTCTGCGAAGGCTAACCTGGCAGCCAGAGATTGGCCCACAGTATGGAAATCTCCCGAGCCTGTATCTGAGTGGTGTTTAGCTTTCCAGCTCTACAAGGCACTTTACACTTGGATCATCCCTGCTCAGCTTCCCCAAGTTTATCTGGCTATACTTTATTCTGGGAGCCTTTATTAAACTGACCTAGATTGCAGACACATACGTGGAGCAAAAGAACTGCGTTTTTCATTTGCCTCCCCCGCCATCCTAAGCTTAAATCTCTTGGAACCGAGGTGCATATTTGATGCATATGACAGATGTCCCCTAAGTTCAGGCTGATTTCTGAGCTGTAGGTAAGTTTTGGCAGGCACCTGGAAGCAACCCAATTGCCATCAAGATCTGCTGCTAACTTGCCTGGAATAACACACAACATAGAAAAAAAATTCCTGTCTAAGTTGCCACTCATAGATTCGTATCAGGGGATGCCAATTTCATTTGATGCCCTGGGCAAGGATTTCAAAAATGGCTAGTGATTCTGAATCCACAACTGGAGAAATAGTCATAAGAGCCTAATTTTTCAAACCACAGTTGCTTAGCACCTTAAGAAAAACAGGGGGGAGGGATAGCTCAGTGGTTTGAGCATTGGCCTGCTAAACCCAGGGTTGTAAGTTCAATCCTTGAGGGGGCCATTTGGGGATTTAGTTGGGGATTGGTCCTGCTTTGAGCAGGGGGGGGTTGGACTAGATGACCTCCTGAGGTCCCTTCCAACCCTGATATTCTACAATTCTAGGTCCCTTTAAATTGTCGCCAGTTGAGGACCCAGAAATTAAGGCACCCAAAATTACTAATCACTTGTGAAAATCTTGCCCCACAACATACCGTTTGTGCCCTGGATTTTATAGTCCTTTTCCTAGAAACCTGCCAATAAGGCTACAGATACAATATGTGCAGTGGTCACGACTACCTATTACTTCATCAATATATTACTTCAACACCTCAGTTTGCGCAGAAAATCCAAGACCAGGAAAATTGTTCAGCTAAAATACCAGACAAACTAAGTATAATCAAATGAGAAAACTGAACAAACTGACAAATCATTACAAATTCCTTCGGCATTGGGTGTAACAATGATTAGGCACGATGACATCTTTAGGCTGAAGTCACCATGTAATTCCAGAGGAATTCCTATTGTGATTGAACGCAGACTGAACTGTACTTGTGACCCTTCGAGGAGCCTGACTGCATCCCAACATGGAACAAAACAGAGTGATGCATTGAGGAGTTGAGCCCTTTCTCCCACTCAAAGTCATTTTCTTCTAGTGACTGCATTTTCATGCCGTCTTCTCGGCAACAAAACCCAGATTTAGAGAAGTAATTCTGAGCAGTGTTATGTACAGCCAGCCACTGAAGGACTAGAGATGCAGCAACAAATATTCTGAAGACCGGCCACGGAAAAATCACTGCTTCACGCTAACGACTAGGAAACCCATTGGAAGTAACTGAATTTTGTGAGGGTCATTCTGCCCCATGCAAGTATTGTAGTAAAGTGGTCATCAAGAGGTTAACTGGGTTGCTCAGAGTATCCTGAGTTGGTGCTATGCTCCCCACAGACTTACTTCCACTTTACTACAAGTATAACTTTTGCTCACTTAGTGACGGCAGAGAAACAGAAGTGCACTTGGCCAGTTCTATCAATGTTGAGTCCAAAAGTAAAGTATGGGTGCCTCTCCCACAAGTAAATGGGACATCACTGGACTCAACTTTTGAACACAGAACTATTTTCTTTCTTAGCACTACTGGGAAGCTCTATCTCGTGAAAGCAGTAGTTCAGGACGTAATATTACATACACTGCTGGGCAAGTTATTGTTGTATATTATTCGCACTGCAGCAGGCCCAAGAGGACCCCAATGGAATCAGGACCCCATTGTTCTAGGAGCTGTACAAACATTAGCGGGAGGATGTGCCTGACCCAAAGAGCTTACAGTCTAAATAGGCTTGCCAAACAAAGGGCAGGAAGGGAAACAGAGACAGAAAGAAGTGACATGACTTGGCCCAAGGTCACGTAGCTGGTCAATGGGGGAGCCAGGAATAAACCCAAGGTTTCCTGAGGGCGAGCGTCAAAGTCCTAATGTCCACCCACTAGATCGATGCTGCGCAGACATCAGTGGAAGAGTACTGCCCTTGGGGGTGATGGTTCTGGGGTGATACACTACAAAACGTTGTCTTCATGCACCAAATGTCTCATTTGAGATACTGATGGGCATCCCCAACCAACGGGATTATCTCGTTAGAAGTCAGTTCTGTCATGCCCTGTATCACTCAGCTCTTTCTGACAACAGGGACGCCTACACTGCAACTACACTGCTATTTTTAGCAAGCTGGCTTGATCAAAGCTAGCTCGGTTCTGTCTACACATGCCGCAATCACCACTCCTGACTGCAGCATAGACATACCCAAAGGTACAGGGAGCGACGTATGAATTCATGGAGAGCTGAATTCTTCTCTCAGTTACACTAGTGTACGTTTGGTGAAAACGCCATGGACTTCAACTACTATCTGGCTAACACAGAGTTATCCTGAATCTATATCAGTCACAGTGAAAACAGAATTGGGCCCTAAAACAATATTAATATGAAGATCTAGATGTTTTATTGCTTAAACCCATTCTGGCTGGAGAAGTATGCATGATTATCATTTACTAGCTGTATTGCCATAGGACCAAAAGACCCCACTCAGGATGAGAACCCCAGTGGTCTAGGTGCTGTACAAACGCACAAGCAGATTGCTTGTCTTTGGTTGCTCTGGGTCTTCTGTAAAATCTGGGAAGGATTCCTCCATAACTTCCTCTGCTTTGGTTATTCCAAAAACCCAGATAGGACTAAGGAGAGAACTCTTTCTTGGAACTTAAATCGGATACGCCGTACAGGGCAGAGGGCGACTGCACATAAACTTTTTAAGTGGTTGGTTCCCAACAGTGGGTGAAGACCTGATTAACATGACTGACAGCAATGCAGAAGGCAACAGCTGCACAAGCAAATAACTATGCAATCATACTGCTATGGCTAGACAATAGCCCAATACATTTTAATCTTCAGGGTCTTCTTAGCACCCCTCCCTCCACCCCACATCCACACCTGCATGGACAGAGCACTGTGTCTACAGGAAAGCTAACCAAAAGAGCAGAGTAGTTGTTGGTGTTATTAACATTACGTGAGCCCTTCTTGCAGCCCAGGGCATCCAAACCACATTTTTTCCCCAACTCCCATGTACGTCTGCTGCAAGGATATTAAAAGAAATACATTTTAGAACATCTGCAGGGAAGGGATAAAACTTGCAGAAGATGATAGAAAGTGGGGAAGCAGTAAAAACCCAGGAGTGTCAGAGTTAATGATGATATGTGAGTAATCCAGTTATAAAGGCGCTGTCAGTGGGAAGGGAGCGCAAATATAATAAAACACAGCTGTATGACGTACACTCCAGTGGAATTTTTATTAGATGGTTTATGTGCACTCTAAGTATACCTGACTGCAATGCAAATTCCCACAGACTTGCATTTGGGAGGAAAAAAAGTTTCCACGGGTCCCTGTATTCAACTGATCTAGTCCAATTGTTTGGTACGGCACGGATGTTTTGTTTGGCTGGTTAGAGCGTCAGGTTCATTTGTGTGCGAGTTCTCTGTTGAGTCAGCTCTAATCTGGGACCTTGGGGACATCTCTCATTCTTCTGAGTGCTTCCCCAGAGCCCATTCCTGCCAGGGTGCCCCCTGTCCTCCCCCTTCTAATCCCTACAGGTCTGCCCGCACTGTGGAATGAAGGCAAAAGGTGGAGAGGAGGGGGAAAGAAGGAAATTGGGAGAGAGGCTGCTATCCCAGGTGCATCAAAAGCAAATGTTTGCAATGACCCCGACCCCCTTAAAGGAAGCTAAGGAGTCTCACGTGGTTTGTCCCATATTCTGCTTTGTTATTTCTGAAATCAAACCAGAGGGAGCTAAGGTTGAGTGGTGGCCATGCTGGGAGAACACTCAGGTAACTCATGAGTATATTCTGTGCGGTCTTGAGTTCTTGTAACAACCATCCCTCTAAGGGTCATCAGCAGGATTCAAACCCAGGACCTTCAGCATCGATCTCTACAACTTCAGAAGCAGCTCATTTAGCAGGTAGCAGTAGCAGTCTGTTATTCTTTGTGTGACCCAGACTCTAGAGAGGGACACAGCACACTGTGTTAGCATGGGTTACATTCGCAAGGCTGATGGTCCCACAGCCCGTGTTTTAAGCCAGCTCACCCCTATACAATTGCCTTGTCTATAGCAGGTGTTCTCAACTGGGGTCCAGGGCCCCCTGGGGAGGCCATGAGCAGGTTTCAGGGGGTCCGCCAAGCAGGGCCAACATTAGAGTTGCTGGGGCCCAGGGCAGAAAGCCAAAGCCCCACCACATGGGGCTGAAACACAGGGCCCTGAGCCCCACCACCTGGGGCTGAAGCCAAAACCTAAGCGACTTAACTTTGCGGGGCCCCTGTGGTGTTGGGCCCCAGGCAACTGCCCTGCTTGCCACCCCCTAACGCTTGCCCTGGCTTTTATATGCAGAAAAAACTGTTGTGGCACAGGTGGGTGGTGGAGTTTTTATAGCATGTTGGGGGGGGGGGGGCTCAGAAAGAAAAAGGTTGAGAATCCCTAGCCTATAGCATCCCTGAATGATGAGCTGCCTGCTGCTGTTCATAAGGACCTGCTTTGTGGTTCTCTCTTGTACATTGAGCAGGCAACACCATCTCACAAGCATCTCCAGAGGTGAACTGGTGGCCTCTATAGCATAGAGTCCAGAATCAGTGGGGGAAATGTGTCATTTTATAGATGGCAATTTTACTAAGCGCTCATAAATACCTTTGCTTATCTACCTCCTGGATCTCACCCTCCCTTCATCAGAGAACTAGTCTCCTACAGACAGAAAATTAGGATTTAATTACGTCCCCATCCAGTCCTTGAAATAAATAGGGTAGGACGGTGGGGGGAGGTAGCAATGAAATCAAAACGCCAGAGGCTTCACCAATACCTGGGGTTTCCCTGAACAAAGATCCCGTGCTGATGAGTGTCATAGGAGGACACAGACAGGTATGAGCAGCAAACCTTCACCCCACCAGCAGCAGAGGCCCCCCAAACTGCAAAACTAATGGTCTCCAGCGGTAAACATTTCAAAAGCGTCTAAGTGACGTAGGAGCCCAAATCTCATTGACTCTCAATGGGCCTAAAGCCGGCTCTTATATATCGTTTTTGTATTTTTTTTAACCAATATATTTATACTAGTACAACCTGTAGGGTGGATGAAGTTGTATTGGTATGAATGGTATTATGGCAGCATAGTTCACTCTCCTTCCTGTATGGGAATACACTACACAGGCTAAGCACAGTCGTGCCAGTATTACTGCATCCACAGTAGTGTGCCTCAACTACACCTGTCTGGTAAAAGGGGTGTATAGTGTGTGTAGAGACAAAACCTTAGGCTGTGAAGTGGCCAAGTCACTTTTGAAAATGGGACTTGGGCTCCAAGTCATTGTCTATACCAGGGAGAGGCACAATATGTTGTCTAGAAGCATGTGTAACTTAAGCGCCCTTGTGGCTAAGATGGAGTCTGCTCTGCATGCAGCTCTGGCCAAGAGAAGGCGCACGCAAGAATACAGCATAGGCTGACAAGGTGTCTGGTTTTCGACCGGAACACCCAGTCGAAAAGGGATCCTGGCAGCTCCAATCAGCACCACTGACCGGGCTGTTGACTGTCCGATTGGCGGCACCATGCAGCAGGGCTGGCAGGCTCCCCGATAGCCTCTGCGTTGCATGGCTCCCAGGAAGCAGCCGGCATGTCTCCAATCCGGCTCCTACATGTAGGGGCAGCCAGGGGGCTCCACACGCTGCACCCACCCCAAGCACCGCCCCCGCAGCTCCCATGGGCTGGGAACCACGGCCCACAGGAGCTGCGGGGGCAGTGCCTGCAGACGAGGCAGCACAGAGCTGCCTAGCCACACCTCCGTGTAGGAGCCGGAGGGGGGACATGCCGCTGCTTCCAGGAGCTGCTTGAGGTAAGCGACGCCTGGAGCCTGCACCCCTGACCCAACCCCCTATCCCAGCCCTGATACCTCTCGATCCCAGCCCGGAGCACCCTCCTGCACCCCAAACCTCTCATCCCCAGCCACACCCCAGAGCCCGTACCCCCAGACAGAGCCCTCCCGCACCCTCACCCCCTGAGCCAGCCTGGTGAAAATGAGCAAGTGAGGGAGGGTGGGGACAGCAAGTCACAGAGGGAGAGGGGACGGGGCTTCTGAGAAGGGGCAGGGCCTGGGTGTTCGGTTTTGTGAGAGTAGAAAGTTGGCAACCCTACTGCAGCAGTGAAAGTCCCTTCCACCCCAGGGGCACCTGTTCCAACCCCACATTCCCCCCACACACAAACACCACGGAAGAGTACAATGAACATAGGAAAGGGAAATATTTACTTACAGAGGGATGAAAGGAGAAAACCAGCCAGGGGAAAGATAGGGGGAGCAGTAAAACAGGGTTGCATCCAACACAAGGCCCCACAGGCCCAGTGGGAGCACAGTCTGAAAGGGCAGACACTGAGCAGTGCTTCTATATCCTGGGAAATTTCCCAAAATCTGGGAATTTGTGAGTAAAATGTTTTGAATGAAAATTCCCAATTCCCAAGTTGAAACATTTTACTCACAAATTCCCAGATTTTGGGAAATTTCCCAGGATCTAGAAGCACTGTAAAAAAAACTTTATCTGGGAATTTTTCCACCAGATTTGGGAAATTTTTAGCGCTAAGTTGGGAAAAGTTGGCACTGACACGGAGCAATGTGTCTGCACACAGAGTTCAGGAGTCCTGGGCAAGGTTCCAGTCCAGTGGCGAGTCTTGGGTGCCCTTGGCAGTCTTCGGCGCCAGTGAACTCTCCCCAGCAAACCCCTCCGGGGCCCTCTTCTGCTGCTCTCTGCAAAGCCACACCGACCCCCCCCCCCCCCCCCCCCCGTTTAGCTAACAGCCTCCCGCCTTATTCCCAATGCGGAGTCCCAAGCCCCAGTACTCACCGCCCCATGCAGCTCTCGGCCCAGCTCCGGTCTGTCCCTCTCCGGCGATTCCTCCCTGGCACTGCCCCTCCTGGCTCCGGTCCTGGGGTTCCCCTCCCACTTCGGGCAGGTTCTTGGCTGTTTCACTCAGAGGGCCTGCTTGCTGCAGCTCCAGACACACACCCTGTGGCTCTCTGCTCCCCCCCGCCCCAGCACTTCCTCTTTCTAGAACAATCAGCACTGCCCCCTCCCCTGGGAAAGAGATTTAAAGGGGCCATGCTCTCTAAACCCCACAGGGGTTACATGGGAAACAAAAAATCACATATAGCTAGGCTGGCAACCCCCCCGTGTAGATGCAACTACATCAAAAGTAGAGTGCGTAGCTAACGTGCTTCAGGGAGGCGCTGTTACTATGCCAGCAGAACTCCTCCTTCCTTCTGTTGGCATAGGCTGGTCTACACGCCGCCGTAAGCTCTGTAGTGTAGACGTGGCCCAATATACTATGCTGTCAAAGCGCATGTAGAGTGGACGTGCTATACTGGCAAAGCTGTGCTCTGTATTGGGAAACAAACCACTCCTATGAGCAAGACAAGCTAGACCAGTAATTGCCGTATAGCTGTCTCTACGCGAGGGGTTTTTGCCAGCACAGCTCTTTCAGTCAGGGATCAACCCTCATCTGTGTAAACAGAAATCTGCAGTGTGGATATAGCCCGAGTCACTCAGATGCTTTTGAAAATGTCAGCCCTCAGCCTCCATTTCCACACTGTAGACCAGTAACCCAACAAAACAGCTGAATTATAAACCTGTATCCCAAATCCATGTGGTCCTTTACACTTGCAAAAGATTGTGGGCTCTGGTGTGTGGCGAGACGATGTTATGATCCAGTGATAATGATCTAGTAGGGCTGAAATGGGGCCTGGCCCCCTGGAATCAGGACTGTGAGGTTGGGATTACAGCAGACCCAAATCCTGCATTCCTTTCACATCCAAGAGTCCTGCTGAGGTGCATGGGAGTTTTTGGATGCTCAAGAAATGCAAGTGTGGGGTCAGTACGTAAGTGACCTGCCTCTCCTGTGAGCCGAGTGCACTGCACACAGATTCTTCCGTTCCAGCTCTGACTTTCACAGTGTGAAAAGCAGGGATTCCACGCTGCTTAATTCAATCTGGCAGATAATTTTGGTGAAAGGCATTGATTTTTCTCCCCTTTTCTCATCCATCAATTTCCCCAGATAAGAGGCCTGTGGCTCAGTCCCTACTGGTGACGGATGCCCTATAATTGCTTCGAGTGGATTATCACCCAGACATCTAGCACGCATTTACAGTGCTGCAGCTGTAGTCAGAAACAGTGTCTCACCAAGTAAAGGGACTCAGAGGAAGAGGAGGAGACAGCTGTTTCCGTTGCCTCTCAGTTCTTTTTTTAATTCTAAAATAGCATTTATTTATAAAATGTGCTTTTTATTTATATTGCTGTAGCACTCAGAGGCCCCAACTCAGATCAGGGTCCTAGTGTGCTGGGTTCTGCACAAATCCTGGGGAAGAGTCTGTGTCTGCTCCATGGAATTTGGAGTCTCCAGGTGCTACCTGAAGTCAAAAAATAATTTACACATGTGCAGAGCGCAAAGGAGGGATAAAATGCTGCCGTGCTGATCTGGTAGCATTTTACACCCATTCTGCAGAGGTGTAAGTAGCTGCACACGACACAGAGAATCAGATGCACAGAGTTTAAAACCACCACGATTCTTGTCAACAGCAAAAGATGGCTTCCTCACAAAATTCCACAAAGGACAGCTGCCTCCCACCCACCTCTCTGGCATGACTCTTAAACCAAGAACTTGCCTGGTCCAGCAGTTACACCCAGACTACATCTGCCACTGGTTACCAAGACACCTTGGGCATGTTGTTAGCATAGGATAGTGGTCTGTGTGAAATGAGTCTGGCAGGTCTCAGCCCAGTGCTCAATGGACAGGTGTTTTCACTGCCATTACACTTGGCGCTAACTGGCCCCCTTCCCGGCTATCAAAGCAGAGACGCCAAGGACTGAATTCCCCCCACACACGCCGCGCTTTACTGGTGGTCTCTTCTGGTCAGGTGTAAGGCAGACTGGCTGGGGGAAAATGATCCTGGCCCCATTCTCTGGTGGTGCCCCGTACTCCAGTGCTAGATTCACACAAGGATTCCTGCACCAAAATACATCCCTGAAGTTAATGGAATTACAACCAGAGATGTATTTGGCTCTTCAAGTCTCATTCAAGAAGCCAGCTCATTTCTACCTTTCTCAGACATTCTGGCCCATTGTGCACCAAGAAACAATTACAGTTCTATAAAAGGAGAGAACGCATTTGCAGCCTCAAAGAGACAGAAATCAGACATTTTCATTCCCTTATTTCCTTCCAAGATTTTTTTTTTCATGCTGGTGCCAGCCCTGGTGGACAGGCCTGAGTCTATTCCATGCACTGAATAGTGGCTGAACTGCATCATACAGAACCCTGTCTCCAAATGCATAATACCTTTACGTGGCTGGGAACAATCTTCACACGCCAGTGGTCACTAACTGGCCGATCGTGATTGACTGGTCGATCCTAGAGGATCTCCCAGTCGATCGCGAGCTCTGGCTGTGCAGTGTGACTGCCGCTAAGGCAGACTCCCTGCCTACCCCAGCCGCACACTGCTCCCAAAAGCGGCAAGCACGGCCCCGGGTCTCCCTCCATGGGTGCTCCTGCATGCAAGCACCGCCCCCCCAGCTCCCATTGGCCGGGAGAGCTGCGGGGGTGGTGCTTGCAGAGAGGGGCAGCACGCGGATCCACATCCCCCCACCCCCCCCAGGGGACACAGGGGCGCATTCGCCCCTTCTGGGAGTGGCCTGAGGCCAGGGTAGGCAGGGAGCCTGTCTTAGCCTCGCTGCGCCCACTGCCGACTGGGAGCCACTGGAGGTAAGTGCTGCCCAGTGGGAGGCCGCACCCCAACCCCCCTCCCTGCCCCCCCCCCCAGAGCCAGCACCATGTACCCCCTCCTGCACTCCAACACTCTGCCCTAGCCCGTAGCCCCCTCTGCACCCAAACTCCCTCCTAGAGCTTGCATCCCTCATCCCCTCCTGCATCCCAATCCCCTGCCCCAGGCTCAGCCCAGAGCCTCCTCCCACACTGCGAACTCCTCAGCCCCAGCCCAGAGCCTGCACCCCCCTCCCGAACCCCATACCCCAACCCGGTGAAAGTGAGTGAGGGTGGGGGACAGCGAGCGACGGGGAATGGAGTGAGAGGGGCGGGGCCTCAGGGAAGGGGCAGGGTAGATCCTGGGTTGCCTTTAGATTCAAAAAGTGATCTTGGGTGTAAAAAGGTGGGAGACCACTGTCACACGCAAAGCTCCTAAAATGTTTGCTAATCTATCTATCTACAAACTTCAGCCCTCTGCCACTTTCTAATCAATTATAACCATAAAGGTCAATTTTGCCTTGAAACAATTTTAATCTAACGTCGTGTTTAAACTCAAAGCCTTCTCTGCTACCTTCAAAAACAATGTGCGATTTTAATTACAGCAAATTAAAATTATAAATTAGACACTGTCAGGCACATGCTTAGATCGTCTGTGGAGCTGCACCAATTTACGCCAGCTAAGGTTCTGGTCCTGTATGTCTGTATTGACTCGTCTAACAAAGGGTTATTGGGCCAAGAGATACCAAGTGCCCTCAGCCCCAGTTGAAGGTTGCTTATCCTCTCTCAAGCCAGGCCTGTTATATACACAAAAACTGATAAAAAATGCACAGGAAAGGGAGCAAATGTTCTCAAAATAAAATAAGAACAGCTGGGTAAAATACCAAGAAATGTGCAAATACTGAACAGGGAGGAAGGGGACTTTGGATTTGGTAGCATACATGCGCAGGATGACTCCACAGGGCTTGTGCAACTGGGAGATAATGTGCTTTACAGGTCATTGGCTTTTGAGCACTGTGTTATCTCACCGCAACATACACCTTGCTGTGTCTTTCTGCTCACTTATAGCCGATATGCAGGCTATAATATGGCTTATCATTAGCCAGAGGATGACAATTACCATTTAAGATTAAACTTTTTTCTCCCCCCCCCTCCCCCCCAGCCAAGTCTATCCAGGAGGCCACTTTGCCCAAGAAAAGATTTGCATGGGCAGAACAAATCTGCACACTAACTGGTTATCTGCTTGCCCCAATGATGTATAATTTAGGAGAAAAGCCTTGTGTACTGTGCATAGATATTGCATGGAGCTTGTCTGAGATCAGAGGACCAGCTACACTTGGATGAGTAACCTTAGACAATGTCTAAGGCAGATACATCATGGTCTACTACAGGGGCAGAGTCCAGCCTTGGTGGCACAGCCACTGGGATCTCAGGCCTGCCTCTCCCACCCTCTGCAGTCCTCCCCCGATCCTCCTTCCACTGCTCCATCCTCTCTCTCTCTCTTTTCTTTCCCTTCCTTTCCTCCCCCCCTCTCCCCCCACCATTCTCTCAATTTCAATATAGCTCCCAGCAGTAATGCCAATGTGTGATTTCCAAACAATTGCTGACTAGGGCTGTGGCTACACTACAGAGCTTACAGCCTAGTGCAGACACTCAGCTGACAGGAGAGAGCTCTCCCATCATCTTAATTACTCCAGGCCCAAGAGCAGCAGTAGCTATATCAGTAGGAGAAGCTCTCCCGCCAACATAGCGCTGTCCACACTGGTGCTTAAGTTGGTGTAACTTACATTGCTATGGGGGGTGGCTTATTCACGCCTCTGAGTGACATAATTTATACCGACTTAAGCTGTAGTGGGTACAAAGTTTGTTTCATGTTGGTAATGGGGGTTATATAATGTGTCCATCCTTTCCTCACCCTCCCCACCCATTATGATGGGCTGCAGAAATTGGGCCTCAATTTAGCAAAGCACTTAAGCATGTGCTTCATTTTAAAATGGTGTTTCAGACAATGGGTCATACTTAAGTGCTTTGGATTCAGAAGTGGATATAGTGAGTGGCTAGAATCACGAGACCCTAGAGATGCTGGGAAGGGATTTGGACAGGTGATACAATGAAAGGAGCAGCACAATGCAGGAACTGAATTGTCATTAGGGTAGGCAGGGTCCTTGTTTGGCAGGGAACGGAATTGTCTTGTTCTCTGCAAATATCAAGAAGATTTAACTATTAGCCACAATATTTTACACTACATGCCACAACAACCCAAAAAGAGACTTAACCATTGACCACCCCAATAAAGCTTAAAGGCTGAATAATAACTCTTTCTGTAGCTCTGTTAAACATTTATGAGATTCCCTTAGAGCAAGGAATTTAGCCTCTGAACATAAACGTGATAATATACAGTGGCTCTGACTCTTGAGGTCAGAGGTCAGCAGTTTAAATCTCCTGTCCTGCAGTTTGTCAAATCCCATTTACCCAATCTAGCTCAGCACGAGGATACGGACGACATATAAATCTTTCAAAAAATGCCTTCTGATCTTTCACCTACAGTAGATTAAAAATAGCCCAGAGCAAGAGTGTTAGCATTTTGTCATCACAATTTCTCTGTCAAATATGATAGATAACCAACCAAAAGAAAGAAAGAGCCCAGAGATCAGATAATGAAAAAAGGCTGAATTATACCCACAAAAGCCAGGAACTTCAGTCATGGTGGAAATCCCCATTTAGCTTACCCCACTGACTCCAGGTATCGCAGCATGGAACCTGTACCAAGAGCCCTCCAATCCTCTAATATTTAGACACTTTGGTCTTATTTTTATCTTGATGTACAGTATGTACTTAAATCTCATTAAAGGCCTGGGGACTCAGGACTTCTGGATTCTGTTCTTGACTTTGCTTTTGCCTTCTTGAGTGACATTGGGTAAAACACTAAGGCCAATTTATTTATTTTTAAGGGAGGCTGCGAATTTGGGGTGCACATCATGAAACACATTCAGCTGGATTCTGGGGGCACTCAACACTTGTGAAAGCCAGCCCCAAAATCTGTCTGCATGCTTTCCTGTAAAATAGTCAAGTAATATTTATCTACTCCCTTCCCCCACCACCAAAGGGATCATCAGGGTTAAAGTCCTTCAGGATGCCCAGAGAGAGATTGTCATTGCTGTGGTATCTAAGCACCTCCGCCAGTCTTTACCAGTGGTTTAAAAGCTCTCACTGCTAAAGACCCTAAGCTGCGTCATCAGTGACCTTTCCTCCCACAAGAAAACCAGACTGAGGCGAACATTGTCAATTCCTGTCCAGTCCTGAGCTAGTCTAAGAAGATTCAGAGATGGGATTGGTTAAGATCATACCTGAACTACCTTGAGTCACTAATAGAACTGGTTGGGAAATTTTTCATGAAACAGATTTTCATCAGAAAATGCCAGTTCACTGAAACTGAAACTTGGTGGTCAGGGCTCTCAGCTAGGATTTGGGAGACCCAGGTTCCAGTCTGCAATCTCCCCAATTCAGACCAGGGACTCAAACCTGAGTCTACCACCTCGGAGATGAATGTCCTAACCATCTGGCAATTGGCTATTCTGGGGTGGGGGGGTCTCCCAGTGGGCTACAGAGTCAGTCTTGCTCATTAGCTCATGGAATCAGAGACTTTAAGGTCAGAAGGGACCATTATGATCATCTAGTCTGACCTCCTGCACAATGCAGGCCACAGAATCTCACCTACCCACTCCTGTATCAAACCTGTGTCTGAGCCATTGAAGTCCTCAAATCATGGTTTAAAGACTTCAAGGTGCAGAGGATCTTCCAGCAAGTGACCCATGCCCCAAGCTGCAGAGGAAGGCGAAAACCCCCCAGGGCTTCTGCCAATCTGCCCTGGTGGAAAATTCCTTCCCGACCCCAAATATAGCGATCAGCTAAACCCCGAGCATGTGGGCAAGACTCACCAGCCAGACACCCAGGAAAGAATTCTCTGTAGTAACTCAGATCCCACCCCATCTAACATCCCATCACAGGCCACTGGGCATATTTACCGCTAGTAGTCAAAGACGAATTAATTGCCAAAATTAGGCTATCCCATTATACCATCCCCTCCATAAACTTATCAAGCTTAGTCTTGAAGCCAGATATGTCTTTTGTCCCCACTACTCCTCTTGGAAGGCTGTTCCAGAACTTCACTCCTCTGATGGTTAGAAACTTTCGTCTAATTTCAAGTCTAAACTTCCTGATAGCTCACTGATATACTGTATAATTATTTATACACAGTGGAACAGCTTCTCCAGGAGCTAGTGAGAATCAGGAGGACAGAAGGTGACTCTATAGCCTGGCAGTTAAGGCACTCACCTGGGACGCTGTAGGCTTAGATTAAAGTCTTTGCGCCAGTCACTAACACTGGGACGTAAAACCTCCCAAGAAGATTTCCGCCCCTACTTATAATAATTAACTTTGATGGCTCAAACCAGGAAGGGAGTGCTATGGTCCCAATTATCCCAACACCATGGTCTAAAAGATGCCCTCAGCACTGTCTACCTACTCCAGCCAGAGCAGCATAGGTTTTAGAAGTGATCTGAGTAGCTAATACTACCAAAGCCACTGCTTCCATATCTGCTCAGAATGATGCACGCTTTCCTGGCAGCTTGCAGAGAACGCAACATCTGTCTACCAGACACCTTTATGACATTCTACCTCTCGGAATAGTGGGCTAAGATTTAAAGAGGAATCATGTTAAATCTTGTGGAGGCGCTAAATAAACAGCGCCAAAAAGGCACAGACTTGCCAGCAACCATTGCCAGCCCCCGTCCTCTGCAGACTGAGTATGACGACGACCCAGGTATTTCCCAAAACGTAAACCATACAACAGAAAAAGCTACGAAATCATCTTGGCAGCCCTGTCAGACAGCTTGGGAATTCTGCTGCACTCTCGGTGCAATGCAGTGCGTCCACCTGCATCCCCAGGAAGCAGCTCAGATTAGAGGAAGAGAAAGGGAGGCCCTGAAGACTTTGCTGGAAAGCTTTGAGAGGCTGCGACTTTACCTTCCCTTTGAAATAATCTTGCCCCCTTCCTCCACTTTTTTGGAGTGGCTGCTGACCTCAGGCAGGCCCACCTCTGCTCCTCTTGTTAGCGCCAGTAAGGAAGAATCAGATGCATATTTTATAAATCAGCATTTCTTCCAAATATTGCCACTTACATTCAGAAAGGGGCAAACCCTGAAGCTTTTATTGAAGACCTGCATCCTCTTACTCACCCACAGAAGCCCTAGGCATGCAAACTGCCCCACTGAAATCCATGGAGATACTCCACATTTACATCAGCAGGAGAGCAGAATTTGGTCCAAAACATTATTCAGCACCAATAACTTAAGCTATTTAAAGCTATCCACAATTTTCACCCACACCTTTTATTTTTAAAGCACTATTTATTATTTGTATGCCAGTGCATCTATAGGCATCAGCTGAGATCACAGCCCCACTGTGCTAGGTGCTGTTTGCACTTTCCCTACCCTGGAGAGGTTACAATATAAATAGACAGGACAGACGCAGCCAGGATTATTATCCCCATTTTTCAAAATGAGGAACAGAGACATTAAATGACTTGACCAAGGTCACCCAGAAAGTCTGTGGCACAGCCTAGAAGTGAACCCAGCTCTCCTGACACCCAGTCCACTGCCTTAACCACAAGACCATCTTACCACCCAGGTGGACATACTTAATACACCTAAGTCCATACCTGCCTGTGGGTAAGAGAGATGGGGAGAAACATGCTGATCTTGCATGAAATTAATTAGAGAAGAAAAAGAGAAGGAAAGACAAGCCTAGAGAGTTCAATGTTGTTAGGAAACAAACTAGATGCATTGTAATATGAGAAAGCTATTTGGATAACGCCTGTGTTCTTTGAAAGGCCCTCAACAAAAGGAATTTATCAGCTTTTCCTCTTTCCTCTCATTCTGGGGCTTGAATCACATATTTCTCAATGTTGCATTACCTCTAAACACCACTGGTGGTGGTGGAGTAGTTTTCACATCAGGGGGCTGGGTGTAGCTCCAATATAAAATGTTTATTGGTCAATCTTGCTAGAAATTTTTTTTTTTTAAATCATTCAACCCATTTTCCCAGCCTGATTTCCAGGCCAATCAGCAGTGCACGTGCACCTCTGAGTTTTAATTACCCCCTCAGAGAAGCTCCTGGCTTTAAGACAGGTTTCGGCACTGATGTTAGAGATCAGCTGGGTTAATGCCTGTCTCCACAGAGCAAATGGACAGGTTGCATTTGACCCTGCGATGGGAGAGGATGAATCACGGGAGGAAACACTTCCCCCCATGTCTCCCACTGTGCAATTGGTTTTAAATGCATCACGTATACTTTGTAAGCACATCAAAGTTAGACCCAAAGCTAAGGATGTTGTTTATTAACTCCCCAAAGCAAGCTTGGATTCTGAGAGTCATACTGACAGGTTATAAAAGATATTTTCCCCTTGTGATAAATCTTTTTTCCCCTTCATGCTTGAAATGAGTCATCACTTAGCCACACTAACATCTAGTGTGGGGTTAGAGCTAGGAAAGTGACTAGGTAAAAAACGACAAGTGTGTGGTTCTTGTGTTTATTCCCTCTATGAGCCAGATTCTACAATCCTTATTCCGCCCTTTGAAGTCAATGGGAGTTTTGTCCATGAGTCAGAACTGAATAAGGACTAGGGAATCTGACCTAGTGTTTTTCAGATTGCATCAGTTTTTCAAGGCAAATTATTATTTTGATGGGACTCTGCCTGGGACCAGACAGCTGGGATCTGACTGCCTCTTTTGTCATCTTCATCAGTAACAATTTCACCATTAGGAATTAGTTGATCATTTTCATAGTGCTCAAGAAAGAATAGCATCCAACGTGCTTTCCCCTGAACGCACAGGCCAGCTCTCCCTGTGGAGCAGGAAATGTGAGCAGATCTGACTCAAGGACACATGTATGTCTAGTATTTGTGTTTATGTTTTTCCCTTGGCTTTTGTAATGCCGCAGGGAGCAGTTCACAGGGCTGAAATAATGTGGTCTTCTCATCATCTTCCAATGTGGTCATCTTGTTTCAGTTCCTGTCTGGGTGGAAATGCCATAGGAAGAGTAGTCCATGTAATTTCAGCCCCATAAACGGCCCCGAGGGAAGGAAAAAGCCCATGAAAAATAAACACCAGCACCAGGATATTTGGGTTTATTCAGATTTAACTGAACACTGAACTGCCCTTTCCCCCTGAGCTCGCACAGCTTTGGCAGAAGCCCAGTGCCAAGTCCTACAGGCTCCCCTCGTCTGAGATAATCACAATGCAGCTTTCAGCCTGTTTGGCTTTGCAGTGTTTTCTGGCTCACGCTGCCTTGTACAAAACTGTCTGTCATAGAGGAAGCTGTAATATCACATGCGGCGGTGGTGAGAGAGAACACATGAGAGGAAGGTACAGCTGCTAAACTTCACACCAGAACCGAATCCAAATGGAGACGGAGCAGATGCTTCAAGCCAGCCACAGAAGCATCATCAAACAGAGAATGAAAAATGAAATCAAAAGAGACCCAGGCTCATGAGAAGTATATCGAGCAACCTTGTTGATTATTTAAATTAGGGTAGCACTCTCACAATCGAGATTGGAGCCCATTGTGCTAGGTGCTGTACAAACAGAGCACCAAAGAGTTCTCAAACTAAACAGACAAGATGGACAAAGAGTGGGAAGGGAAAGGGAAAGTGGCTTGCCCAAGGTGACCCAGCAGATCAGTGGCAAAACCAGGAATAGAACCCAGGAGTCCAGTGCCCAATCTATTGCACCTCAGCTTAGTTGCCAGCCCATCACAATAGTCCTCATGTGCACTCTTAGCCAGCGCACCCATTGTTCACAAGCACTCGTCAGCTCTGCCACCTGCTCTCTAAGTTCCTAATACGTCGTTCCGTTAGCACCTAGCACGGCACTGTTAGGAGAGCAACAGCGCCTGCCTCATCACACCACCAGTTTCCCTTCTCCAAGGCCCAGCGAGTCAAGTGGAGCTGGGATTGTTCCCTCTTTCAGCTCCCCATTACGAATCAGTGGTTCAAGTCCCTGCCTTCTCAGCCACTCTCCCCCCCCCCCCCCACCATAGAACCCTACTCCCTTTTGCTCCTCAAAATCCCCAGCAGGTTTTCCTCACATCAGTCCTTTCTGTCACTGCTCCCTTCTCAACAGGAGGTCAGCATGACAGATATTTGCCCCCATATCAATATCCCAGAGCTTGAGTCTCTGTTATCCTGCACGCTGGGCAGCCATTGATTGACACCAGAGCAAAGCAGTTGCTAAATGCTACCAGGTCAGAATGGTATCGTTTTACACCCACTGTGCATGGGTATAGATAACTGCACAAGATGCATGGAGGAAACAGTCGGGCCCAAAGTCTTTAGGCACAGAGATGTACTCATGGAGTAGGATGCCTAAAAATACTATTTTCTCCCTCCTCTGCCACAAAATTTACTCTGTACTCCCTGCAATGCTTGGCAAGAACATGAAAACTAGAAGTGAACCCAAACTGCTGAGCATACCTGTAATTCCAGCCGATACAGTCTCCTCTTTGGCTCTTTCCCTTCTCCACAGGCATGCAGGGCACCTTAGAGCAAAGGTGCTTATCAGCTCAGGTCCTGTACCCCAACACAAGCAATGAAACAAAGCACCAAAGCCAGATGATTGGCTCCTGGAAAGTTCCTCCACCCTTTTCACTGCTGACCTGGTTTGTTTCTTACAAGAAGCTGAAATTCTGGGGAGCCAGCCCCCTGAGCTACTGTTATCTGGTAGGAATCACCAAAGCATGTTTTCCACTCATTGTCATGGGTCATGACCTATAGCTGCTCTTGAAGGTCTGGGGCCTTTCTTCCTTCTTTTACCTTTCCATAGCAGCCTTGATTTCAAATTGAAAAATCCTGTAGCAAAGTACTCCCCTCTTGGGGGCTGAGTGTCTGTCGCCTTCCTGAGCTCACGCAGTGTAAGAATTCCACAGTTGTTGGTTAGCTGTCTATCTCAATTACATCAGCGATTAGAGAAATGTTGAGCGGTTCAGGCTGCAGGGCAGGGAACAGGTGACCTACTGTTCCTTTTGCTAAACATATGCCTGGAGTGCTAATTGCATAGGCCATGTGTGCAGTGAGCCATGGTGTCGTTTCTGGGCCTCAGCAACCCAAGACCCATGTGAAAAGTAAAATGCCTCAAATAAGCAATCAGATGTGAGTGGGAAAAGCTGACTGGAGTTTAGCATCAAGCTGCCCCTTTTGTTAGTCTGTCCCAAGCATGAGATCAGATGGGGTGCTTTTATGCCCTATCTACACCAGTGATTTTCAAACTTTTTTTCTGGAGACCCTGTTGAAGAAAATTGTTGATGCCCATGACCCAACGGAGCTGGGGATGAGGGGTTTGGGGCGTGGGAGGGGCTCAGGGCTGGGGCAGAGGGTTGAGGTGCAGGGGTGAGAGCTGTGGGGTGGAGCCAGGAATGAAGGGTTCAGGGTATGGGAGGGGGCTCTGGGCTGGGGCAAGGAGTTGGGGTGCAGGAGGAGGTCAGGGCTCTGGGCTGGGGGTGGAGCCTCTGGGGTGGGGATAAGGGGTTTGGGGTGCAGGAGGGGCTCCAGGTTTGGGGGGGGGCTCTGGGGTGGGAGTGTGGGAGGGGGTCAGGGCTCTGGAGTGGGGCCAGGGATGAGGGGTGCAGGAAGGGGTTCCAGGTTGGGGGGGGGGGAATCAGGACAGGGGATTAGGGCACAGACTTACCTCCAGTGGCTCCCTGTCAGCAGCACAGCGGGGCTGCTAAGGGAGGCTTCCTTCCTGTCCTGGCACTGCAGACCATGGGGTGGGGCCATGGGCAGGGCCACAGGTGGAAGAGGTGGAGTGGGGGGAAGCTCAGAGCTCCAGCCAGTGCAGAGAGCTCTGCAGCTGCAGTCCCAGCAGAGGCTGACAGCTTGACCCTGGCCAGGGCTGAGCTCTCATCCCTGCCCCTATAGCCCTGACCGAGCTCTCAGCCCTCCCCTGCTCCAGCCAGGGCCATGGGGGGAGGAGGTGAGAGCCCTGAGTGGGGGTGTGGCCTGTGTTTTTCACATGGTGCAATACTCTGAGATTTTCCACCCCCTCATAGACCTGGGAGCTAGGAGCCCTGACTAAGCCAGTTGTACATACACAGCCAGGCCAGCCTAAGAACCTCCTTAGAATGCACCCCTGGTTTGACAATCATGCCCTAACTATTTCTGTGTGGGCACAAATGTCTGTGTAGAGTCACTCTGGTTGCAAACCTGGGACCTGATCTGAGGAAGCACTTAAGCACATTCTTAACTTTAAGCATGTGAGTAGTTCCATTGCCTTCAAATGGGAATATGCTCTCAGGCTTAACATTAAGCATATGCTTAAGTGCTTTTCTGGGTGAGGGCCTTGATGATAATCTATAGAGTATACAGACAAGGTGGGTGAGGCAATATCTTCTTTTGGACCAACTTCTGTTGGTGAGAGAGACCACCAGAAATTGGTCCAATAAAAGATATTACCTCGTCCACCTTGTCTCTCTAATATCCTGGGACCAACAAGGCTATAACAACACTGCATATAGAGTAGGCAGGTCTTTAATGTAGTTCAGCACCACCCTGGAGACCCAAGGATAGTGTCCAGACGCACTCATGCATGTCAGTCTGATAAGCTGCACGCGTCAAGGGAGACAGGGTGTAGTAAAGGGATGTGCCAGGGATACTACTTATCTGACTGAGAACAAATGAAAATTCATCCCAACAAAGGACTCAGTGCTGTAGAGATAAGAGCAAGCGCGGTCTTTTAGGCTGGACACTAAGAGTTGAGGCCCTCTGGAATATACTTAGGCAGCCTAAAATAAAAATTCTACGTGGACTATTAAGAGATTACATGGCTTGATTTTGAGGCGCAGTCTAACTGCTAGTGTACTAAAAAAATCCCACCATCTCCACACTAACTTTTCATGAGATGCTTAAATAAATCGATCCACAAATTTAGGCTTGGGGGAGGCAAAACACCCGCAAAGCAGAGGAGGTTTACAAATTCAGTTATGAACAGACATGTCTGCCTGAAGCTCAAACACAACAGTTTTATGCCAGTGCATGGGTGACCCAGGCGATTAAAGTGACTTGTATTAGCTAGGCTGGAATACAGCTGCTCTGAACATTTTTGACAGAATACGTGAACAACATTTGGTAAAATTTGGGCTGGAGGTGGGGAGGAATCTAAACAAACTGTTTCAACTTTCTTGTTTTGTTTCAATAAGGTAAAAACAATCCAATTCATTTCATTTCAACTTTTATATTATAGTAAAATATTAATGTTAACCTTATATTTTGTTATATATTTAATGTTTTATTTAATATTTCACTATAATATAAATGTCTAAACAAAATCAACCGACTACTGAAATGAAAATTTTTTACCTTATCAAGATGAAATTATTTGACACTATCCAAATAAAATATTTAAATAGTCCCAAATTGAAATTTTTCCAAATTTTCATTCCATGGACATTTTGGCTTGTCATTCTGATTTGGAATGATTTCCACCTCCCCATTTTGGAATGTCCCATGGAACCAAAATTTTGGTTTCCAACCAGCTACAGGCTAGACTAGCTAGCTGCTGCCTCAGTAGATGGGAAGAAAGAAAGGTCCTTCCAGGCACATGTATGAATCTACTGTTTCCCAGCACACGTCTGGTGGAAACCACTATTCCTCCTCTTAGATTTTTGGAGCAGTTTTGCAAGGTGCTGAGCAACCTCAACCCTTACTGGTTTAAATAGGAATTGAGGGCAGACACCTAGCACCTTATGTGATGCTTTTAATGGGTTATTATCTAATCACAGCCTGCATTTGGCTCTGTTTCTGGGTGTTTGTTGAAAAAAAATCTGTAGGGCACTGACAAGCTGTGGCTGCTGTAATTGGAAAAGGGCCCTTGATTCTTTTCAGGGGCAGGAAAGCACAGAGCTTCTTGTAGGCGAGCAATTCGTCATTGGAGGCAGCATCAGAAAAGCAGGTGACACTGCTGACCACTTGCGAGCATTGCACAGGAAAGCAATCACTGAAAGAAAACTGCACCTACAGCAGATGAGATGGCATGGTTTCTTTGGTTAGCTGGGGAGTTCTATGCGGGGACCCTAGGAAGAGATGAGAAAGGAAAATATGGAAGCTTAGGGACTGGAGGGTCTTGTTTTCTAACAAACCAATCTTTTTTTCTCCTTCTTTCAAAACAAGAAGACCCATTCAAAATAACACTGATACCCAGTGTGTACAGGGGCAGAGCCTGATCTCACGGCACCAGTGTAAACCTAATAGGCCTCCTTCTTCTCGAACTCCCACTGGCTTTGTACTAGTGGGACTCACTAGCATTACTCCTGATTCACAACGGCGTCAGAGGAGAATCATGTCTCAGGCTCATGAAGTTCATTGGGGTTTCGGTAAGATGTGGTTCAGGTCTATGTGAGTCCAGCTGGGCACCCCTTTCATTTTGGTGGTGAGCACTTTGCTGTACTACTCTCTAACAAGAAGGCCCATTGTGTGTTACGTTAAATCAACCATCACTCCCATTTTACAGATGGGGAAACAGCAACAGATGGGAAAATTCCGCACTTATTTATACCAGTTAAATCCCAAGTGCTCCTGATTTGCACCAGCATAACTGAGAACAGAATTTGGACCTCAGACAGGTTAAAGACTGCACAGATCCATGCACAGATCACTAGGGCTATGCTCTCTCCCCACCAAAGAGTAAGGCAGATTGTTATTTAAAATCCCAGATCTAGGAAGCCATTTGAAATGAATAAAAGCATCTGTAACGCCTGTCACAGTGGCAAACCAAGGGGAACAAAGAGCAGCTAGCAGAGGTGTGATGCACACAGAATGCCAGCTGTCTGCATATCACAAACCCCTTTGCACTCTGTTTATCACCAGCCTTTGGAGCATTGGGCAAGACTCAACCGCCATGACCGGGAGGGGTACTCACCCCATCGGTTTCCTGGGCACTGGTGGACCTTGGCATTTCCTGCCTTCTACATTTCTAAGCAGGGACAGGCCCTTGAAAAAAAAAAAAAAAGCAATGGACTCTGAGAGCACCTGGCTGGTGAGCATGTGCAGAGCAGGAAAAGGTTTGTTCTGCCTCTTTTTCTGTTTGCTGGGCAGCAAGGGATATGCTTCACAATGGGCAGGAAGCCAACTGCCCTGGGAAAGCATGTGATCTCAGAGGTCTAGCCCTAGGTCACTGGTAAATCTAGAATTAGGCTAGATTGTCCCTAGTCCTTGCATGGATAAGCACCACTGGTACCTCCAGGGCTGGAGTCAATCACTGTCCCTGTGGCCAGGGACTGCTGTCTCCTAGAGTCCTGCGGGTGCACATCACCCCCAAGGGAGTGGAGGAGGAGCAGTGCGTGCAGTAGATTGGAAGAGGCGGGGGAGTTCGCACTACTACGCAGCCAAGGAAGAGGTGAGCATCACTACTCAAGTCAGAGAGGAGAGGGAGCTGCACCCTTTCCATTAGCCCTGGGAGACGCAATGGGACTGAGGCACCCTGGACTGAGATGCAATGGCCTGGGGAGCTGTGCTATCCAGTGGAGAGGGCAACCCATGCACTTCTCCCCTGTGCGCCAGGGTGGGTTGGCTCTATATTGTTCCCCACAAGCTCTATGCTGCAGTCTGGCCCTTAACCTGCGCAATGCTCAGGGCGTGGCCTGCACAGCCAGAGATGTGGGCTGGCCTGATAAAGGGGGCAGCTGATAGAGAGGGCCTCTAGCTCTGGCAAAGGGACTGTCTACATGGCTGGTATCACTGCAGTTGCCAGAGCTGAAAATAGCCCTCAACACACAAAGCCCCTGGCACTGGCTCTCTGAGCACTCCCACTGTCTGAGGTGCAGCTGCTCCAGCTCCCAGGCTGCAGTGCTGCCATGACACCCAGCAGGTGCATGTTCAATCAGTGGCAGTGTGTGCATTTACCAAGGAAATGGCTGATCTCAGAAGGTCCTGGGCACCTGGGAGCAGGAGCAAGCCCTTAAGTTGTGACAGTCTCCCGAGTTCCCTCCCTGCAGTTACGGCTCCATGCATAGATAGCTTTGGTTACCTGCAGGGAGTTTCTGGTGGGGAGGATTCAGAGCTCACCTCTGTACCTCAGGCCTGGCCCCAGGGGTATTCTGAACGTGGGTGAGATGCTGGCTCATGTAGAATGAAGGAACTGAAATATGGCTCAGGAATTGCAGGCTCAACACCACTCTCTGGGGAGTGCAACATCACAGTGCTGTTTGTGGGTTCATAGACACAACACTCCACTGCCCTGATTGAGAGTAAAGGGGTAAGGGAGGTGGGTTGGGGAAGGGCTGGTCCCTCTCTTTCTTTCACCACTGAAAAGAGTGGATGAGAAAGTGTCTGCAGCATGTGCAGGGACTCGGGGGGAAGCAAGGCAGGGCTGCCTGATAGGAAGGAGCTTTGCTACTAGTGAGTCAGTACATTCTAGGCATCTCTCCCCCTCTCCAGGCAAGACCATGGAGAGGTGAGGAGTCATTTGAATTAATTACTGGTCTAATTTCTCTGTGGAGGCCTCAGACACTGTCAATCCTTTCCTTGGCTTCCCCTTTCACTCTGGCAGCTTGGTTCCTTTGCAGCGGTTGTTCCCTGCCAGCGCTTGCTGCTTTAGTGATTCAGAGGTTTCCTCTACTCTGCTCTCACCGCTATCTCTCTCTCCCCCTGGAGAGCAGCCTGGGGGTGTTAACAGCACATTCTGCTGTGGGGCTGCCCTACTGAGTCCATAGCCAAGGTCTGCTAGGGCATCGATGCCTTGCTCATCACCATGACGTGGCCACGCCACAAGGTTGTACCTGGTTTTCCTACGTAAAGGAACCTGCTGGGTTTGTGGCAGCAGGTCCAGAGGGCAGAGCAAGGGAGATGGGAGTCTCGCCATCCAGGCACACTGTGACCTTCATCATTTTAGAGTCTGAACACTGTGCAGTTACCTCACTGCATACCTTTGAGATGGGTTTGCATAATCACCCCTCTTTTACACTCAGTGAACTAAGGCACGGAGAGATTAACGGGACCAGCCCAAGGTCACACAGTAAGCCTGTGGCAGAGATGCAAGTAGAACCCAGATCTTCTGAGCCCCAGTCCAAGGACCCTCCCCTCAAGACCATCCCTTCTCTCTAAGCTCCTGGGAGCTCTATTCCCAGCTCCTGGCTCACTATTGGGTATGTCACTGAACCTCTCTGTGCCTCAGCTTACCCATTCGCTAGGTGGATAACAAACTATTTCCTTTCCAAGCACTGAGACTGATGGCTGACAGGGCCTGCTAAGGCACTGAGCGCCATGATAATGTTGCTGTACTAAGTTTTTTAGCTGGTGGCTATGGGGGCACCCTATGACACTCAGATGCAGAAGCACAGCAGAATTCCCCTCACCCTGCTTAATAATGATTCCAAATGGATCTAGCAACACCTAGGAGTGTCAGGGAAATGAACCATCTCCAGAGGCTTTAAGCCGAGCTAATGAGCTGAAAATGGTTCAGCAGCAAGGGAGTGAAATGCTCTCATCTAGGGTAGCAGCGAGAGCATCTAGCTCTAGTCCTGCACTGGTAGGTATGGCAGATAGCAGACTTCAAGCCAAACATCCTTCAGTCCTTTCGACTGGATCCCCAGCTAACACACGCTCGCTCACCTGCTGGTCACCATATGTTTCACTTGTTCAAAAACAACCGCTCTCCAGTTCTGAGTAACTGAAGAAAGGGACGAAGATGCTGATTGCTTTTCTAGGTCCCACCCAGAAAGCCTGTGCAGGAGCAGACAGGGCCTGAACTAACACCCATGATTTCTGTGGGCTTTGGATCAGGCCCCTGGTCACTAGCAGTATGGCTGGCATGTGTGCTCATAGCTTATGCACATGTGTGGCTACCAGCCCTGAGGCTTTCTGACTGCTAGGAGCTCTCTCCCTGCTCAGCCCCTCCTCCTCTGAATTTACAGACTGATTTTGTGAAAAACCTCCTCGTCAAAAAGGTGATGCCAGCTTCATTTTGTTTCATCAGTGTTTGTTCCAGGCTTTGTTTGCAACCCATATAGCTCTTGCTTTACTGGGAGGTGCACAGATGTCCTGACTTATTTGCACTTCTATAGGATGATATGAGAACTCACATTTTATAAAGCCCCCACAACAGTATTGCCAACCCCAAATGTTCAAAAATCATGAGTCAGGCTCACCAAAAAGCATGAGTTTGGATTTAAAATAATTGTTATTTGCATCCTGCTTTTTGAGCCTTTATTGTGCTCTACGGTCATATTTTGAAGCTTTCTCAACAGCCACAAGGGCTAGAAACTTACTTTTTCTTTAAGGATGAAGGCTGATAGCATCACATCTCCACTTGACTCCAGGAGCTGGGGCTTTAAGGGAAAACAATAACTGTCATGAGACTCATGACAAAATCATAGCAACACTGCTAGAATAAATAAAGACTAGCAGCACTGACTCCAGGCAGCAGCCCCAGACACTGAATAGAGATGCCTTTAATTTGGGGAGGTCCTGAGCTTGCGATACCTTTGGTCTGACATTCTGAGGTGCTGGATACCCACAGGCTAGTGCCAGCTGAGATCAGTGAGAGATGGATGGGTTCAGCACCTCCTGACAGTCAGGCTCAAGATTTCTCAAGTTGGACACACCCAAATCAGTCCTCACTTTTGAAAATTTCAGCCCACATGCCTTTCTTTTTCCAAGCCCCCGGGCTAAGAGGAATCAGTTGTCCCTTCCTTTCCATCACTTGACAGCCTCTCTGTGCTTAGGTACAAATTGCACTAAAGAACCCCATCCGTTACCTAGTGAAATATAGAACATCAGCCTCTTTCATTTCCCCAGCAAGGAGACGTTTGCATTTGCTGTTTTACATATCCAGGCGAAAGGCACGGGGTTCAGTTATCAGCGGGGTTGTTTCCCACAGCTGTTGTGAACAAACCTGAAAATTCAAAGCAAAACCTCTGTGGTTTCTCATGCTTTCCAATGAAACAATGGCTATTCCCTCAGCATCTGCCCCGCCTGCAAGGTATTCCCCTTAAACATGGCTAACGCTCATCAGAAAGGTTTGTAAAACCTGGTGAATCTATCAGATTGAACTAAGCCACGATTTGGGTTCTTATGAAAACCAGGTAACTTTCTTCTACTAGGCTTGGGGCTTTATTGCTATGGCAGTTTTACCTAACTCTTCATGGAACGGGCCAAATTCTGTTCTCATGGCCTGATTCAAGGCCTACTGAAGGCACTGGAAAGGTTCCCATAGAGTTCAGGGTGCTGCAGCTGAAGCCCTAAGTGAGTTATTTCGAAAGCTACCTGTTTTCTTGCCTAGGACTCAGCAGGAAAGTGTTTTGTGGGGAGGGCAACTACTATCTTCCCCCAGAGCAGAGGCTGGCTGGTGCACAGATGGGACTGGGACAACTTCCTATTAGGCTTCTGGAGCAGCCATCTAGCAGAGCTCAAAGCTGCTCCTTCCCGTCAAACAAGAGCAGAGTTTGCAGCTCCCAAGTGGACACCGGCATCTGACCCAACTCCTGCCTTTTTTTTTTTTTTTTTTTCAAACTAGACCTGGTGTATTCACTGAGGTCACAGCATTAGCACAGGAGTGTAACTGTCACCATGGAAACTGGCATCTGCTTGATGTCTTGTTTTGAAGGAGCTGAGAAGCAGCTTGTGCTCAGGGGGAGAGACCTCCCGCGAGCGTGCGGTTCCCATCATTAGAGCGTTTACCTCTCCAGTGTCTCAATTACATGTCCTGCTTTCCAGCCTTGCCCTATTATCGGAGCACCGTACTCTCTAAACGCACCAGCTGCTCTTGTTTCCCAGAATCACTCAGACCCATTTACTACCCCCCCTTCTTTGTTATTGGTTTAAGATCACACCAGAGATGGGCCCAAGCCAAGTCCCCTGAATCCAACCCGCCTCTCCTGGGATCCAAAGATGTGAATGTCCCTCTCTAATTTATATTAACAAATCAAACAACCCCCTATCTAGGAAGGGAATCGTAAGAGGAGGTCAGCAAACAGCTGCCCTCTAGCATCCCTGCAGCAATTATAGTCAAGGTAATAAATTAAAAGTCATTCAAGAGAACACAGGGTTACAACAGCTTTGAACTGTTCTGACAACTGCATGGCAAAGCGGATTCCTTCAGTCCTACTCTGCATCCATACTTCTCCCCTGCCCTATTTGTTCATTCTCTCATCAGATATCAACGGCTAGATCTTGCAAATGGATCTGCCCATCATCTCCCTACACCTACCTGGAACCCCATGTGAATGCAGCGGGTTGAGCTCAGGCCAATTAATTTGTAGGAACTAAACTGTAAGATGTTTTTGGGCAGGAACTGTGTTTTTATTATGTGTGTGTACAGCACCTAACGCAGCCCTGCTCCCAGACTACAGCCTGTAGGAGCTACAATACAAATAACAAACAATATCATCATCATCAGAATGGCAAGATGCTGCTTTCCTATTGGATTGTTAACTATATTTAAGATCCTAAAACACATCTGAAGTGATTTTACTCTTTGTCACTGAGGATAGTGATTGGATGTCTTCCCTCTTACACCCCAGTTTTCTTTGAAAGGCGTCTTCTTGGATGGGACTATAGAGAGAAGCCTAACTATATAGTAGATGTGTGCATAAAATTCACAAGGACATGTGAAATAACACAGCATTCATGCTTTTTGCATTGCAAATCCAGAAGGTGGTTCTGTTTTCACAGCAGAGTCGTGGCATTTGGGTTATTTTCTGAATGAAGGCCCCTTTTTGAGCTTTGTATCAAAACCAGACTAAAATTCAATGTTAAAATAGCTCTTCACTCACTATTTGTGGAAAAATAAAAATCATCTGAGAACAAAACTTTCATAATACATAACTTCATCTATACACACACACACACACCTCCCCATCTTAGATATATGTGTGAGTGTGTGTGTGTGTGTGCCATTTATATGGCTACACACTGTCTCTCTCTCTCTATATATATATACATACACCCACCCACAAATACCCTTTAGATGGGAAGATATATGAAGTTCTATTATGGATGACTGATGGCTTGCATTTCAACTTGCAGTGAATGGATGGCTGTGTCTGAGCATGGAATCAGCTATGATTACACGCACCTGAGCATCACTAATTTAAAATAAATGCCTTGTAAACAATCCAGCTAAAGTCTGTTTGGCAGCATTATCACATTCCCAAAAGGTGAAGAAGGCATGAAGAGTGAAATGGGGGAGATAAGGAAGGGCTAGATGTATTGGGATTTCCTTTCACGCTCACTAGGAGAAAGTTTTGCTGTTACGCCATTTAGCTCCACAGCAAAGGACATGTTCCGATTTACAGTGCCAGCTTAAGTACAGCAGGAGTGCAACCAAAATCCCACTGAAAACCTGCTCGCATGAGCGTTCTAGCCCAATTTCCAAGCCATCTCTCTATAAACATCACAAGATAAACAATGCGAGCTACTCCAGTGCTTGAGATAAACAGTTTGCAGGACAAATCCCGCATTCACAGCAGCATTGTGGGAATGTGCCTTCTCCTCTAGAATAAGACAGAGAAATCAAAACAGGAGTTACTAGATATGGCAGAAGAGCAGCACCAGCCAACTTTAAAATGGTCACATTAGGGCTACTGCAGTTTAGCTCTGCCAGATTTAAAAGGTCAGGCTCAGAAAGGCATGCTGGGCAAAAAGAAGGTACCCAGACATTGGGAACAGTTCTAGGCACAAAGCAATCACAGAATTATATATAACACCCCTAAATAACAGGGCTAGTCCAGGGCATAAGGATGGTTTTGTGAGTCAGGCACTAGATGCAGACTCAGGTAATCTGAGCTCAAATCTTGATTTCACCAGGGGATAATGGGTAAATTACTTAATCCATCTACCTTGTGCTGCTATTTGTACAATGGGGATAGTATTTGCTACCTCCCAGGGGTGTTGCCTGGGTAAGATGAGCAGGTATTTTGGTGATGAGGGTAACATAAGTACCTAGATAGAAAACAGTGGTAGAAGAACATAGTCCTGCTGAAAGATTGAAGTTCTATGTCATTTTGCTGGTGCCCAGATACCAAAGCGATGGGCACATGTGAAAGAGAAAGGAGGCACAAGATAAAGATGACCAAGAGGCTCAGATACACAATATTTGGAGGCTGGGACTCAGAGGCAGGCTGTCAGATATTTGTCTTGCATTTTGGGGGCCCCCGTCATTGTGGGCCCTGTGCCACTGCACGGTTTGTTTCATGGTAAATCCGCTCCTGGCCCCAGACCTTTCTATCTGCCTTTATTCTGTAACCTCCATTTTCCCAGGTATCAGCCAGAGATGGACGGAAATTACAAGCTCTCTGGAGCAGGAACTGTCTCACTTGTTACTCGTTTGTACAGCACCTAGCACAGTGGGGGGATCCTTGGTCAGAGTTCCTAGGCCCTCCTCTAACATGAATAAACAATAGTACTAATAACACTGAGCTGAACCATCCTGAACTCTGGGAGCTTGCAGAAAATGTGGCCTAGATCCAAACCATCCCCTTTCCTCTGGCAATGAGAGCCCACCTATTGAGGTTTTGGGGTTAGGGAATCACTCTTCGTTTGACCCCTCTGCAGTATTTCCTTATATCAGAACCAGGGCTGATGGTGATCTCATTTCCACCAGCACAGAACAGGAATAGGTCCGCCCCAGGGAATGCTTATCATATGGGATGGCTCATCTTACCTTTTTCACTTTCCAAGATAGTGGCTTTTTCTGGGATCGATTATTTCCTGGAACAGAAATACTTCCTTAAAAAAAACAACCCACTGACATAACACTTTCAAATGTGATGAGACAATTAAGGTTTATTGTCTTGTAATGTTTAAAGTGTAAATGAGCTGCTAACTTTCCTGGGCACTACATTCCTTTGGCTCTTCTTTTTTGGGGGAGTGGGGAGATGTATCTGGCAAAATAAGCAACAGTGGCTATTAGCATCGAGTGGAGGAGGGACGTGAGCACGTCACCTGCAGAGTCCCCAAGGAGTCAGAGGAAGTTCTGTTATTATTCCTGCACGGAGCCAAAGCAAAACCACTAGCCATGGATGAGCTACTGGGAGGAGACAATGTTTGAGTGCAGTGCTGGGGGGCTCCCCCTCTCCCTCCTTTGGGCTCTACTATTGTAACAGAGATACTGGCTGGGTCTGTGTGTGGCCCATCTACAGACAGTCCCTAAAGGGTGTACCTCCTTCCAGGGGTGAAGGAGCCCTGACTTAGCAAGTGACCCTGGGAGGTCCTCCTCTTACAGTGATAAACACATGTTCTGTTGTCACTGAGCTCCTGCTTGGGTCATCATTCCAGGGACTCTGATGGCTTGTGCTAACCCACAAAAAGAAGACTGCGAGGTCACTTAACACTGTACTCTGCCCATCCTGGCCCATTTCCATCTCCGGATCACAAGGTGCTTTCCACACTCTGATTAAACCAGTCAGCACCCCTGGGAGGGCGTGATAAGTATGATTATCCCCACTTACAAAGAGGACAATGGAGATATTTTTGCCACGCCTACACTACCAATATACTGTGGTTTGGAATGGGTGCAGCGGAAGTGGCGCTAAACATGATTTGGCTGCAAGAGTAGACAAGGACAAATCATTTCGAGCATCATTTAAAAAAACAGCTTGGAGCAGAATCCTCTAGGAAGTCTCCTTTGGATACTGCCATACAGGGCTAATTTACTTATTCAGCGAGTAGATACTGCAGTGCTGGGCAATACAGAAAAGCATTTAATAAAATAAAATAAAGAGGAAGGACAGGCTTGTTGTTTAGACACTGACTGGGTCTCAGGAGACTTACCATCAAATGCTGGCTTTGCTGCTTGTCCTTGAGCAAGTCACTCAACCTTTCAATGCTCCAATTTCCCCATTTTCAAAAGGGGAATAACGGTACCGTCTTTCTCCCAGCCTGCGTCTGTCTTGTCTATATAGGCCCCAATTTGACAGACACTGAGGCTACGTCTGCACTTAAAACACTACCGTGGCACAGCTGCAGTGCTTCAGTGTAGACTCGCACTACAGGGACAGGAGGGGTTCTCCCGTCACTATCATTAACCCACCTCCCCTAAAGGCAGTAGCTAGTTCGATGGAAGAACTGCCAACGCCAGGGGTTAGATCAGCATAGACTTCTCAGTAGCTATGCCAATGTAACCTTTCCGCATAGGGCTTGGCGACACTTGAAATGCCTCAGCATCACAGGTGTTCTGCTGTAGAGCTTCAGTGTAGACACCACCTATGCCGATGGGAGAACCTCTCCCATCGGCATAGGTAATCCACCTCCCTGAGAGGTGGTAGGAATAGTTTTTTCGTTGAACTAGTGCTGTCTACACTGCAGGTTAGGTTGGCTTACCTTCACACCCCTGAGCGACGTCGTGAAGCCAACTTAATTTTCTTGTGTAGACCAGGGCTAGACCAGCCCCGACATAACTATGCCAGAAAGCCCCACTGTGTAGACGCAGCCTACACCAACAAAAGGGTTTTTCTTTCAGTGAAGGAACACTACCTCCCTGAATGAGAGCTACCTCAATGGACACATTCTTCTGTTGACATAGCTGCATCTACACTGAGGATTAGGTTGGCATAGCTACACTGATCAAGGGTGTGTTTTTCCACACCCCTGACTGAGGTAGCCCTGCCAAGATAACGTTCAAGTGTAGACTAAGCCTGACACACATGCTTCACTTTAAGCATCTGAGTAGTCTCACTGAAATCAAAGTTAAGTATGTACATATGTGTTTGCAGGATCAGGGCCTTAGACTGTAAGTACTTTGGGGCAGGAGCTCTCTCTTACTATATGTTTGTACAGCTCCTAGCACAATGAGCCTCTGATCCTGGCTAGGGTCTCTAGGCACTACCCTAATAATAACATATTACACTAAACTGTGTGGATTGAAGGGGGGTAATTTTAGCTATTCACATCGTAACATGTTGTTATTTTATTTGATATTACAGGAAAATGTGCATGGAGACTGGCCTTTCCTGTTACAGATCTGCACTTCTGGAGTTTGTCCAATATACCTTTTTACTGATGAGTGCCACATCTACCAGTGTGAGCTAAGCCAATTAATCAGGCAGGCTACCCCTTTCCTCAGCTGTCCGTGTCAGCACAAGTTGCTATGCAATTGATGGGACCCTTGTAAAGGGTCAGGAGTTAATACATTTCACTGGTTTTCCGTTTGCAATGTATTTCAGGTTTATGAAGAGATATCAGTTTGGTTAATCACTTAAGCTTTACTGTTGAGAATGAGGAAGATTAGGCTCCAGCCAGGGAAAAAGTTAATAATTAAAAAAAAAAAAAAGGCAACACAAAATCCAATAAAGGTGCCATTATTTACATCAGCTGTTTGTCTTAATAACTTAATTTAACAGGTTTGCCTTTGTTTTAATTTTCATGAGGTACTTGCAAACACAGTTCAGTTGATTGAATTTGGGATTTTTTGAGGGGAGGGGGGAGGAATTACCAGGTGAAAACCTTTCTATTATCACAAAGCACTTCTTTACTCTTTGCCAAAGGGGTAAATAAGTCCAGAAAGCATGCAAAGAACACGATTTTTAAAATGCAGTATTTGCCACTGGTCTAGTGAAAGGGAAGGACTGGAAGCTTGTAATAATAATACCTAACTCTTATAGGTTTCAGAATGCTTCACAAAGGAGTTCACTCGTGTTATCCCCATTTTACAGATGGGAAAAATTGAGGCCCAAGGAGGGAAGTGACATGTCCAAGGTCACGCAATAGCAGAGCTGGTAAGAGAACGCAAGTCACAGTACAGTACAGTACAGTAGCACTAACCTCAAGTATCAAAATTCTCAAGTCAAGCCTCAAACCTCCCCATGAGAACAGTTTAAAAATCATGAGATTAAAAATAAAATGTTGGTCCTTTTATTTGCCTTCTGGCTTCTCAGCCTTCAGGCTACACCTTGGTCACATTTTCACATTTTTGTTGGCAACCACAAGGTCTAGAAACTTACTTTTTTAAAATAAAAGGTGAGATTCTCACATAATCATGACTCCAGGAGCTGGGGTTTTAAGTAAAGCACCAATTATCATGGACCCAGCAATAAAAGTTGGGAACACTGCTTGAATTTGAGGTGGTGGAGTAGTGTGAGCAGTAGTGGAGGCTGCTACTATGAAGACACGGTAATAGTTTTCCACAAAATTAGCAGTTTCTGGACTCGAAATAGTTTTGCAAAGATTATTCCAAGAATTGGACAATTGTGCTACCAGTTCAGTGAAGTGTGGTCTAGTGGTCTGAGCAGCGGCCTGGGATTTAGTGTTTGTCTTCATGGGGACTCTTAGGAAAACTAATCCAAATTAATTTATAAAGTGCATTAGTTAAACCGCATTAAACCCCTGTTTCAATATTCTTGTTCAGAATTCAAGTGGCCTTCATTCAATTTAATTCAATTCACTTCCAACAAAATTGAATTCAGCAGGCCACTCTTTCATTCTAATAAGAGCATCCACCACAGGAGTTTTAATGCAGTTTAATTGATATACTTTAAATTCAGACCTTCGGTTAATTCGGATTAATTTTCTTGAGGCCAGGTCTACATGCAAAGTTTAAGTCGACCCAGCTATGTTGCACAGGATGTAAAAAATCCTCCCCCGAGTGACTCAGGCCTTGGCTACACTGGCGCTGTACAGCGCTGCAACTTGCTGCGCTCAGGGATGTGAAAACGCCCCCCCCTCTCCCACGAGCGCAGCGAGTACAGCGCTGTAAAGCTATTCCCCTCGGAGAGGTGGAGTACTTACAGCGCTGCCACGGCAGCGCTGGGAAGTCCTGAGTGTAGCCAGGGCCATAGGTAAGTGACCTAACCCCATCACAGACAGCACTAGGCTACTGTAGCGTTTCCAGTGTAGACAAGGCCTCAGTGTAGACAAACTCTTAAGAGTGCTCTGCACTGTTGTGTGACCTGAGGCAAGTCACTTAGGCCAGATCCTCCATTTGATTTCATGCAGGCACATGGATGTGCACACATGGAGTCAATTACAGAATCAGGGCCTTCACTAGTGCCTCAGGGAATAATAATACAGACCTACCCTGCAGGCATATGGGGAGTGATAGTTAGATAATGTAAATGCTATAAAAATGCTAATGGCTTAGTTATTACTGACTGTTAATAAATGGAGCAGTGTCAAACTTTCATTATGAAATCTGCTAGCGCTGGAAAGTTACCCAAGCTGGGGATCTGTAACTCAGCCTGCAGTTTGTTATCCTGTCGCACACACCTGTGCCTTTTTACCATTTTGCATGGACTCATGCTTTAAAACTTATTTGCTTTTAGCCAAGCTCCACTGTGAATGTTTAGGGTTAATTTGAACTCAGGACTCAGGGATGGAAAAACTCTGTGTGGATTACAACCAAAGAGGTGGTTTGCATGAATCTCTGACAACTAAATCTACCATGTTTCAGGGTAATTGGAGATTAAGCCCTGAACTGAAGTCTCAGATCCAAACACCCATGCTCAGTTGGGGAAAGTTTGCATTTTGATCCAAATGTCATACCTGGGTGTTTATACTGGGATAAGCTAAAACCCTGGATCTAAACCCCTCTACAGGCTGCGGAAGTTCAGATCTGGACTTTGCTGCTCAGAGCTATCTGTAACATTAATGCCTTGGAAATTTGAACATAAACACTGATCATTTACCCCCCCCAAATTGCTTTCTTTTGTTTGGCATGCACACATTGGTTTGTTATTGTAGGCTTGTTTATAGTATTATTAATAAGCAGCGCTAGGCTGCTGTCACTGATATTGTTTTCCTGTAGGAAATTTTCAATGAAAGTGAAATTTTCCATGGATATTTTCAAGTTTTTGCCTAAAACCCAAAAATCAAAATTTTAGGCCTAAAACAAAGTTTTTGTCTGAAATATTTTGTTTTTGCCAAAATATTTTGACCAACCTCCCCAAAATTTTCCATGGAACACAGGCAAGTTTAATGAACATTTCATTTTGTCAAAATCCAATTTTCTATCGAAAAAGTTTAAACAGAAAATTTCAACCATCCCTACTCATTGACTTTTCTGCTGTTGAAAGTGTTAGCGGATTTAGTTTGTCTCTAACATTACAAACAGTTCTAGGGACTCAGCAAAGGGGAATAAAGGAAAAAAAGACATATCAAAATCTGACCTAACTAATAGTGTCAATGTCTCTTCAAATTAGGCTCTTGATATCACTGGAAAGTATTTTTTACTTATGTTTAATAAAATGCCCTGATAGTTTATGACAGAGCATGGAAAATGGTACTGTGATAAAGGAGTTAACATTTCCTACCGTGGAGATTTTCTTGCTCTTAAAAACTACTGGGAAAGCATCCCTCCCCAATTAGGAAAATATATATTCAAGACCAACATTTTGGCTCAATGGACTGAGAGGATAGTTTTTCATCTGGTTGGATTCTGGTGTCACTGGTCAGTGTGTAGATCTTGGGAGACTTGTGGGAGAGTTTGCCCCTCCCTGAGACCCTGTTTGTGCTGGAAGGAAAGAAGCTGGCAGTCAGGCCACAGAAACAGATGATGCAGACATGTCTACTGGAGTCACACATGGCTCCATAGGCCCAACTTTGAAGGCAGGCTGCCTGGCTGCAGCTGATCAGCCAATATCATATTACAGCCCAGTCTGAACTACAAAGGGAAGGGGGAAGTGAGGAACTGGTAGGTGCAAACAACTTAGGCAGAAAGGCATTTTTTACTCTGAGAGAAAGAGAGAGAGAAGGCTGGATACCTTTTGGGCACCATATATTTTGCAGCATTTTTTTTTTTAGGTTTCCAAAATGTATTTTACAGGCTGCCAGAGCTTTGCAAGCTCCCCAGCTACCTACTAAAACTTGCCTATACTAGGAAGCAATTAGGAACAGGGCTGATCTCATTAAATATGAGGTAAGAGGGAAGCTGCACCAGTGACCTTCACACAGCTCAGTCCTGGCCTTTGCCTGAGACTGCAAAGGGAAGGTTAACAGGCAGAGACCTAACGGACACTCACAGCTACTCAATTCTCAGCGCTCTTGGTGGGCGACTGCTGGCCTATAGCAACAAGGCGCTAGGATGCCAGCAACCAACTAAGGTTAGAAATTGCAAAGGGTGCATTAAATAAATAGGCCACTTTCTTTAATTTTGTGTCTTATTCTATTCTGAGATCATAGAACACCAGAGATGGAAAAGACCTTTTAGACTATACATGTGAAATTCAGCAAAGCATGGAAGACCAGATCCTCAGCTGGTGTAAAATGGTACAGCTCCACTGAGGTCAATTAAACTATTCTGATTTACACGAGCTGAGAATTTGCCTGGATTTGCAATAAGTAACAGGAGACACATTTCCTTTCTCCCCCATTAGACAAGCTATATATTTATGTTTATTGTCCGAGACATATATTTACACCGCATAATTACCCAGCAAGACATGGGCTAGAAGGACTACTTCACCTGATATAGTTACCTATAAAGCTAATTTGCAACTAGGGCCTAGATGAAAATAAATAAATAAAAGGAAGCATAAGCCATAAACAAAAAGCTTTGAATTTAAAAACAAACCAAAACCAGGCAGACCTAAGAAGATGAATGTCCATGTAACTTCTCTCTCTGACTAGACTAATTGAAAACGACGCATCTAAACAACCACCTCCTGATTCCAAATTAAAGAGGCATACCACACACACTTTTTCCTAATTGTCCCTCTATGAAACCCCTAAATATCTGCTGACGTTATCATAAATCCTTCCTGCGAGCTAGCATTCCCCAGCTCCTTCCATCTCGCGCTTCCCCCACAAAAATGACAGACTGGTTCTAATCTCCCACCTGCATAAATCTCCTACAGACAACCACAAATATTCCAGCTATGCTGATTTATAGACGCATGAGCAAGACTAAGCCAGAAGATATATCCTGCATGCACAGTGATTGATGGCTTGCTGCAAATCTTTCCATTTAAAACATTGTCACTTGTGCAGTCCCGTGGAGCAAAAAGAGAAAGGGAAGAAAAGAAAATCCACAATAAACAATGCAACTTATAGGAGCTATGGAAAACCCTGGCATTTGTACAACCTAATTTCTTCCAAATTCCCCTGCTCATGAGCCCTTCTTTTATCTGAAGCAACCTTAGCTGGGAGAGGAGATGTGAGAACAGCTGCAAGCGTCTTTCCCCTCCCACTTTATCGTTTTCTGGTTCTGATCAACTGTAGCATAGTCTTGATTTATGGCCAAAAAAGTTGTATTTTTTACCCAAGGCATTGGGGTGATGCCCCCCATCTTCATGCCTATTGGCTGAACCAGATTAATACATGGATTATCTACTCATCTTTAACAGCAGCAGGCAAACATAAATAGGCCCCAGTCCTCCTTCCATTGATCTCAATGCAATAATCCCCTTGAATTCAATGGGCTGAGCCCCAGGGGCGCTGAGCATGTGCAGCTCCCATTGACTTTGGGGGACGTGCACATGCTCATCACTTCAGGATCTGGCCCAATGGTGTCAGGATAAAGACAGGGGTGGTTTGTGCAAAGGGAGGGAGACCTGAGAGTGTCCGATCCAGGCTCTTCATGCTGCGTAAGGGACCCGCTGAGGCAGGAGTTTGAATACATTCAGCTGCTCTGAGCCAGACTGCTCCAAAATTTGTTTCCCTTTAGCGTTTCACACAAGGACAGCAACAGCTTTTCCGCAGGGGCAAATTATGCTATTGTGGCAACACATTATTCCTCTTCTGCGGAACGCCGAGAGCTGGAGCCTCAAACAGTTGGGCTGAGACCTGAAGTCACAGAGCAAATTAAGGGAGTTTCTGCATTCTTGGCTCCAATGATACCATTTTCCTTGCACTGTTCCCCCCCTCTTCTCGTTCCCCAGAGTAGGTTACAGTCTCTCTCCTAGTCCTGGGAAAGCAGCAGAGTTTTCCCTGCTGCCACAGAGCCCTCTACTGGTAAGGTCTGACTTAACAGCCCCCGGGCTTCCTGCGCTAATGGAGCTAATTGCCTACCAAGAGAGGCCTCTTCCATAGGCAGCCTTCCCTGCAGGGTCTCTAAGTGTTCAAGTCTGGAATTTTATTGGCTTGCCCAGAAACCCAGGATTTCCCCATTGTTAGGCACAAATCATCCTCACTGGAGTGGTGACACCAGGATTCCAGCTGAAGGAAGAAGCAAGAGGGATTAGTAATAAGGATGGTTTATTGAGCTCTTAGCGCAGTCCAGAACATGGAGTGACACAGGCTTATCTGCAATGAGACAGTCACCTTAAGGCTTCCTGTGCAGCACAGTCCGTTACGTAGAGCGCTGAACAGTGATTCAGGAGTCCTATTCCTGGGGTGGCCTCTGGCAAGTCCCCTCCCCTCTTTATACCTCAGTCTTTCTGTATCAGTAACATAGGGAAAATGATACTTGCAGTCCTTAGTAAAGCACTTAGTAGAAAAGTGCTATATAAGAGCTAATAACTTATTAACTGTTATTATTATTATTTTATTATTATTGGTTTTCTTATTATTTATAAGAAGAGGACTGGGAGTCAGTAATCCTGGGTCCCTTTCCCAGCCAATGACTTAAACCTTTGTGTCAGTTTCCCATCTGTATAGTGAATATACTGATGCTTACCTGCCTCACACAGACATTATGAGGCTTAATTAATGCATACTGGGATTTAATCCTGAGATCCTCAGATGAGAGTTACTACAGAGGTCCAACATTGGATTATTATTTCCACACGTTAGGAAAGTCAAATCTTCATTCTGTTCTTGAACTTTCACTTGCCCTGTTACCAATAAGATGCTGGTATCAATTTGTAGCCATTCCTACAATCAGTAACTGCAGCTGTAGGAACTAATGGGAAATCTTCATCTGAGATAGGAATAAAAGACAATCTAAAGTGACACACGTCCTGACAGGGCCATAAGACATTATTATACAGATGGATTTTCTGTTAGACATCACCTGGAATTAGACTCTCAAAAGGAGGTCTGCAAAGTTTCCACCAGTCTCCTTCGTCATCTTCTTTCAGTACTGAAATAGAGTTTATGTTAAACAGAGAGCCATCTGAGAAGCATGGTATTAAAATCAAACATAGAGGAAGAGGAGGATGAAGAGTGGGTAGCTCTGGGGACAGGCAATAGGATGTAGAGACCAGTGCTCTTAGGCTAGCAGGATGTTCATCATGCCACCTCCAGCTTTCCCCAGCCCAGCTAGATCTCAGTGAGCACAATTCTCCAGTTCCAGGTCAAAGTGGCCGCAAGTGACCTCCCAGGCACCAAGATACTAAGACCAGTATTGTCTCACTGGAGGGCCTAAAGATAGGCACCTAAATAAAAGTGGTCTGATTTTTTTAAGCTGCAGAGTACATGCAGTCCCATTGAAGTTAGTGGCAGATGTGGCCACTGAGGAATTTTGAAAAATCAGACCACTGTTTAGGTTCCTAAACATGGCTCTCCATGCCCAGTTCTAGGCCCCAATTTTGACAGATCTGTTCTTAATATTTCAACATGTGCCAGGTCACTTACTGTCATTCCATAGGGTTGTGCATTCTGTAGAGGTCTAACTAGCTTGACTCTTCTAATACAGAAAACCGAAGACGCAGTCTCAGAGAACCAAAAGTTGTAATTAACGTTATTCTCTGTCAAGTAGCTGCTGCCAGGAAAAAATGAACAGAACTTTGGCTTAAGTACTCCAGGCATCAAAAAACAGCTCCAAAGAGGTCTGTGTAAAAAGCTGTATGGTAGCAACTGAAAGGAAAAAATAGTGAGGTGCTGGCCAAACCATGGAACATCAAGGAAACGGAAAGGAAGAAAAAAGAAACCAATGTTCTCTTGCTTTTTATTATTGTTCTTCTTCTTCTTCTTCTTTTTGGATACAAGGACAATGACATCAAATCATTTTACATAATAGTGCTCAAGCCCTGGGCTGATGCGTGAACAGCAGCTCTGTGTTTTAGGATGATAGAACATAGCTCTTACCAGGGAGACCAGAAGATTATCTATAGGTGACACACACACGCATAGAGTATAAATAGCTGCTGTAGTGAGGTTTCAGGGCATAGGTGACTAGATCCACATAGATTCATAGATTC
>NW_020665065.1:5403770-5419198 GCF_002925995.2 Terrapene triunguis | reverse complement strand
GAAATGCGGTGCCCAGAACTGGACACAATACTCCAGCTGAGGCCTAAGAGAGACAGAACCTCAGCCCTAAAAAATGTTAGCGCAAACTTTTCAAATGAACTGCCCAAAGGAATAGATTGAGGTGTCCTAAGTAATCCTAATCCATGTAGAGCAATAGATCTTAACCTTTCTATAGCACAGCTTCCTTTTCCATACTGCGCCCCCCTGAACCCCACTTCCTATCTGTCAGGATCTAGCTAAAGCCCCTATCCCATTTAGTAATATGGGAAGGGAAGGGTGGTCCAGACCCCCTTGGAGGCTGAAAACCCACAGGTTGAAAACTCATGGTGTGGGTGATTCAAGCTGGGCTTCCAAAAACAGTGAGATGCCCCAATTTAAGAGGTGACGTGAAAATGTCAGCCTAAGATTTCACAGAAAGCCAAAATAATTCCCTGGCCCTTAGTAGAGAATCTGATCAATATGTTTTAAAAATAACATCTTTGGAGAGCATGGATGCTCTCCATTCATTTTTTAAAAATTTCAAGTGGTCTAATCAAACCAGAAAAATCAATTGGAAATAAAGATGTTTATTGCTTGATAGGAATGTGTTGAATTGTTATTGGCCTTATCAATGAACATCTTAATTTACTTGTTCTACTATAGCTTTCCATTCCAATGTCTGTAATTTACCATATGCCTCACACAGCCTTAACTCTGCAGAGTGTTCAGGGATATAACTGGTCTGAATGATGCTATGCAGAGTAAAGACTTGATGCTGCACACCTAACTCAGGTAAAACTCCCACTGACTTCAGCAGGAATTTTTCCTGAGCAAGGACTCCAGGACTCAGACCTGTTGTTATACTATGCTGAGTGGAACTGCAGAAACAGAGTCCAGTTTAAGGAGGGACCTTGTTCAGTGTAACTCCAGAGGGCCAAGGAATATAGGCAGAAGCCAAGTGGATGGCTCATATTATTATTACTTGTATTGTGGTAGTGCACAGGAACGTTTATCGTAGACCATTGTGCTAGGCGCTATACAAACACAGAACAAAAAGACAGTCCCCTGCCCAGAGAGCCTCAGCATGTAACATTGGCCACTCAGCATTCTGCACAAAGATCTCTTTCTTACAGCTCTGTCTGCCGGACACATCACTCATTACTGAGGAAACAGTGGTATCAGTGTTTTCTGGTTTAAAATCAATTAGTCTTTGATTAAAGGAGATTTTCTCTTCAAACCCAGGGCTTTATGAAAGCAAGAGCCAGCACAAAGTTTGCCCCAAACTCAACCCAAATTTAAAGCTATTTCAGAGGTTCTGTGGAGTTTGAGGTAATTTGAAAATGAGTAAATAAATAAAAGTACTCATTCTGAAGCTCCATGGGCTCAGCTGTATCTGTCGGTGAACAAATCTGAATGTGTCTCATTGAGACCTGAAGAAGAGCTCTGTGGAACGCTTGTCTCTCTCACTAACAGACGTTGTCCAATAAAAGATATCACCTCCCCCACCTTGTCTCTTTAATATCCTGGGACCAACACGGCTACAACAACACTGCAGAGTGAAAATACCATAAGACAAAGCAGTTCTGGTGTATCTGTCTCATCTGGAATCAGGAGATGCTGAAGATCTCATGGGGTTTGTATGACTTCCAGGCCAAAGAGATTTGGAGAAAGCCGGGGCTGCTTCAGATTACTCAGACCTTCCAGAGATTTTTCCATCAATGATCAAAATGCATGTGAACAATCTACATTTTTTTAATACTAATACAGTCCTTTGCTGCCTACCTGCCATAAGCAGAATCACATGCCCTAAGCCAAGGAGTGTATGGGGGGGTGTTGCCGTCTGAACCTGCCTTGTATTTCCATGCAGCATCAGTGGCAATAAAAAATAAGGAGAGAAAACAGAAATGATGAGATATGAGCAGAATTACAGACCATAGGTAAACTGACATAGCTCCATTCAAGTCAATGGGGCGGAACTTAGTGTAAGCTCTCATCCTAACTCCATAGATGTTGATGGACCAGATACCCAGCTGGTATAAAGTCACTGATATCAATGGAGGAACACAGATTTGCATGAGCTGAAGATCTTAGAGTCCAAATGCTTAGGTGGCACGGTGATTTAGAAAAATAAAGAGTAAATTAGAGAAGGAGAGAGGGATAAAGGGCATTTTTTGCAAGCGCAGTGTTTTCCAGATGCTGTCAGTGGATCTTTAAGATATCGCCTTCCTGGAGTGACCTCTCTTAGCTAAGACAGTAGGTTGTTGTATGGGTGGCTGTTCTGATTTTAGTCTAGCAAGCATCTGAGCTTGCACTAACTGAATTTATGTTGCATCCAGTATGCCAATGCTCAGCCACAAGGAAGTAGCCAGTCTCTCTACCATGCTGGGTGACAGAGTGATAAAACGAATGGAGGTCCGCAGAGTTAGCAGTTCACAGGCTTGACCTACTTCAAAGAAGAAAAGAAACCTCAGGAAAAGGCATTGGCAGGTTCATGCTGTGAGGAAATTGTTGCTGCTCCAACCCACATCTCCTGATTGTAGGTCACTGCTGGGAGGTCACCTGTACAGACACACTGGAGAATTCAAAGCTACAGAAGTGACCTATTTTATGTCTGACGTTGAAATTAGCAGCTAGGGGTGGTTCCTAGTGTAGTATCCGGTCACTGATTGTAATAGATCTTTGTGGACTTAGCACAGCCCAATGCAGGATTTGCCTACATGGCGCGTCTATACCAGAGGCTCATATCAGTGCAGCCACTAGTGCAAAAAACCACAATGTAGACCGGGCCTCAGGGTCAGCTTCACCAGTGTAATTCTCTCAGTTACACCAGTGTAAATCCAGAGTAAGTCCTTACACCAGAGTAACTCAGATCAGAACCTGGTCCTCCGGTCACAAGGAGCTTGTGAAATTCAACAGCTGGCCGAATAGCTGCCTGAAAGGGTTTGGAGTTGATGTTCTGAATTAAAAATCAAACTTACCAACAATTCAGACTGGAACTGCCTTACCAACCTCTAACCACCTCTGCTCCCGCAACATATGTGATTCCAGATTTTCAAGGGCTCAGCACCCACAATTGGGGCCAAATTTTCCAAAGAGCTCAGTTCCCATTTAGGCACCTAAATAAGGGCTGGACTTTCTAAAGGGCCCAGGGCCCTGTGCCTCTCATTGTGACTCACTGTGACCAATGGGCTGTAAGCACTTCTGAAAACCTGAAGTGCAGAGAGGCCCTTTCAATAGGAATGGTTTATTTTAGGATTAGGAAAATAGCAGAAGCTTCCATAAGAGGAGCACACATGTCCTCAGCAAACTGTCCATCCTTAGTGCTAAGCTTATGCTGTTGGTATTGTGGTGAGAAGCAGGTACACACTGCCTGACTCCTTGGCATGCATTTCCTTACACTACTTGTCACTGTGTCTCTTCTTAGCATCTGTATGCCTTTGTTGTTGCATTTAAAACCAGCACATATAGTATAATATTGTACATTGAGAGGAAGGAAGAAAATATATTTCAACCAGAATGAGAGAGGAGCCATTGCAAACACAGGGAGAAAAGGTTCATGCAAGGGAACAGCACATGTTATCTTGCACAGATGAGAAAACACAGGTGATGTGAGCAAGGCTATCTTGGAGTCTGGGGTTATCCTCCTACGCTGCCCCCAGTGGCACTGCTGATATGCTCCAGGTGCACATGCTACATCCCCCAAGAGAGACAGAAATGCAAGTACAGTATCAGCTACATGCACACCTGCCTGCTCGTCTCACCGCGAGTTCCAGAACTGATGTTGGAATGGGCAGAATTCAAAGCTGATTGTTCCTTTGAATAAGAGGGTGGGATGCTTCTGATCCAGGGGAAGCAAGGCACAAAGGCTAACGAACCCCCTCGATAAACGATCTGTCAGCATAAAAGACAAGAGAACTTCCTTTTTCCCCTGATATTTCCCTGCTTCTCTGAAGAATAATGGCTTGAGGGAGCAGATTTCAATAGGTATCATTAGTAAGAATGCTGCGGCCTAGCTCCAGGACAAGCTGATCACTCAGGATGGGCGAACTGCTCCAGATCCTGTAAGGAATGACCTGACTTGATCTAAGAATACTGGCAGTTAGAACCTATTTCTGAACAAGAGCAATGGGTTCAGCTCCCCCCAGATTCATCATGTGGGTATTTGAACGACTGTGCGCTTGTGATAATGTTCACAGAGCCCAAACGCTTCATACATTTTACCACTGAATGATATTTGTGTGGGAATTCATGACAGCACTTCATTAGGCACTTTGCAGTCACCCAGTCAGGGAGCAGAAATGAGACATTTCTAACAGTGAATTTCAGAGCTGGTGCAAAAAGGAGAGAAAATGTTCAGTAATTTTTTGTCTTTACTTCCAAAATTAAAAATGTAACTGAAATTTGAAAAATTGTGACCATCTTTAAAACTATTTGCACAAAGCAAAGTGGCCAGAAATTATCGGCTGAAAGCATTTGGTGAATACTTCTGCCAAAATCTGGATTGGGGGCTAAATTCAGAACAAATAGCTCCATCAGCTCTACAAGTGGATAAATTAGTCACAAACAACTAGGAAGGCCTGTCTTAGGTTTCATTTTTGGCTTGGCTAAGTATGATGCAGTGGGTTAGCAGATGCGCTACAGAGATAAAGAATTACGGAAAACACAAGATTTTGGGCTATTTGATGAGACGCCTTCTGTTAAAAATTCAACAAAACAACAGGGCTGGATCCTGCAGTTGCTTTATGCATGGAGCTCCCATTAGCTCCAGTGGAGTGGCTGCCAGATCTGCAAATTTTTGTTATGCATAAATAAAGGGACAGAGCCCTGCAATTTTTTGGAGGGAGCCACATACGGGTGCCCGTTGAGGGTGGCATTGTGCTAGGTCCTAGGCAGGATGGGAGCCAGCACCATGTCTCACTACAGAGTGCTATTTATGGCTTTTCTGAGTAGGGATGGCCTCTGGCTTGAGCCAGCACATGCTGCTAAGTGCTGCATACCATATGCACAACCAGGCGATGGGGCTAGCAGCAGATCACGCCCCCTTGGGGAAGATGGTACATGAGCCAGCACACTACATAGTCCTTTGGAAGCAAGCAGGCTTGTAACAGGGCAGCAGACGACAGGATTGTTCTCCTAATAGTATCACCTTGTTCAGTCGACTCTTACAATGATTCTACATCCACTTGAGGGTTTATGCCAGGTGGGTTTTTATTAACTATTTCATTATTTCAACATTTTCTACAGTACATTGAGAGGTAGCACGGACCAGTGCTTGGCACACAAGCCTAGGAGACAGGATTCCTGGGTTTGATTTGTGGTTTTGCTGCCGAATAGCTCTTGTAACGTTAGAAAAGTCATGTATCCTGTGCCTCAGTTCCCATTGATAAAACCGGTTTAGAATCTCCCTACTGACTGGGTGGCTGGAGATGGGGAAGGATAATTAATGTTTGTAAAGTGCTTGGAGATCGTTGGATGGAAGACACTAGAGAAGAGCAAACAATTACTCATTTGGGGTCTGATCCAAAGCCCACTAAAACTCATTGGAAAGACTCCCCCGGATCTTACTGGACTTTGGATCAGGGTCTTGGTTGCAAAAGATATTGAGGTTTCTCAGTACAGTGCTTGGGACGCTTGCCTAGGCAATGTATGTGCTGTCTCTCTGTGTGGACTGAGGTCTTGTTCAATCTCCAGGGCTGTCAGCATGGCAGCAGCACTAACCTGTACTTTGATCAACTCCTGGGCCCATGTGACATGGCAGCAAGAAGAGTGTTGGACCTTTATTTGGCAACGCACCATTCCAGCCAATGCTGAGGACACTGGGAATGGAGTCTGATAGTGGAGAGGATCTCCCTTTGCCCTGTAGAAAGCTGGTGCAGAGCTGCTGGCAGTGGGGCAGCAAAGTCATACTAATGAGCTCTCCATCACCTGCAGCATTCTGCCCTGGATCCTCATCCTTCCAACCAACTTGCACTGGAGCTGCAGAGGCTATTGCAGGGTTACAGCAATCCCTGCCCGGCTCTATTGAGATGGGCGGCAACAGGATTGGGAATGGGATCTCTGTGAGTTTTGTGGGGACGCATGCATGTTGCTGATGCTCTGTGCATGGGGGTAGGCCTGCCCTTTTCCTTACAGCTCAGATTAAGAACATTTGGCCAGTGGCAGCTCGCTGTGTGGCTGAGATAATGAGTCTCACTCACAATGCAAGGCAAACAGACGAGTTCTGAAGAAAGAACGAGGAGATCTGAAGTTGAGATACCCATATTAAAAAGTTGGGCCAAGTGATTTACTGAAGTGAATATACTGTCCAGTAATTCCTTCTGTCCTTATCTTTTCTGGTGTGTAATACCCAGTGACTAATATCAAGCCTCCTACTTCTTCAACCTAGTCATTTCAGCTGATATTTTAAAGTGTACCACACTGTGCACTGACATGCCTCCACCCGCCACAGACTTTCCTGTTCTAGAGAGAGAGAATGACTCATGCACCGCTCCTACCACTCAGGCCTGTTTGGCAAATTCAAGGGAAAGTTTTAAAGGTGATCTTTTTTTTAGTTGGGAATGCCTGGGTTGGGGGCTTTTTTCTAAAAAATTATGTTTGTTCTGTGACTAATTATATCTAATTTCCCAATCCCTGGGACACTGAGACGTTTCAATAATCTATGAGCCTTTCTGACCCATTCAAAGCTTTCCCTTATTCAACTGCACTTCAGAAACCTTGGGAGCTAGCCATTGGTATAGGCATATGCAGGGCTGGAAAGGCACAAAGTGGCAATGTGGAATGAGGTTGTTTAATGTTTAGTATTTGATGGCCGTCACAGAGAGAGATGAGTGAAGGGAAGAGGTGGAATAGGGAAGATGCAGAGCTGTGAGACATTTCTTACCTGATTCCAACGCTAACCTACTTCAAGATACTGTGGAAAGTGAAACACAGCAGGGTCCATCCGTTTCTGATCTAATGCCAGGTGTTACGGAGTGTGGGGGAGTCAGGGCCCTGCACCCCTCTTCCTGGGATTCACCGTGACTCTCAGCCAGCCGGTAAAACGGGAAGTTTATTGGACAGTAGGAACGCAGGCTACAACAGAGCTTGTAGGTACAACCAGGACCCCTCAATCAAGTCCTTCTGGGGGTCAGGGAGCTTAGACCCCAGCCTTGGGGTTCCCTGCGTTCCACCACCCAGCACTAAACTGAAACTAAAAACTCCTCCAGCAGCTCTCTCCCCCCTTCCCCCAGCTCCTCCTCTCCTTTGTCCAGTCTCCTGGTCAGAAGGTGTCACTTCTCCCAATCCCCCTCCTGACTCAGGTTACAGCTCAGGTATCTTCCTTCAAGGGCAGTCCCCCATCCCCAATGTAACTCCCCTGCAACATTCCCAGGTCAAATCCGCCCCGCTCCCTGTTGCGTCACACCAGGTGTGTTCATTTCAGATTTAAATGCAAAGACACCTGTCCCAAGCTGTGGGTACCTCAACTGTTTAGGCACACAATCCATGCAAGCAGTCGAAGAGCAAACAATCCCAGCCGACACAATACGCAGACCTTAGTGTCAAACAAAGCCTTCACAAAACATCCCCACCTCAACTCCCAAGCACCGCCCAAATAGGCAGGTTTTGCAGTATGCCCTAAAGATCAACAGATTTGGCTATTTTGGAGTGAATTCAGAAGTCCCTCATGGAGGAATGGCCTGCCAGCAGCTTCCCCTTGTGGCTTCATCTGGAGCACAGCTGAGCAGAACTGCAGTGGGATCACCCAGGAGGGAGTTGGGTCATTCAAGTAGACAGATCTCAGGCTGTTTATAGTTTTAAAGGTCAAAAATTACACCTTAAATTCCACCTGAAAGCCAACAGCAGCCTGTTTAGATCCTGGAGCCTGGGGCCAGGTGTCCATGGGGAGAAACAGCCAAACTGCTGCATGAAGAAAGAATGTTTCTTCTAACACAGGCTGAGTTTGGTTTCTGAGTTGTTGGGCTCGTTCCTTTACTACTTAGTCTCAGTTTGGCCTGCTAACGAACCAGAAGGCTAGAAGGACAGCACCGAAAGAGTTTGGAAAAACCCATCAGGTGAGCATGCTGCATTATTTTATTAAGCCACTGCCCCAGGGAAGAGCGTGATGAAAGTCAATAGAGAAATCGCCAGGAAAACAAATCAGTACTTGAATGTGCTATTTTTCACCTGGGCTCTTTCCTTCCAGGTCAGATCTCAATCTCAGACACACACCACAGAGAAACAGCCTATTGACAATGGCAGCTTGCAGGCTGGTGCTTCGTGCCTTCCCCAGGAGGCTAAGCACTCTGAGCCGGCCCGGCTGGCTTTGCCCAGGCTGCCTAGAGGTGCTTAGTGCTCAGGAATTTGAGCATCCCTAGAAAGGATGGACCTCTCTGATCAGCATCTCCTACTGGCTAGCTTAGGTGGGGCACCACCTTGAGTGCTGTTTTTTGTGGATCCCATTCTTAGGCACCTATCCCATTCATTGTATAGGAATCTTAGGCATTTAACGCTGGCTTTGTGGATTCCAGTGATTTTCTAGGTGCCTACAAGTTAACTGTTGCAATGCTGAGTGTCCTTAGCACCTACGTCCCTTTGTGGCTCCAGGCCTTACTACCTACAGGGAACCATAGCCCCCGTTGTCTGCGGCTTGCAGCCCAAAACATAGAAGTTGAACTGAGCCCTTGGGTGCCCTTCACACTGAAGAATCAAGCCTTCACGTTAGGTCCCTGCCAATTGGAGCCACCAAATGCAGACTGGGGAGTATCAGTAGAATCAGTATTACTATGTGGCTTGTGGGGGTTGAACATTTCTACCCTGACTCACATGATGACTGTAGTTCCTTCACCATATCTGGGGGTAAGAGGAGTTATTCCATTTGATGCGGCCATTTCCAAACACCCTTTTCTGCACTGAGCACAAACTTCCCCAAATGCTTCCCCCACAGTCAAAGAAGCTGAAGAAAAAGCTACCTTGGATTCAATTCACTTCATAGTCCAAGGCCCTTGGTCAGGGGCAGTTTCCCCTTCCTGTGACCGGCACTAGGCTCTTAAATGTGTGGTGTGGTTCACTGCAGTTTGCACTTCCTGAGCTGCTGAGCAGCCTTGACAGTCTGAGCCGGGACGTCTACACAGAAATGAAACAGCCCTGCAGTCCTCTGAGGCCTGCAAGCCCGAGTGAGCTGGCCCGGGCCAGCCCTGGGTTTTATTTTGCTATGTAGACGTACCCCAAGGGGTCTGGTCTTTCTAGGTGAGGTTCTGAACTGACATGTCTGTGACTCACGCAGTGCTTGCCAAGTCATTAGACCCTGTATATCTCTCTGCCTCTTGTCTTTTAAGAGATCTCCAGCCTGATAATGACTTTTGAAGAACAGAAAAGGAAGAGAGAAACCATCCCTCCCAACCCCAAACTGTCCTCTCCCCCCTGCACAGGCTGAACCTTTTGTCCAAGTTGGGATGGGGGTTTTTATCACTTAGAAATTGCAGGTTCGATCGCAGAGACTAGTCTGACGGCTGACTGGGTAATTTGTCTCTCGGCTCAGGAAGAAATGATGGAAGTCAATTTGACAGCTGCGAGGCTCCCCGAGGATTCCAGCCCCGGAGTGCACAGAGCAGTGACAGACATGGCAGCGTACTGAATACCAATGAAGCTCTGCCTGGGAATAGTGCTGAGGCAATGCTGATCGCACACGTTTGGCTGGAGGATTAGCCTCATCATTGTTAATTATCAGTGGTATTATTTTTATTATTCAGGGGCAAAAGGAGCCAGCAGCTCCTCTTGGTCTTGTAGAATGTAGAAGGGACCCAAATGTTAATCCCATTCCACCTCATCAAAGGGAAGGGGGCTGCAGAGTATTAAGCGGGGGAAGGGGGTGTCTTTGCTATGGGGCAAGGAGGGCAGTTGCCCCTCCCAGGCCTTGGTTTGCCACCCCAAAGATTTTTCATAGCGCTATGTGCCCCACTTTTTGCTCCCCACCTGACTTTGTAGGACAGTGGTGGGCAACCTGCGGCCTGTCAGGGTAATCTGCTGGCGGGCCGCGAGACAGTTTGTTTACATCGCCCGTCCGCAGGCATGGCCGCCTGCAGCTCCCCGTTGCCGCAGTTCGCCATTCCCAGCCAATGGGAGCTGCGGGAAGTGGCAGCAAGCACATCCCTGTGGCCCACATCGCTTCCTGCAGCTCCCATTGGCCGGGAACGGTGATCCACCGCCACTGGGAGCTGCGGGCGGCCATGCAAATGTAAACAAACTGTCTCGTGGCCCACCAGTGGATTACCCTGATGGGCCGCAGGTTGCCCACAACTGCTCTATATGCTGAGACAACCTTGCTGCCTCCATCTCCCCTGAATTTTTCTGATATGACACCCCTGGTATTAAGGAGAGGAGTCCACACTATTATAGCCAGTGAGAGTTTTGCCATTGACAGGATGGGGGCAGAGGTGAGGGAAGAATTTAGCTCATTCTGAGCCTGATTTGCCACTGTCTTGTACCTTGTGTCATCATTCGCTCCTGTGCAAAGTGAGTGTGAAAACGCTGCCAAGTCCCCTCTCATACCGGTGATAACCACTTTGCACGGCTGTAAATGACTAGACAAAGTGCAAGACAAGGAAGATCAGAACCTTAAGTGGGATTTAAGGGCCAAAATGTGCTGTTAGTTCCACCGGTGTAAATCCAGAGTGACAACATTCACATTAATTGGATTTACACCAGAGCAGAATTTGTCCCTAACTATCAGACCACAAGTGATTAGCTTTAAATAATTAAGTAGAAGTCTTGACATTTAGGTCCCTGGCTGAGCAGAAGCTGGGAGCTGAATGCTCCCGACTGTTGCTAACTGACACAATAATAGAACTAAACCCCAAACATAAAGTGTCCAATCCTGCGTTCTTTGCTTATCCCAATTCTTAGGCTTCTTTGAAGAGCCTTACTCACGACTGAACCCTAAATCAATTGACTAAATATCAATCAGCATGAAATTAATTCAGTATTTAACAATGTTATGGCAATGCCACTGAGTTCAATCGGTTTAATGTTTAGATTCATAGATATTCCTGTTTGCCAGTTTAACAGGACTTGCTTAGACAACAAATTTACTCTTGAAAATAGAAGATTCTCAAGGAAAAACTAAGTCCAGTGGTAATACTACCAGTTCAGTCATAAAACTATAGTAGAAGCACAGTTGTTTGAATAAAACTATGGTAACTCTACAGATACTAACATGCAATCCTGCTTTATTAAATGAAATCTCTAGTGAATCTGTTATTGCCATAGTAACACTGTAGTATTATTGTCAGGAAACATGTTGAATTGTAGTTTGATATTTGCATCTGGTTAGCATCTGCACAGCTACTTACTCACTTTACTACAATTATAGTCCAAGCAGAGCAAGGCTTAAGAGAAACTATATCTTTAAGGCCAGATTCTAATCTCAGGTGTAATATATTTCAGATGCAGTGATAGCCTATGAGATGCACCCCATGTCTGGAATTAGAATTTTGATCTTGGTGTGGTTGTTAGAGGTTAGTTTGGTTTGTATGTCTCCTAGGAAGCAAACACACTCACCCTGTGCTGGTAATGGTAATATCTATGTAATAAATTGCAGAGTCATGTGATTAATTGCACGCTCCAATCCAGCTTTGCTCAGACTACTTCTAACTGTCCAAAATGCTGAGGAGTTTCCAACAGCCATTGGTTTATTATTGATTTTTTTAAACCACCTGCTACAACATTTTTCCTGTTGTCCGCACAAAGTGTGACACTTGAGTCACAAAATTAGACTGACCTAGATACAAAGTTAGGAACTATTTAGACCTAGACCAATGACAAATTTAAGGTCCCAAACCCATAGCCAATCAGGGTGAGAAGTGAGAGCGCGTCACAGCACTGGAAAGAGAGATTCCTGGATTTCTAAAGATATACGACTTTTGCTTTTAGCCCTGAAAAACCATGACATAGTGGCCCTTTAAATTACAATATTATTCCCTATGAAAAAACTATTTTCATTTTTTTTAGAAGTTTCTAAAAATATCATAGTTATAATTTCCTCTCCCACTGCAGCCTGTACAGTTGGACTTCTGATAATAAAGCATGATCTAGGTTTACAGGCAAAAAGATATGGAAACAGAACCTGTAAACATTTTTCCAGCTCCCTAAAACATTTCTAAAATATTTTACCCTTGCAAAGGCCCATTCGTATCAGGATCTGTCCAGCTCTATCATTCTATGAAAATGACAAAATGTTTCTTTTTCCTTGGTTATAGGCAGCCAAGGAAATTCCAACATCTTCCTTTGGGAGCTGTTCCTGGCTGGCACAACCTCTCCAAGACAAGTCTCCTTCAAAAGTAGTTTGGGGCAGTAACTCAGAGTTAGTAGCATCCGTGTGTATTTCTCCCCTCTGGTGAATGCAGTTTTAGGGGCCATGCCTTTAACCACATTTCTGCATTGCCAACCCCAAGCACTCAGAAATCATGGGACTGGGTTACAAATGGAGATTTTTTTTAATTTCACATTTTGGGTTCTTTCTATTTCTCTTCTGGTTTTTGAGCAGTTAAGGCTAGATATACAAAGGGATGTGGATGCCTAACTGCCACTTTAGGTGCCTGAGTCCAAAATGCAAAATCAACCCCCCTGCTCAGCTGCCGCCTAATCCTGTAAGCATTTGAAATCCCTAGACGCCTACATTTCTGCCAGTGGGCATGTGCATGACCACCTAAATCCTGATGCCCAGCATCCAGCTCATCTTCAAGCCCCATTGGGATTCACTAGGCCAGGGGTCGGCAACTTTTGGCATGCAGCTCGCCAGGGTAAGCACCCTGGCGGGCTGGGCCGGTTTGTTTACCTGTCGCGTCCGCAGGTTCAGCCGATCGCGGCTCCCACTGGCCGCGGTTCGCTGTCCCAGGCCAATGGGGGCGGCGGGAAGCGATGCGGGCCGAGGGATGTGCTGGCCGCCGCTTCCCGCCGCCCCCATTGGTCCAGAGCGGCGAACCACGGCCAGTGGGAGCTGCGATTGGCCGAACCTGCGGACGCGGCAGGTAAACAAACCGGCCCGGCCCGCCAGGGTGCTTACCCTGGTGAGCCACGTGCCAAAGGTTGCCGACCCCTGCACTAGGCATTCTCCCACTAGAATCAGGGCTAGACATTTCCTTTTCTTTTAATATGAAAGCTGAGTTTGTCGTGTCTTCCCATGACTCCAGTAGCTGGTGCTTTCAGAGAAACAGCAAATATGAAGCTTGTGATAAAATCGCAAGAATTGGCAACACTGCAGTGTTGAGAAGTACACACTGAGGCAGTCCTTATCCACAGGAATAAACCCATTGAAGTCAAGTGGGTAAGGGTTGCAGGATGGGGCCCGAAATATTTACTGAGTCACATAAGTACCATGAAAAAGGGCACCATAACCTATGCCCATGAATTTATACCTAATATTATACGTTCTCCAGACATGCCAGCTCTATACCTCCATCACTGGATTTTATACCATGGAAAGAGGGAATGAAAAGCAAAAGTGAGAGTGGCAGCTTGGGTCACTAACCACAGTGATAATTTGCTGCTTTATAAGCCACCAGAAAAACAAAACAGACGTTTCTTCATCTGCAGGGTCTAAGAGGTCTGCCCCTCACCCAGTTGGTTCATGTTTGAAAATATTTACATCTAATTTTGCTGGCTGCCAGTCTGTTACCACCTCCTGGTCTCTCCCAGCCTCCTGTGGGCCCTCTCTGCAGGGAGACAGTCTGTCTGAGACAGAAAAACCCAGACAAGAAACCAGCAATCTCATGACCATTTTTGCAATCAGAGCAGACGGGCTGTCATCTTTCCCCTTAATAAACTCAAACTCTGATGGGTGAAAGGCTTAATTACATAATGGTTGAATAATAGGGCTAGATGAACAGGAGGAAAACCCCAATACATATCCCCCAGGCAAAATATATAAATAAATCTTGTTCAAAGACCAGTAATGCAAACAATGGGAATGAATGGGAGCTCTTTCCTCTCCCAGCACAGAAATCTGTTGTCTGTTATGTTGCAGCGTTTACTGTATGTTATTGTGCAATAGCGTTTATCATTTTTAGCACTTACATAAACATGTAAATAACATTAAAGAGAGGAAGTGTGTGGGCTGAGGAGACTATCAACATATTCTGAAGAATTTAGAAGTCTATTATAACCTGTTTGGTGAAATTATTTCTACATGGATCACAAATCTGTCACTTGTAATGTCTTCAGGAAAGATGTACAAATTGAGCTAAATTGAGTACACAAAGCTAATTCCCAGTTACCCTTGCAAGCTTGTAGTGTAGATGCAGAGCAGATTAGAGGGAGTGCTTGAACGAAAATAAGAGCTGGCTTGAAACTCAAATCTGAAAGCAAACCAGAATATTGATTGATTGATTGATGTAGACATGGCCAAAAGTGCTTTGTTGAAAAGCAATGGATTTAAGCACATGCTTAAGTGCTTTGCTAAATCAGGGCCTTAGAAAAGTTTGGTCAATTGTTGTTTGAATGGTGATGGAGTTCTTGGTTCAGGTTAGGGCACGAAGTAAAAAGACCAACATATCACAAAGTGGGTGAGGTAATATCTTTTATTGGACCAATAATTGGACCGATTATTCTGTTGGTGAGAGAGACAAGCTTTCGAGCTCACACAGAGCTCTGCTTCAGGTCTGGGAAATGTGGTCAGCATGTCACAACTAAATACAAGGTGGAAGAGACTACTTAGCATAAGTAGTTAACACATTTCAAAGGACCATTCAAGGTGAAGTGGCCCGTTAACACCTCTCCAGTCATAGTTGGAAAGGAGAGAAAAAATAGGCTGGGGAGGCGGGGAGAGGTGGGGGTTAAATGGGTTATAGCAACAGAGGGTCCTGTGGCACCTTTGAGACTAACAGAAGTATTGGGAGCATAAGCTTTCGTGGGTAAGAACCTCACTTCTTCAGATGCAAGAGAAATGGGTTATAGGTTGTTGTAATAAGCCATAAAACCAGGTCTCTATTCAGTCCACGATTTTTGGTATCTAGCAAAGTTATGAATTTAAGTTCCCAGGTTCCTCATTTGAAGGTGTTCTGCGGGTTTCCTTTGAGGATGAGGATTGTTTGATGATACTATGAGTTCCAGTGTGGGGTAGTAGGTGACAACTAGAGGTGTGCTGAGTACATTTCCCAGACCTGAAGAAGAGCTCGGTGTAAGCTCGAAAGCTCGTATCTCACACCAACAGAAACTGGTCCAATAAAAGATATTGCCTCCCGCACCTTGTATTTCTAATATCCTGGGACCAACACAGCTACAACAACACTGCACACAAAATGTCACAAGGAGCAGTATGGTCAGGGAGATGGGTCAGGGAATCAGGAAAGCTAGGTTCTGTCCCTGGCTGTGCCATTGATCTGCTTTGTGACCTTGGGTAAGTCCCTTCTGCTCTTGGTGCCCCAGTTTTCCCATCTGTATAATGGCAATATTGTTACTGATCCAGCTTTGTTATC
>NW_020665065.1:5265221-5403370 GCF_002925995.2 Terrapene triunguis | reverse complement strand
TTCTGTTAGTCTTAAAGGTGCCACAGGACCCTCTGTTGCTTCATATATGTAAATAGTAAAGTTAAGCATGTGCAATTGCAGGATTGGACCCCAAAGGATAAATATTACGATTGTCATAGCAGTAATTCAGCACCAGAAATCACTGGATATCTCCTGGGGCAACCTGTTCATAGGAGGCCCATACTCAGAGAGGCTCAGTTATGCTTGGGTGCTTATTAAAGAATCACAAACTAGAGATGGGGAAGGCTTCTTAGATCATTGTTGTCCCTTCACCAGCTAGTGCAGGAAAGTGCCCTATTGTTCAATTTCTACTACTGTGTTTTGGTTCCCCCCTCTTGTCCCAGTCTATTTTTAAGTGGCCCAAGTAAGGGGGCATCTTTTGGAGCACTCCTACAGCCCTGAACCAGACCTGGGGAGTGGAGATACAAAACTTGGATCCAAAAATCCCCTGATTTTGGGGTATTTGGATCTGAGACTTCTGGTCAGGTCAGAATAGAGATCAATACCAATCACAAAAGTCAGATCCAGAACTGGAAACTAACAAAGTCCAGGAGGTGTTTGGAGCTGTGATTTCACTTCAGGCCATGTCTGACTAAGGGTTTCTGCATTGCAGGAGAAATAAGTTTTTCCTGAGTTAAACAGTGGCTTTAATTCCTCTGACATTAATGGGCTCAGCTGTCACATCTCCCTTCCCTTCCTTAGAAGTCTGGAAAAATGTGTTCACTTTTCCTCTTTCCTTTCTCACCACTAATGACCATCTGCGCAACAATTTGAGCCTTTTCCAGTGTCTTCTACCACCTGTGGTTCAATGGAGTTTATAGATGACGACATGACAGAGGAACACTCGAATCCATGAAATGTACAGCTGTGAAGCTTTTTGATCTTTCCAAACTGTGTCAATTTACATGTTGTGTTTTAAAGTGGTTTCTCCAAATGCACATAGTCTTATACAAAGCAAGAGCATGGAACTGCAGCAGCTATAGCAAGCTCAGACGGGTCTTATAGAGTCATAGATGTTGAGCCCAGAAGAGACAATCGTAATCATCCAGTATGACCCCCCTGCATGACCCAGCCCAGAGAATTTCACCCAGTAATTCTTGCTGGGGAGGGAATTATTTTTTCCATACTGGGTAAGTGAATATCATTGAGCTCAATAACATACTTTGTAGCAGGGGTCATCGAGCCCTGGGTGGTCTCCTCTGTTGTCATTGTTGGACACTGTTTTTGGGTAGTGTGGATGTTGCTAGATTTTTTTATTTATATTTATTTTTTCAGTGTCTAAAATGAATCTATTGACACACTCTGGCAAGGACACAAACATTATCCAATCACAGCTACACGCATTATAAAACACACTGCAAAGGCCCAACAAATGAAAGCTCAGGGGTAGGGTTTTCAAAACGGTCTGAGTGACCTAGAAAGTCAATGGGACTTGTATTCCACTTAGAGGCACAAGTCCTATTGTCTTTCCAGGTCCCATAGGCCTGTTTGAAAATCCCCACCCTAAGAGAATAAAACCAACATTTTGAACCAAAGTGGCCCTGCAAACCAGCTGAGAGCCAGTGCAAAGTAGGGAACACAGGTTCTGCAGTAACCAAACCTAAGCAAGAGCCACTGAGGGGTAACGTTCATTACAGACGAGACATTAAAGGCAAGAACCCTGCCTCGCATCTAAATCAGGGAGACAGTGTAGCAGAACATGGCATGAGAAATGAAGACGAGAAGGTAAAACAACCCCCTGGGAGAGAGTAAGTTCAAAGCCTGGATCCTTCCATTTGGTTCAGTTTCATGTTTATGATTTCTGCTACTAGGGTTCCTTCAATACAGGTCCCCAGGCCGCTTCCCACTGGTGCGGTGGAGAAGCTAAGGGGCAGCAGAGCTGTGAGTTGGAGAAGGGTGGGTAGTGCAAAAGAACTAGGGCCTGAGTCTCCTCTCTGTTACACTGATACGAGCCAGGAGCAGCTCTGCTGAAGTCAGCAGAGTTACAGAGCTGTACGACTGATGCAAGAGAAGAATCAGGTCTTTGGTTTTCACGCTGTGCTTGGGCAGGAAACTACAGTCACCTTGGGCAGCTCTGCTTTGCCTGCCCGAGGGCCAAAGCCCTGTGGTTACCGAATGCCTGCAGGCAAGTAAGGCATCTCACACAGGCTTGTTTTCCAGAGAGTCTCCTGCTACTGTCCTCTTGTGAACCCCTGGCCCGGCCAGCTGTGGCATGAGGCCATAGTGCTGAGATTGACCACTCACTGCCTCTCTCACAATTTCCTCCTGTGCGCTATTCCTTGCCACTCCTCCAGAGGTTAGCTCGCTTTCCAGGAGTAGCTGCTGCTTCAAGCAGGCAGCCTCATAAGCACCTGTGAGGAAACTTAATTGGAGCCAATTACCTGTTCAAGTTTCTGAGGCCTGAAGAGCCACAAGCAATTACCTAGTTAGGAGACGACCTTGGGGTCTCTTCTTCCTTTCAGGAAAATGAGCTAAGTCTTTTCCTAAAGGAAATCTTTTAAAGAGACAGACCGTTTAATAGAGCTCCTTAAAGGTGAGTAGCAAACATGCCATTGAATTAAAGGTGCTCTTCAAAGGGCTTAATAAGGGGGAGGGTTGGGACATACTCCTTCTCCTCTCCCCTCTGCCCTCCCCCCATCTTTTTCATGTATTTGAAAGGCGTGAACATTGTTTTAAAACAAGGTTTTTCAGCTTGGTTTTCAATGCTTTTAGAAATTCGGGTTTCATCTACCCTGTTTGCCTTTCAAGACTCTACGGATGATTAGGGAAGTAGCAGAGTTGTGATTACATGGATTTACAGGCTGAATAGTCCCACCAATCAGGGAGCAGAGGGGCATTTGACACAGCGGTACTGTGACGGGCAGCTGCCCCTCACTGGCTGGCAAAGGGTTAATAGCAGCCCTTGGAGTGGCTGCACAGAACCCAGCCAATCAGAGGAAGGCTTGGAAGCAGCCAATCAGGGCCAGGCTGGGCCCTATAAGAAGGGCTGCAGGGCAGCGAGGAGTTCAGTCTCTTCCTGGAGCTTGAGGGAGAAGGACTGGCTTCTTGTAGAGAGAAGTGCCTGGAACAGAACAGAACAATGCTGGGTGGGGTCAGGGGAGCAAGTGGAGCTCCATCCTGGCTGGCTCCCAGATTGTGGCCTTGATACAGGGGCCAAGTAGGTGCTGGGGCTATGGGGAAGTAGCCCAGGGAAAGCAGGTAGTGGCACAGGGGAAGGAGTGGCAGTGAGCGGCTGCCAACTATAGGGTCCCAGAGTAGCGGGTATGTGGGTCTGGGCCCCCCCTCTTTGCCCCACTGGCCACTAAAGGAATTGGCAAGCCAAAGGACTGCAGTTTGCCCCTGAGTGAGGGGCTGGATTAGGGGCTGCAGTTCACCACTGCGGTGAGAGGTTGGGCAAAGGACTGCTGGGTTACCTGGAAACACCCATGGTGTTTGTGATGCCACAGAAAGATGCTTTCTGTAATCTCTTCATTCAACCAGAATGGACTAAAAGGCTTTTGCAGATGGGAAAGAATTTTCTTCAAAGTTAGCTGCCATTTCTTTCTGCACTGATGGCCCCTGACTGCCTGATCAATGGGGACTGAAAGCAGAGAAATTGGGGATTAAGTCAGGTTTTAGATTTGTTTAGAAGTTTACCTTTAAGCTCTGCAGTTTCTTGCTTACACTTAAACACACTGCAATGGAGTCACTGGGGCCTAGGAAGCATAAAGCTAAGTGAAATCGTATCATGGGGGGACAGCAGGGTTACAAATCAAATCCTGTTCCAACAACACAGGGCCTTCCCTTTGCAGTGAGAGCAAATCCCCCAGTAGATGTCTGGGGGACTCATGGTGACACAGTTCTAGTGCATGTTAACCAACGCTCAGGGAATTCTCCCAAGGCCTAAAGACCTTTTAGGCAGGGCCAAGCAGGACAGAAAGAGCATCCAAGTGGAAATGGGCATATGTAAGTAACAGCAATGGTAAAATGGGCTGGACGGCAGCCTAATGGGAGAAGGGAGAAATAACACAATATTTTTAATGCAAATCTCCAGAGGCTGGTTCCCCACAGTTACACTCCTGTGCAGCTCTATGCCTGCAGTGTTGTAGGCCAGGTACTTATTTCCAGTTCCGTTGGTATGTAAAAGGAAGATAAGCCCACTGGGAGCATAAATAACAAACCCAGGACCAGACCGGGAAGGTTACAGAGTACACAGCTCTAACAGCAGCCAAGGCAGAGCTGTAAGTGAATAACATCGAGAGGCGTAACTGCCGTCTTTATTCTCAAGTGCACCTTTTTATTGACTCAGGATCTACTTCAGTATCTAAGAGGATGAGCAGAAAAGGACCAGTGGAGGAAGCATATTAGGTATACATCTTATTAGCGGAGGTTCCCCTCTAGCTACCCTTCCCTTTAATGACTTTACCATACCGTCATTGCAAATGACACTTCATGGTAGTGCTCCTGTCACACATGTATATGCACAGACATTGATTCACTTTCCGTGCCACTGAAAAGGAGGCATATCTCAGGTGGTGTCCTCTGGGAGACCTGGCATACAGCACAATTGTGGCCAGCTCAGGTACCAATAGCTGTGAAGCCACAGCCGCATGGGCTGCACACGCCTGCCCAGAAACTTGGGTAATTACTTCGGCAGCTAGCCTGTGCTGAAGCCATGGTGCAACAGCTTCACTGCTCTGGTACTTGAGTGAACTAGATTAAAGATAGTTCAGTTATATCTACCTGAACTGCAATGGCACCCCATGATTGGCGTGTAGACATACCCATTGTCAAAGACAGTGCCAACGGATGGTAAATGTTCACAGAGAAACTCAGTTTTTAAGGTATCATCCAAAAGAGTCACACTCAAACAGCACAGAATTCCATTTGAAAGCACAAGGTTTTGTCTACACTAGACTTTTAATCTAAGAATTAATTGATTGCCCTAGGGTAAAAACAGAGGTAGCCTGGAACAAACATTTGGGAAGTGTCCACAACAGCCCTTACAAATGTGTTGATTATCTTCAGTTAATTGGCAATCAATTAGCTTGAGGTGAAACAAAGTCTAGTGTAGACATACTCCAAGATCAAGTTTGGGTATGTCTATGTCTTCACTACCAATGTGAAAACGCTGTCGCGGCAGCGCTTTAACGTGGCTATGTAGGCGTGGCACCAGCACTGGGAGAGCTCTCTCCCAGCACTATAAAAAAACCACCCCCACGAGGGGAGTGGCTCCCAGCGCTGGTGCATTGTCTACACTGGCACTTTACAGCGCTGAAACTTGCATCGCTCAGAGGTGTGTTATTTCACAACCCTGAGCAAGAAAGTTTCAGTGCTGTAAAGTGGCAGCATAGACAAGGCCTTGCTGGGATGCAAACCTGCAGCTCCAGGGGACCAAAGTATTGCCAAATATTGGGCCAGATCCTTAGCTGGTATAAACTGTTACAGCTCCTTTAAAATCAATGGAGCTAGGCCGATTTACACCAGTTGAGAATCTGTTGTTCCCCGATGTTGAAATCCCTATGTCATATTAGAGACCTACATAGCACATTGTAATGGGGCTTGTCATATGAAAGTTAAAGGAAAATACAAAGAAAGCTCCATTAAAAACAACCCAAGGGCGCGATTTTGCAAAGTGCTGAGTGTTCTAAAGTCCCACTGAGTTCACTGGGAGTTAAGGGCACTCAACACCTCAAAGAATTGGACTCCAAGCCATAAGATGATCTGACTTGTGCAGAGAAACTGGGGGTCTAGTTTGTGTGTGTGTGGGACCAATGGAAGGGTGGGAAAGTGGACACCATAGAAATATTTGGTGTTAATAAGGAAGGAAAATACTTTGTTCTTCTATAGCAGAGAGGGGTAAAATAGGGAATCAAGATAGACAATTGAATGAAAACACTTTGAAATAAAAGGAATAAGACAGTGAACAAACTGTTAGGGCCAGTTGCCACCATTGCTTTGCCAGAGAAGCCTCATGGAAGCCTATGCCAGTTTTGAGAGTGGATGGATGAAAATAGTCTGAAGAATGAGCCAGATGAAATCCATTAGAAACCAGCAGGATTTTCATCATAGTAGCTAGCAAGGTGATGAGTGTGGCTGGTTCAAGAAGTCTTAAACCCCACAGCACTACCGATAAGAAAGGCAGCCCTGCCCATTCTTTGCAGTGAAGCTGCTAGTGGGGAAATATTTCTCTGGTGCTTTATGATGTGCTTGTAGGTATGTTCAAGGCTCTTGTGATTCTGAGTGTCTCCTTTAGGGCTCTCAGTGAAGCAAAGTCAAGTGGTCCTGTCACCTTAAGGATGCGAGAGGAGATGCTCTTACAGCCAGAAGAGTTTTCCGAGGCGTGCTAGTATCCTGGCAAGAAGTTATTTTCATTCATTGGGTAAGTGACTGTTGCTGTGCATCTTGATTTGTTGTATCCCTTTTTAATCATCATTCAAAAACACCAAACATTTTTTTTTTTTTTTGGCATTGCACGTAGTAATGTGGGAGGGGATTAACAATGAGATAGAGAAGCATAACAGGAGCAGAGGCTGTGGCCTAGTTACTTGAGGACTAGTGGCAGTTGTGGGCAGACTTTCAAAAGGTTTGGGGTCATATTTGATAATCTAATATCCTTCTATAGCACCATCCTGTGTGTGTATATAGATATTGCATTTGATTGCATATACCTGTAGAAGAAAATGTGTTTATTTTGTTATTGTTTTGCTAACAGAAAAGCACAACAAAAATGGAAGCCTTTTCTTGTAACAATTCCTAAAGACTATCAGATAGAACAAATGCCATTCTCTGCATGCACTGGAACCATTCTTTATTAAACTGACTTTTCGAATCCTGTTTCTGTTTCAGGAGAAGTATGCTTAAAACAAGTTCAAAACCACCACAATCTATTGATTCATCTCCTCTATATTCTTTTTGCTATGTAACAGAGCCTGAGCTTGCAAACATGGCATGAGTATTGCTCTCATGCCTTCAGTGAGGTGACTTGTGTGGTAAGAGCTTTGTCATACAAGTTGCAGGAAAGGGGAAGTTTTAGGAAATTGTCAGTTCAGATCAATGAGACAGAAAATACACCCCCTGAAGTAGTGAATTTTACAATTCTGTAAAACAACATTTCCAAGAATGGTAAAACACTGAGGATTTTCAAGCAATATAAATATGAGCACTTGTTTGGTTCCATCAATGTAAGCAAGGTGCTTTTCTTCTGAAAACAATAAAATATGTTTAACAGCACAGATGTTCCCAGCAGCAAATGATCCCCATTAGCATCCTTTTAAAAGTTAAATTGCAATCCCATTAAAAGTCTTTTTAAAACAAGTGAAGAAACTGCAACTGATTTTTAGAATATTTCCTCCCTATTGTCAGTGTTAAAAAGATGAAATATACATGACTACTACTACTCATATTTGCAAATTATTATATTAAGTCTCTTTCTTGAGGAAATTTCACAGGTACATTTATTTACTCAGAGGGCTTATGTCCATTCTTTACATTGGATGAGGAAGGCATTAGCAAATATGTAGCATGAATAACATACTCTATCTAGTTAGAAAACAGAGGAAAGTTTTGGAAAAAAAGTCCAGTATAAAAAGATTGTAATGAGCTGGCAGTGTGTGTGTGAATCTCTGCCCTCCCCTGGATGGACGCAGAACTGCTCAGCCGTGGGTTGCTACAAGGTAAAAGATTCTCCTTTTGCTCAAGTGATAAGGATCTATGCTTTTAAAGCAGCAAGGTCCAAGTTCTAGCCCAGGTCCTGCTGTGAAGTTCTAGATAGCTATCAGGTACAGCACAGTGTTAGGATCCATGTAGAAGGAAAGAGGTTTTCTGCTTCAGCGTCCTGTCTTGGTCAGTGCTCATATCCCATTCTTCAGCAGGAAGTAACCCCAGAATAATTTCTATGATTCGATAAGGGGCAATTATGGAATAATTTGCCCAAACTTGCCCATAGGGGAAGTTTGTTCCTAATCCCCAGCAGGAAGGGGCTGTCTTTGCTTCTGAAGCATGAGGGTTTACATTACTTATTTTGAAAGTTTTCATCCTATGTGATGTATCTGTGGATGTTCTCATTGTCACCCATAAAAATGTCATATCTTTCCTGAACCCTACTGAATCCTGTGCCCATGGAATGAAACATCAGTGTTTGAGAGAGCTTCACTTCAAAGAGACCCTGCTTGGCAATGGTGGCAGCCCTACTGCAATCAAGGGGGCATAAAATGGATCTGAGCTGAGAACACTGGGTTTTGAAATTTCCCAAAATTTCACAGATATTAAAGCCAGAAGGGACCCTTATGATAATCTAGCACAGGCCATCAACCCTCATTCAGTGATTCCTGCATCAAGCTCAGAACTCCGGGGTGAGCTAGAGAATATCTCACATGGAGCATTGGACCCAGGGTTTTGATTTAGCCCTGTGGCGAGGGGAAGTTAAATTCTCAAAAGTGCTCAGGGACAGATTTTCAAGTAGAGGTGGGTGAAATTTTTTGGCGTGTGTGTGTGTGTGTATGTGTGTGTGTGTGTGTGTGTGTGAAAAATGAAGATTCAGTGACACCAAAGCATTTTGGGAATACGTCAGTTTCGCCAAATTGTTTGAGAATTTTTTTTTTAATGGATACATTTTGATTTTTGGTTTGGAATGAGGTTTTTGTTTGGAAATGTCCATTGATTAAAAAATGAAGTGTTAAAAAAATGCTCGAAATCTAAATGTTTTGTTCAATCCAAGATTAATTTTTTTTTTTTGGCTTCTCAGAATTGCCAGCAGACTGAAAAATCCATTATTCACCCATCTCTATTTTTAATAGGGACCAAGTTTACAGAAGGGTTCAACATCCATCTGCTCCTACTGTGACATTTAGGGACAGATGTTCAGCACACCCAAGGTACATGGCCAGCAGAAATCCCTGGCAGAGAGTCTCAGAGCCTGGGTCTACAGACTCGGGCTTGTGCTATAGTGCTAAAAATAGCTCTGTTGATATTCGGGTGTGGACTCTGAAGCCCAGTGAGAGGGGTGGCAACTCAACAACGGCACTGTTTTATTTCACAGTATGGGGCATCTCCTTTCTATTCTATGAGGGTATTAAAAAACCCAGCCCATTATAACATGACCAGGGGGCTTGCACATCAGCAGCAGAGCTGAAAAAGTCACTACAGAGGAGACTGCAGACCATGCTTCTTCTGACAAATGTATTGCCATGCTCTCGGTTTTATCCTTTGCCTCATGCTGGACTCAACTCTCTGCTGACCTGAGCACTGGAATGTTTGCCTGAGATGGGGCATAGCCATGTGCTGCGCTCTGAGGATTGGCTTCCGATGAGTGAGTGGTCACATGGATCTCCACCTCAGTCAGTGACAATGACTTGGCTTTTGGCTTGAGGAATGAGCATATGACTGGGAGTCAGGACTCCTAGGTTCTAGTTGTGGTCTGCCATCAGCTGCATGCCCTTGGGTGAGACACTTCACCCCTTTGTGCCTCAGCAGCCCCATCTTGAAGATGATGATGATAATTGTGTTTCATCCTTTTAAAGTGCTTTGAGATCCTCATGCTGCATCTCTACCCCTCACTTTGAGTGGCAGGAGCTGTAGCAGGGATGGCAACAGGAACCCTTTCCCCAGGAGAAGCAGGGGGAATGGAGACAATACTTAAACCCCAGCTGCTGGGATAGCTGCTAAGGTAGATATCATAGAATCTCAGGGTTGGAAGGGACCTCAGGAGGTCATCTAGTCCAACCCCCTGCTCAAAGCAGGACCAACACCAACTAAATCATCCCAGCCAGGGCTTTCTGGTGGCACCTTAAAGACTAACAGATTTATTTGGGCATAAGCTTTCGTGGGTAAGAACCTCACTTCTTCAGATGCATAGAGTGAAAGTTACAGATGCAGGCATGTAGTGCCCTGCTCTCCATGTGTCAGTATATAATGCCTGCATCTGTAACTTTCACTCTATGCATCTGAAGAAGTGAGGTTTTTACCCACGAAAGCTTATGCCCAAATAAATCTGTTAGTCTTTAAGGTGCCACCAGACTCCTTGTTGTTTTTGTAGATACAGACTAACACGGCTACCCCCTGATACTTGACAGCCAGGGCTTTGTCAAGCCTGACCTTAAAAACCTCTAAGGAAGGAGATTCCACCATTTCCCTAGGTAATCCATTACAGTGTTTCACAACCCTCCTAGTGAAAAAGTTTTTCCTAATATCCAACCTAAACCTCCCCCACTGCAACTTGAGACCATTACTCCTTGTACTGTGATCTGCTACCACTGAGAACAGTCTAGATCCATCCTCTTTGGAACCCCCTTTCAGGTAGTTGAAAGCAGCTATCAAATCCCCCCTCATTCTTCTCTTCTGCAGACTAAACAATCCCAGTTCCCTCAGCCTCTCCTCATAAGTCATGTGCTCCAGCCCCCTAATCATTTTTGTTGCCCTCCGTTGGACTCTTTCCAATTTTTCCACATCCTTCTTGTAGTGTGGGGCCCAAATCTGGACACAGTACTCCAGATGAAGTGTCACCAATTCTGAATAGAGGGGAATGATCATGTCCCTCGATCTGCTGGCAATGCTCCCCTACTTATACAGCCCAAAATGCCGTTAGCCTTCTTGGCAACAAGGGCACACTGTTGACTCATATCCAGCTTCTCATCCACTGTAACCCCTAGATCCTTTTCTGCAGAACTGCTGCCTAGCCCCTCGGTCCCCAGCCTGTAGCAGTGCATGGGATTCTTCCGTCCTAATTGCAGGACTCTGCACTTGTCCTTGTTGAACCTCATCAGATTTCATTTGTCCCAATCCTCTAATTTGTCTAGGTCCCTCTGTATCCTGTCCCTACCCTCCAGCGTATCTACCACTCCTCCCAGTTTAGTGTCATCTGCAAACTTGCTGAGGGTGCAGTCCACGCCATCCTCCAGATCATTAATGAAGATATTGAACAAAACCGACCCCAGGACTGACCCTTGGGGCACCCCGCTTGATACCGGCTGCCAACTAGACATGGAGTCATTGATCACTACCCGTTGAGCCTGATGAGCTAGCCAGCTTTCTATCCATCTTATAGTCCATTCATCCAGCCCATAATTCTTTAACTTGCTGGCAAGAATACTGTGGGAGACCGTATCAAAAGCTTTGCTAAAGTCAAGGAATAACATGTCCACTGCTTTCCCCTCACCCACAGAGCCAGTTATCTCCTCATAGAAGGCAATTTGGTTAGTCAGGCATGACTTGCCCTTGTGAATCCATGTTGACTGTTCCTGATCACTTTCCTCTCCTCTAAGTGCTTCAAAATTGATTCCTTGAGGACCTGCTCCATGATTTTTCCAGGGACTGAGGTGAGGCTGAGTGGCCTGTAGTTCCCCGGATCCTCCTCCTTCCCTTTTTTTAAAGATGGGCACTACATTAGCCTTTTTCCAGTCATCTGGGACCTCCCCCCTGATCTAGGATGCACTTCTCTCCCACTGCCAGCCACTAAATTGTCTGCTGGGTGGGGATGGCAAGGTCTCCAAGAACAATGGGTCTTGATGTTAACACCCCATTGAGATGAATGCCCCCCCAGAGCTATTGTTTCAGATTCTTTACAGACTCAGGCAGATACAGCATATTGAGAGAACAACATGAGTCATCTTTTCAAGTTATTCTTTCCAACCAGAAGCACTAGAAACATACTTAAAAACAAAAACAAAACAACCCCCCCCCCCCCCCCCGAAACTGAGATTCTGAAGAAATTATGTGACTCAGGGAGCCCTAGCCATGGACCTATAGTGCCTCTGTCTTTATCCAGCCCAAGATTCCAGTGATGTGCATATCACAAATGCCTAAAATAAACAGCTAGCTTTGGAAATATGGGCTTGATCCTGCAAGATGACGGGCCAATGAGAGTTGAGGGCTCTGGGGAATTTGCAGGAGGCCCTGAGAATCTTGCCGGATAAGATCGTATATGTTTGGAAACAAAACCCAGGGTGCCATCTCCAGGTAGATTGCATCAGTAAAGCCATTTGAAGCTTTATCAGGACACCCGTAATCTCCATTTCATTCAACAACAACTTTTGATAAAATCCATATTGAGAGCAAAGCATGAGGAGGAGAAGGGGCCAATTTAACAGCTTATATGTGCCTCCCCATAAAAATTCATGGGTCTCCTTTCTATGTGATCTGCCCCAAGGCCTTAAAGATGATAAATCAGGGAATACAGAATTTTAGACTATTTACATAAAAAAGGCACAGTGAGGAAAAAAATAAATAGAACATTACACTATATTGTAGAATATTCATGGACCTGTTTCTAAATCTTGGGAAGGAAAACAAAGCCACACTAGAAATACATAGAAAGCTTTAAACAATTGATCTTAGTGGGAGGTTACACTGGTATCTTTTATCCTCCTGGTATCCAGATGTTTCAAAAAATGCCCAGAAGTGAAACACTTGTAAGTCTCCTGGCAGTAAAGTGGAGAATCATTCTCTTCTTTCCCTTCCAGACGGCTGTTAAGCCGTCTGTCTAGCCTCTAGTACAGGGGTTCTCAACCTTTTTCTTTCTGAGGCCCCCCAACATGCTATAAAAACTCCACAGCCCAGCTGTGCCACAACAACAGTTTTTCTGCATATAAAAGCCAGGACCGGTGTTAGGGGCAGCAAGCAGGGCAATTGCCCGGGACCCCACACCACAGGGGCCCCCGCAAAGCGAAGTTGCTTCAGCCCCACGTGGCAGGGCTCAGGGCCCTGGGCTGCAGTCCTGTGTGATGGGGCTTTGGCTTTCTGCCCTGGGCCCTAGCGAGTCTAATGCCAGTCATGCTTTGTGGACCCCCTGAAACCTGCTCGCAGCCCCCCAGGGGCCCCTGGACCCCTGGTTGAGAACCACTGCTCTAGTACATGCTTATGAGAGCTTTCTAATGCTGCAGTTAGATAGCTTCAGGCTTTTGATCTTGGATCCTCACACATGCCAAGCAGGGAAACACAGGGTCAGTACTTAGAGGGGAGCTCCCCGGGGGAAAGGGTGCTGCTAGAATTGATGCTGGTGTTTTGGTGGGTATAGGGTGACCAGACAGCAAGTGTGAAAAATCAGGACAGGGTGTGGGGGGTAATAGGAGTCTATATAAGAAAAAGACCCAATATCGGGACTGTCCCTATAAAATCGGGACATCTGGTCACTGTAGGTGGGTGGCGCTTTTCCCTCTGAGTCAACATTAAACCAATGCCCTAGGCTGAAGTCAGGGAGTGCTGTGGGTTTGGATGAGATGTAAGATAGAGCAACTTGACCACCTGGGAACTTTGAAACACCCAAGAATATGGGCGTCAGATCCTTTGGTCTGACTACACTTAGACAGGCCTAAATTACAATTGGATACAGGACTCTGATTCACTTCCTGTCCCAAACTTTTCTGTAGCATTGCCAAGAGCTGTTAAATAGCTGTCACATCCTAGCTTTCTTCCCCACCCCCACACTCCTTAAGTGGCTGCACATCAATGGTGGCTGCTGTCATTCCTCTACAGATTTAGGTCCAATCCTGTAATTGGATCTGCATACGCAAGCCCTGGCACTGTGTACTGCCCCACTGGGGGGTCTGCTTACACTGGTGCAATTGCAAGATCCAGACCATGCTTTGTAAAGCTTTACAAAAGGCACTAAGCTATCATTTTAACTACAAATAATGACAGATTAGCAATACTCCAGTCCCATGATGTGCAAATCTCCTGCCCTTTTAGATACAGTTTGCTTCCTGCAAAGAGAAATTCCCTAGCAAAAAAACAAGAACCCCCAAACCATCACCAACACTGGAGCATGCCTCTTTAAACTAGCCTATTTAGGCCACAGATGCTAAATGAATTCAGCAGACAGACGGAGTAATGGAATGTCAGCGTTCCAGTCTGCTGCCTTGAAGCAATAGCGCTTTTTTTTTTATTAATTTCTCGTCTCATTTTCCAATGCTGCCTGTGGGCTCCATACTTTAGATGCAGTATTCTTGACAGTCTCTAACCTAATTTGGAAATAATTAAATTTTAAAATATTAAAGGGATTATATATACTTCCACACCATTTCCCCCCTTTCCCGTTGTCCCTCAAAAACTGGTGAATTTCGCTCCAGGACTTACAAAAAAAAAATCTCCAACTTGAAGTACATTACTGGAGAATCGGATTTGTTACTGCAGTTTCCTTTCCAAAGGGTGGAGAGTAGTAGAGGGAAGAAAGCAGAGTTAATTCCAATCAGAGGTGACAAGGAACCTTAGAAGTTGAACAGCTCTTTGTTGCTCTGACATCTTAGAGCAGTGGTGGGCAACCTGCGGCCCACGGGCTGCACACGGCCCATCAGGGTAATCCGCTGACGGGCCGCGAGACAGTTTGTTTACGTTGACTGTCCGCAGGCACCGCAGCTCCCAGTGGCCACGGTGTGGTGTTCCCGGCCAGTGGGAGCTGCGGGAAGCAGCGCGGGCTGCAGGTTGCCCACCACTCCCTTAGAGCATGCTTCTGCTTTCACTGAAGTCAATGGCAAAGCTCCTAGACCGATAGAGTGGGAAGATTTTGGGTCATATTTGAATCCTCATATCCAGGCAAGCAAGGAGCCATATTCCTCACAACTAGGTGACAGTTACTAATGCACCCTACTGCCTTAAAGGGACACTGTCACCAAGCCAGAATCCCACTTCTAGTACCATGTGTCACCAGGCCGTGCTTCTCCCCAGCTCCAAAACATGCACCACCATGCCCAGTCTTTCAAGGAAGTTTATTTCTTTAAACAGAGGTTATCAAACAAACAGAAAATAGTCTTAACTCAGTCCGTGACCCCAGGTTTCAGGGCCACCACCACCCAGGGGTCTCTGGTACTCCAGCTCCTGGCAGCCTTCCAGCCTCAGTAGGCTCTGATCCCCTCCTGAAGCAGCATCTGCAGGGCTGCTTCCCTGAACCCCTAGCTAGTTCTACTCCCGTGTGGCTTTTCCTCCCCAGGGCTCATCCTGTCTCAGTCTTTCTTTCCCAGCTGCCCACTAGCTACCCTTTATAGGCCCACGTGTAGACCAGCACTGTTGAATTAGCTGGATTGGGCTCACCTGCTCTGGTCCATGGGTGCTGGGCTCAGACTATCCACAGGGGCGAGCTACCCTGGGACAGACATGGATTCCCTTGAAGTTAGAGATCAGAAGAAATAATTGAAACTATGGGACTTAAATAATATTTTGCTGTTGAATAACATCCAAGAGTCACAGAACACCCTGCAGACATTTAATTTTAAGCCTCACAAACCTCCTGTGAGGTATATTCTTTGTATTTTATGAAGGCAGAGGAGTGATGTGACTTACCTCATGTCCCAGAGCAAAACAGTGGCAGAGCTGCAAATAGAACCCAGTAGTCCTGCGATGCTGTCCCTATTATGATCCCCTAAAACATTCCCACTCTCCACACAGGGCTTCTTGAGACTTTTCCCTCAAACTACATAACCCTGTGCAGGATCTTTATTCTGTATTGATAAGGCAGCATGAGAAAACGAAAGAGTTGTTTTGTTCATTGCAATATCACTATGCTTTGATTCACAAGCTCCTTATTTAATCAGCTCTTATGAGAGTGATATCTGGTATTTTCACCCATAGATCTCAAAGCACTTTACAAAGGGGTGGAAGAGGCAAACTAGTTCCATTTCACAGTCAGGGTAGCTAAGACCAGAATTCTCAGATGGCCTCTGCATCCACAACTAAGGTCAGAATTCAAGAGCTCAGCCCTCATTTGGCACCTAAATGAAATGTCCAGACTGTAAAAATGTCCAGTCCCCAGCAGCTCCCATTGAGAACAGAGAATCCCCACCCCACCATGCCTATTGAGAACAAGCGAAGCTGCTGGGTGCTGACCTCTTCTGAAAATCCAAGCATTTATTTAGATTAATAGATTTTAAAGCAGAAGAGACAATTACGATAATCTAGTCTGACTTCCTGCATTGCACAGCCCAGAGATTGTCACCCTGTAATTTCTGCATCAAACCCATAGTTGTTTGAGCTCCGGCAGATCTTTTCAAATGAGGTTTAGTCTTGATTTAAAGATGCCTGGATGGGAGCCAAGTTCTCTGGAAAATATGGCCCCAGTTGTGGCTGCTGAGTCCTTCTGAAAGTCTGGCCCAGTGGGAGCAGCTAGGCAAAGTGACTCATCTAAGGTTACTGAGCAAGTCAGTGGCTTCAGCCAGAAGCAGAATTAACAAAGGGACCCTCCTGGGTCCAACAGGCTGGAAGATACATGCAATCCACTTTGAAAAGGTATATCTGAACCATTCACCCCAGAAGGAGACTAAGCTTGCCCCAGCCTGCCCAGGCCATCTTTGTCCCACATTTTCATCCTGAAGGCATTCAGTCTAGTGATCTGCACAGATCTAAAGCTAGTGGTTTGTTTCAACAACTGCGCTCCAGACTTCACTTAAACTCAGCCAATCATCTTTGTTTATGGCTTCCATTTCCTGTAAGTTCTTCCCACTGATTGCATTTCCCAGCTCATGCCATATTTCAAATGGAAAATAAGAGCGGGGGAGGGGGGAGAAAGGGGAACCCAGTATGTCATGCACTTGGTGAGTCAGAAACGAGTTGAGGTTAACCAGCTCATGAGACAGGCTCTCTAGGAACCCAAACTTTCTCCTGCTCTGCAGAAGAGCCAGTAGGATACAAACTGCCCCTAATTTGCCTAATGACTCACATGCAACAAATACTAATTGCCTTTAAAAAGGAAATAATTATTCTGAAAACATTGGGAACATATTAAAGATGGCAACTTCATGGTCTTCCTGTGGGCAGGAAATTAACTAATTTCAAGTGAAACTGGGGAGCACTTAGTAATATGGCTGGGTCAGAGAGTCCAGATGCCAGGCAGAATGGACGCTCGTTTGCTTGCTTTGTTCAAAGCTGCCCTACGTGATATAGGGAATGGCCCCTTATGGAGGTGAGACATTCTAAATTCTGAACAGAGCTTCACTATAGCTGAGCTGTATCTTGTGCTTTGTGCTGCACTGGAAACAATTTGGCCCTTTTATTCGGTTTCACTAGATTGAGGCAGCTGGCAGGTTTTTTGGTTTAGGCCCTGGACAGGAACTCAGAAGAGCGGGGTTCCAGTCCTGACTCTGCTACACACTCCCACTGCAAGTACCGCAGGACCTGATTTTCAGAAAGGCCGAGCACCCATAACTCCAGTCAATATGAGTGCTGGTGAACCAGTACCTCTGAAACCAGACCTTAATCTTTCAATGCCTCAGTTTCTCCACTGTAAAACAGCGGGGTGTTGTAAGGGCAAATTCTTTAACGTAGATGAGATTCTCAAGTATCAGAGGGGTAGCCATGTTAGTCTGTATCCACAAAAACAACGAGGAGTCCGGTGGCAAAGAAGTGGGTTTTTTACCCATGAAAGCTTATGCCCAAATAAATCCATTAGTCTTTAAGGTGTCACTGGACTCCTTGTTGTTTATGAGATTCTCAGTTACTATGGCAATCTGGTCCACAGAAAAGCCTATACATACATAAAATATGTTGGCCAAGGGGCATTCAATCAAGTTCCTGATAAGATTCTTTGTTCATGGTACTGACCCGTTCATTTTTACTTTTCTAATTTCTAGATCACCCTCCCTTGTTGCTAATAATTGTTTGCATGGATGCAGTATGTTCAGAGAAATGCATCCAGTGCACCAAGGTGAATCCTCTTCCCCCGGCAGAATTATTGCACGGCACGATTCAGATCAAACAGAAGCAAACGGCAGCAATTGGAAAGACAAGCAGATCATACTTATAACCATCGTATGGGGATTGAACCAGGGACTTCCAGTGCTAAAAGCATAGGGTGCTACAGCTTGGGATAAAGACCCAGAGCTGCAGTGAACAGATTCGTATCCTCTGTGGATCAGGTACACAAGGCGACCATACTACACACTTACCAATGGGTTACACGGGGGTTTAAAAAAAAAAAGAGAGGTGCGGTACATTTCCAGTATGGAGCGAGCTATGCAGGGAGCTGGGTAATTGGCTCCCACCAACCATCTGGAGAGAGACGTAGCTCAAAAGTAAGTGCTGAACCTGCTGTGCCAGACAAACGATGCCAATGAACCACTCACTACTCTCTCTCTCCCCCTCCGTCTGTTTTCCTGTCTCTCACTGCAATAACTCCTTCAAAAAAAATATCTGGCTGCCAACTACCAAACACCAGCTACCAAACACCCCTGCTTCCATCTGCAGAGTGCACTCCATTCATTGGACTCCAGGACCATATCCATTGATGGAGCAATGCCGATTCACCCCCGCTGAGGATCTGGTCCAAAGAGGGAATGCAATGGCAAGGGAATCCACAGCACAGGGGAAGTTTGCTTCCTCTTTCTCGAGCTCCTCAGCCCTCAGGCTACACCTCCAACTCTGTTTCACATTTCGCTGATTTCTCCCCAAAGTTTAATGTCTCTTTTCACTCCCATTAAGAGCTTCCCCAGGGCTGAGGCCTTGGGATCCAAGATAGCTCATTGACTTTGCCTTATGAAGTGTTAACAGAAGTGCCAGGCAGGGGTTTTGCATCTCTGAAATGAAGCAAGCTCTCAACCGTGTTCCCATAAATTGCTTTGCTGCCTGTAGTCAGCAAGAATCAGTCTGGAGATTTTTGGTGCCGGAGGGTGTCAATCGCTTTGTTTTTTCCTTCCATCAAATCTATCCTCCAGTGACTTGTTTTCCACTGCAGGCAACTCCGGGATGCTCAGCCGATGCTAAATGGGGCACATGAGACATATCAAGCCTTTGGCATGTGTATATATTTTTAATCAAATAGGCAGCGATGAGCAGGCGAACCTGTGCTGGCGAATTAAACATTCCCTAGTCTGCTACCTTGTGTTTAGTGATCTGGCCCCCCTGTAGGGTTAGGAGATATCTGACAGGTTTCAGAGTAGCAGCCGTGTTAGTCTGTATCCGCAAAAAGAACAGGAGTACTTGTGGCACCTTAGAGACTAACAAATTTATTAGAGCATAAGCTTTCGTGGGCTACAACCCACTTCTTCGGATGCATATCTGAGTAACTGGAGTCTATCCAGCTTGCGGCCAGATCCTACAAAACTTATGAGTATTTGCTACAGCGATCTCAGTGGGACTATTCACATCATGACTGGCCCAGCTATGAATTTAGACCTGTGAAAGATTACCAAGACTGGAGCACAAGCTAATGAGAGGCAGAATGGGGAGCTAGACATGGTGTCAAGGTCAGTTAATTGTGTGCACATCAGGTGGGGAGCAAGGACAAGTCAGAGGTAGGCTCTGTTTCTTGACATCTATCTCTGAATGGGGGAAGGAGGAGCAAGCAACATGTTGTTGTTGTTAGAGCACTGAAGGCTTTCCCAATAGTCAACAGGGTATATTGCCTGCCACACACAGGGAGTCAGTAAAGGGGCCAAAGACCTTGGCTGCTTGGGGCTTGTCTACATATAGAAGTGACACTGGATTAACTTGAATTAGTTTAGTTAAGACCAGAGAGTCAACACACAAAAGTTGCACTGAACTGTCTCACGGGAAAGTTGCATCAGTTTATTTTAAATTGCTTGTGAAAGCAATATAGTTAAAGTGGTGCAAACCCTTGAGTGGACACTTATTTCAGTGTAAGAGTGGCTTATTGCAGTTTAACTTAAACCCTAAGTGACCTAAGTCAAACCAAAACAGCCACTCTTATACTGAAATAAAAGCATCCACTCAGAGGATTGCACTAGCTTAACTATACTGGTTTAAATTCAAACCTTAGGATAAACGGATGCAACTTCCCAGGACAGAGAAAGCCTCTTCTATTGGTTTAAAATGGGTTATATTGGCTTAGCTCATTTCTATAAATTTGCTGATGCTAGCCAAATTGATACAATCCAGGTTTAAACCAATATAAGTGTGGTTGCACATTCTAAATAGGTATAAAATAAAACCATTAAACTGATACAACTGCATGAGTATATCAGGCCTTAATCTTCAGAAAGCAGCTAGCAACAGGGAGGAGACCTAGACCAGGATGAGGTTGTATCCCTGTAGCAGCTAATTGTTTGGCTGCAGCCCAGCTAACCCTTCTTCCAGCACTCTGAGAAGCTGTCACAGGGGGAGAAGCAGCCCCTCTCCGATATAAGTGGGTATCACTTGTGGGGAGATGGCCCACATGAAGCCCATGTGGCTGACGCTCACAATTCTAACGGCCATATTTTGTGATCTGCACAGGTCTGTGCACAGTGCAGCACTTGCAAATCAGGAGTCAGGCTCCAAAAAATCACCAGGTTGAAAAAAATAAAATAAAATTTGAGTTCTTTTTATTTGTCTTCTGATTTCAGAGCCTTTCTGGCACTCTCTGAAGCTGGGAAGCATTACAGCATCAGACCCATTGAACAGCGGGGAGGAAGGATGGCCCAGTGGTTAGGGACTAGCCTGGGACTCAGGAGACCTACATTCAATTCCCTGCTCTACCACAGACTCCCTGAATGACCTTGGGGAAGTCACTTAGCCTCTCTGGGCCTCTGTTCCCCAACTGTAAAATGGGGATAGTAGCACTGCCCTACCTCAGTGGTAGATAAATACGGTACAGACTGGGATGTGCTCAGATATCATGGCAATGGGGAGCTATATAAGTAGCTAAGATAGACATGTAGCTACTTGCGTGAGATCACACAGTGAGTGACTGGCAGAGCTGAGACACCAGAACCCAGGGTTCTGTTTAACATTAGGGGTTCAAGGTCCCAACAGGCCAGAGGTGTCCCATTGGCAGAGATGCTGGCTTCCTCACGTGACAGCTATTCAGAACTGACTCAGGGCCAAACTGATCCTGCCTGCAAGAGATGCCAGTGGAGCTACTCGAGCGATGTACAGGGCCGCATCTCGCTAAATAAACCCACTGCGTGGAACAGGTCCTTCTACCCTTCTTCACTTTCGGTTCTACTCCGTCCCCACCCAAGTGCATCAACGTGTCTCATGTACTGGTGGGAACCACAGCAGCAAGGAGACAGTCCCTGCTTGCTGGCGCTGCTGCAGGGTTTGGCTGGCTTCACGTCTCAGTGACGTGAGTGATTCCTGTTAATAAAACAGCATGTGCTGGTGGAACAATGCCAAATGGCTCTCGTTGGCGCTGCGTTTCCTAATTCCTCTTGCAGCCCCTTCCCCCTAAAGGGGAACAAAGATCTTTGCGGAGCAAGCCCCCTGTCTGGGGTGTTGAGATGTGGAACGGAGCTGTTAATGAGCAAATGCATCAATTCTGATTCAGACGGCATGTTGGGAATCAAACCAGGCTCTCTCTAGAGTTTGTTGCTGCTGCTGCAGGACTGTCAACCCAGCCCTTCCTCTTCCTCCCCTCCCCAGCACAACACAGATGCTGCGTTTGTGGGCACAGGTGCGCACAGACACAGGAAATATTGCAGTCGGTGTCTCAGACGGCAGCCATCAGGAGGTCTCTGTGGTGCGGAGGCTTGGGTTCTGTGTGAATCAGGAGAGAGACAGGATGACAGATACAGGTGCTGGTTTCATTTAGCAGTGCTACACAGTAGCAGTCGTCCTCAGCCCCTGAGGGTTATGGTTCCTCCCAGTGCTGCGTCAGGTGCCTGCCCAGGGAGGGGCAGGTGTTAAGCAATGAGATCCTTGTCCCTGTCTGGCATGTACATCACTCAAAAGCTGGACCTTTACTCTTTGCCACGTGGAAAATTAGCTTAACTGGAAAGAGGAACTCTGAAAAGCTTACAGGAAATGGGGACGTGGGAGAAGTGCAGCATGGGGGAGGGAGGTTGGACCGGGGAAATCCAGAAACACTGTGCAACTCCTCACCAAAGAGTCCTTACTGAGGCTTTACTCACTGCTTACTCCCGCTAAATCCCTGTTGGAGTCACTGGGGGTCTGGCTGTGTAAACAATGGTAACACTATGCTCTTCGGTACAGTCCTTCCTTGGAGGACCTCAAAGCACAGCAAACATTAATCCTCCCAACCTCCCTGTGAGGTTGTTGTGCCCATTCCACAGCGGGGAAAACTAAGACTCTGAGGTGGAATGACTTGCCCAAGGGTATAGAGTAAGCAAGTGGCAGAACCCAGGTATCCCAGCTCACAGTCCTGTGCATTAGCCATTAGAGACTGCTGCCTCTTATCATATAAATCAGATCACCCGTATCCTCACACTAAACTCACTGAGTAACCTGACTGCACTGGAGCTGAGCGTCCAGGGAGGAACTGAGCATAATGCTTATTCTCTAGACATTTGTTTAGACAACTCCACAGGGAGAACACACAAGAGACGAGAGGTCATGGGGAGACTGAGTTTGCTCCCTGCATACATAGCCAGCAAAACAATATTTTTGTTTGAAAATTAATCCTGAATTAGAGCTGGCAGGTCCTACTAATCCCAGCAGGAGAACAGGAGGCTGGCACAGATATCTGAATGATTCCCTGGCCTCAGACAAACTGGCTATGCACAGAGATGCTGTCAGAATGGCACCAGTCAGCAAGAGGGGGGTACAACTGGGGCTGGTGGTTTGGGTTTTGCAAAATCTCATCAGCTGTGTCTCAGATTTGCAAGGGCAAAACAAGGGCCTGTTTGAAACCAGGTCTCATTGCTCAGAGATGCTGGCTGGCTGGTGCATCTCTACAAGTCAGCCAATAAGACAGGACAGGCGCCCAGCGGAGTTTGGATGGGCAGCTTTTATCAGAGTTGGGCCAAAAGCCCCTTCTCTTTGAGAGCCTGACCCTGCAAGGTGTGAGCAGGATTGGGCCTTGAGATGGTGCCACCATTGTCCTGTGGAGGCCTGCCTGCATGCTGTAGTACCAGTCAGACCAGGCCCTCGAGTGCTTCCAGTCCTCAGCACCCTCATAACACACACCTGAAGTAAGTTGAAGCATTTACAGTCATTACCCATGGTCACAATGTGAGCCACTGACAGAGCCTGGAATTACAGCCCAGATTCCCAGTTCCCTGCTCTTTCCACCAGACCACACTGCTTCCCCATCCCGCCCCACACCACTCATCGCTTCCTCCATCATCAAAGGGCTGCATGTGGGGGTCGGAACAAGCTTCCCATCAACCTCAGTGGGATGAGCCATGGAGCTGAGATCCCGCACGACACACAGGGGTAATTAGGGCGCAGTCTCCTCCACCCACACCCAGCCTGCATCCTTGTGTGCTTTCCACAACTGGAAACCATGTGTGATGGGACGACAGTAGCCTTCAGAGCCACAGGGTGTGTACCCGGGGGAGGATGGGGGATTCAGGCACAAGAGATGCGCTGTAATGCTTGTGTTTCCCCTTGTTTAGCCAATCAGGCAGTGAGTGCACTTGTGCTCAGAGACATGTCCTCTATAAATGCCACCAGGAAATAAAGAAACGCCAGAGCACTTGTGCATTTCCCTCAGATACTCTGCTCTCCAGCTGCTCTGTGGATGGTACTTACCAGGAAGGAGGCATTTCATCCTGGCTCACCATCCTGCTGGAGGGAGATGGGAACAAGAGGCTCACAGGGAGGGCTGCAATTCAATTACCAGAATATTAATCTGTTTATTTATAGTTGCAGAGAGAGAGAGAGGGAAAAAAAAGAAACCAATGTGGAAAACTGGGAGCCAAGTTGTTCTTAGCCTATAATTAGGCTGAGGTAGGTGTCGTAAGCCTGAAATCTTACCTAGGGGAAAGCTTTGGGCAGGGGTGGGCTGAGGTTTTAATTATTCTCATCTAGCAGAAGAAGTGCTGAAACCACATCTCTGCTGTCAGGAGTAAAGCAGAAGTGGGTGGTGCTAGTGATTGAGTTTTCCAGCACTTTTGGCCCTGAGCCATCTGGCTTAGTCCCTGTAGGCCTGAACAGACAACAAATGAGTGTCCCTGGGACAGGTGGCCAGGCCGCCGTGGTATAAATGGGAACAGAGGTATTTGAAGACTGAACAAGCTGTGGCTAAGTACTGAGCTTGCAGGCTGCTCCCCTCTCAGAACTTAGCCAGGCTCATAGCCACATCCTTCCCCCGGCTTCCGCTAACCCACAAGTTGCAGTATGGAAGCAATTGAATAGAGGAATGTGAAAATGACACTGAGAAGCAGTATGATCCAGTGGATAGAGCACTGGCTTGGGGCCCAGGCGTCCTCGAGCAAGTCTCTGCACCTCTGTGTCCTTTCCCACTCTTTGGGCACGTCTTCACTAGCAACACTAAAGGGGTGTCACGACAGTGCTTTAGCGTGGCTTGTGTGATCGTGGCGCGGCTCTGGGAAAGAGCTCTCCCAGGGCTCTAAAAAATCATCTTTGTGAGGGGCGTAGCTCCCAGCGCTGGTGCACTGTCTACACTGGCGCTTTACAGCGTTGAAACTTGCAGCCCTCAGGGGGCTGTTTTTTCACACCCCTGAGCAAGAAAGTTGCAGCGCTGTAAAGTGCCAGTGTAGACAAGCCCTTTGTCTGTCTTGTAATCTGTTCAGGCCAGGGACAGTCTCTGGCTATATGCATGTGTACAGCACCTAGCACAGAGGAGGCTCTGACCTTGACTGGGGCCCTTTGGTGCTAATATAAATGAAATACAGAAAGTGGGGCAAACTCAGCCAATCTGTATTTTATATTGCAGTGAGTTTGGGTGGGAGGTGTTGTCTGTAGACTCTGCCCTGACCAACGCTGCCTCCCAAAGCTGTGGGAATTTCTTGGTGGATGTACAATGGCTGCTTGGCTCTGTTTGCCTAGAAAGTTTGTTCCCAGGGCCTAATCCAGAGCTGTTGTATTTCCGTTGAAATCTTTCTGTCACTGACTCGGTATTTCTGGACACACCCAGAGTCCTGGGCGTCCTGACTCCCAGCTCTTCCACTAACTTGCTGAGTGACTTTGGAAAGTCACTTCAGGTCTGCATGTCTTAGTGCCTCTCTAGAGAATGAGGATAACACTCCCCTGCCTCCCAGGAGATTGTGAGGTTAATTAATGGAGGCAGTGGAAGTCCTGCAACTCTCAGTGCAAAGGCACTCAGGGACTGAACACCAGGATGATGCATGCAAAAGGAAATAGACTTTTGTGCCAAATCAGCCACTGCGGATCAATTAACGACAAAGTGCTTAGCCTGAAAACATGAAAGTGACTTAGGGCAGATAAGCCTGTCTCGAACTGAGAGCCCTGGCTCTCACTTGGCTCTGTGTCCACAGTTGGGTCTGAGCCAAGGAAAAGCCCAGCCAGTGAGACTGTTCTGGCAACACCTCTCAATAATCAGTCACCAATGACCTTGCAATGCATATTGTTTCCTGGAACATATGCATCCCTGCTCTGCCCCGGGACTGTCCCCATGCAGACGTGAAGTTCCAGCTCTCCAGGCTCTCATGCTGGCTTAGCTGTTAGAGACATGCAATGCAAATACTCTCTCCTTTGCAGAGTACAGTGGATACAGAATCTCGGCCAGCCTGGCTGGGTTTGAGGGCTGATTCTCTGAAAGAAGCCAGAATCTTTCAGTTCAGCTCTCCCTTGATTACTGTCAAGTCATCTGGTTTACGTACCTAATAACAACAGACACACACTGTTAATTTCTATAGCAGTTTAGATGCTGATGCTGCCTTCATGCCGGTTTGCTGGCGTTTATCTTGCGCCTTGTCCCTCAGGCCAGGCTGTATCGTCCTCTTAGCTGGAGAGGACTTGAACAATCAGAACTGACAGTGGCTTCCCCATGAGAAAAGCACCCGTTTCCATTGCAGCCGGGGGCAGGAGCGCTTTATTTGTCTGTTACTTTCCACACATCCTGTCCTGCTGCAAAACAAACTGAACAACATGCCATCCTCTGGGCTGTCTCGCTTATTAATTGGATTGCTGGGGCAGGGCAGGGTGTAGCTCTGAGATTCAGATGGCAAAGCCACTATCAGCTCCACAGATGGATTTTCAGCAGAGAGAAGAGCAGGGGAATTATTTGTAGCTGGGTGAAGTTGTTTACACTCTCCGTGAACAATGGCATAGGAATTGGAATGTCTTCTCCTAGAGACGTTATGAAATTGATTGAGGAAGCCAGGAGACGCAGTGGATTAATGCATTAGCCCCTTCCTTTCCAGAAGCCTGGATCATCCATGAGTTCGCTGGGTCTCCTTTATGGAGCAGGCAGTTGTGGGGCATGTAACCACACCAGAAAAATCACTGCCTGACTCAGTGTCAATGGCAGGCTCTCTTCAAGGGGATTCCAAGCAGGAGGCACTGCAGGTCAGGATTGAGGTCCGTGAGCAATGTTATCTGTGCATATGAGTTGAAGGGTAGAACTGTCGGGGATGCTGTAGGTCAGGATCGAGGGGTATGGAAAGGACTCTCTGTGTGTGAGATTTAAGAGTGGAATAGTGGGGTGAGGAGGATCAGGACTGAGGTGTGTCAGCAGAATTGTATAGGAGCGCAGGACTGAGGTACGGAAACTGTTTGTGCAGCTCCTGGCTACATCACATCTGATGCTTCTGCCTCTACCTGTCCATCCCACTCATCGCCACCATCAAAAGAGTAAATACACCCACACCAGGTCAGGGCCAAATATGCACCGTGTGTTGTCATCTACCCCCCAGGCAGTGTGAGTGATAAGTGAGTCTATAGCGCCCTGTGCACTTGATTGTTCTCTCACTCACAATGGTTTTACGCCAGTGTGACTCCACTGACTGTGGTGGAGTTACTCCCGATTTACACTGGGGAGTCCCAGCGCAGTGCCTTAACCACAAGTCAAGACCCATTTTGCTTATCTCACTCCTCCCTTGTTCCTAAGTGAACCACGTCCTTCTCATCCAAAGCACAAAGATGGTGTCTTGGAATGAGAACAGCAGCATCAGAACTGCAGGCCTCTCCACTCCACCCAGGTCTCAGCTGCCATCTCCTTACATGGGGATCTGTGTGTTTTGTCTAGTGCTAATGAGCTGGGTTGTATTAGCTCTAATGTCATTTTAAAATTAAATTAGCAAGTGTGGCTTTGCACAGACCGTGGGCGTGTGTTTGCGTGGAGACAGTAACGCACTGGGAAGGAGGACGCCTTGGGTGCACAGATGAAACCTGCAAAGCTTCTCTGTCAGCCGCCGCTGCTGTGCTGGCTGGCATCTCCCCAAGGGGAGAGTTTGCCTATGCATCACAAATTCGCTTTTTGGTTTCCCTTCCACCCATCCCTGAGCTGGGTTCTCTGCCAGCTTGGCTTCTCTATAAATCAAAGGGAAATATTCTCCCTCTTCTGTTTTTTTCTTTTCCTGAACAGATTGGATGTCATTATGTGCAGCTGAGCTTGCTGAAGCTTGGGGGGTGGGGAGATGGAAAGAGACAGTTTCAGGGGGGAAAATACTTGCAGGCCATCAGAGGGAAAAACAGCTTCTAACTACATGTAACTAGCACTTCGTATGCACTCTGATTTACTGGGGAAACCCACAAAGCAAGAATATTTAAAATAAAAGGAGAAACAGCAAAAAGACTGGAAGAGAAAGGAAAATCAGATGCAACTTCCCCCCTTCTTTGGAGCAAACAGACAGGGTGCCCCTCTGCCCTTTCTGAGCACCATGCAGTCAGGCAAGTGTGGTCCTGATTGTCAGAGTCCTTCTGAAAGCCAGGCCCAAAGTGTTTAGCCTTAGAGGTAGACAGGGAGAGCGCAGCCCATGTGCTCCCTGTTCTTATGCCTTATGCAGAAGGATTCAGAGCTCATCTGCTAGGAAGTGAAGACACCCCCACCCCCGTCAAGTTATTCGCTGTACAGTGCAGACAGTCTCCGATCAGTGTTGAGGGGATAACTAGGCTGGATTAAGGGAGAGAAAGAGAGAGAGGGAAAGGGAGGGGAGCCAGCCAAATGCACGGCATTCAAGAGAAGCAGCTTTCAAAGGCTTTGGCTGGGATGCAGATTTGCAGACACTGTGGACCCATAATTCCCTGGCACACAAAGCTTGCTGGAGGCATCAATGCGCCCAAGATGCAGAATAAACAGCAGATAAAAGAAATGATCCTATGAATTAAAATGAAGATGAGGGGAAGAACTGCACTCCCAGGCTGCAAGTGACCTCACCATGGAAGGTGAGCCCCAACGAGGCTGTCCAGTAGTTCTGAAATAACGTGGGTACCCCCAATAAGGGGTGTGTGTGGGGGGGTGATAGCTGCCTGGCCTGTCTAGTGAATAGCAATAGGGGATGACTACTCATCTACCCTGTAACCCAAGTCTTCATCCAGAACTAACTGCACCTGAGCCTTTTTAGTGTAACCATTTGTATTAGAACATCAGCTAGATGGCCCAGCTGAGAGCAGGGCCCCACAGGTGCCAACTTTCCAAAGTGCCAGGGGTGCTTGACCTCTGGCTCTGTCCCAGACCCCGCCCCCACTCCACCCCTTCCCCCAAGACTCCCACCCCCACCCCGCCTCTTCCTGCCCCCTCCCCCGAGCGTGCCACATCCTTGCTCCTCCCCCCTTCCTCCCAGCCTCCTGCATGCCACAAAACAGCTGATCAAGGCCGACGGGAGGTGCAGGGAGGGAGGGAGGGGGAGTCGCTAAGATCCACAGTCCCCGCTGGCAGGAGGGAGGCGCTGGGGGGGCGGTGATAGGGGGGCTGCTGGTGGGTGCTCAGCACCCATCATTTCCCCCCCATGTGTGCTCCAGCCCCGGAGCACCCACGGAGTTGGCACCTATGCAGGGCCCCGTTGTGCTAGGCACTGTACACATACCTAGTAATGGAGAGTCCTAGCTCCAAAGATCCTGCTATCCTCAGAGGCAAGTCAGAGAGAAAGGAAGGGTTATTATCCTCATTTTACAGATGGAGAGACACGGCACCAAGAGATTAAGGTCCAGATCCTCAAACGGATGTAGGTGCCGAACTCCTGTCTGACTTCAGTGGGAGTTAGGCAGCTAAATACCTTTGAGGATCTGGACCTAAGTAACATACCCAGGGTCACACAGGGAGTCTGTGGCTGAGCCAGGAATTCAATCCAGATCTCCTGAGTTCCAGTCCAGTGCTGTAACCAGCGCTGTAACCTCCTTTACTGGAGGTGCAACCCCTGGACTCCCTCTGCTTCTGATCCAGGGGTTTGTTTTAGATTCATCGCCAGTTTAGAATCATCCTTAACTTTATTAGCTTGCTACATCAACAAAGCGCTTCCTGCAGGCTAATGAAAAACAGTGCAGGTGTTATTGTCTCCCTTTTACAGATGTGAAAGTGAGGGGGCAGGATTCTCCCCAGGGTTGCAGAGGGAGTCAGTGGCAGAGTGGGGGGGGCAGATTCTTACACCTGTGTGAAGTGTGTGTAAACTGCTACCAAATCACCATTCTCCACCCATCAACACCAGTAGCAGCATTTGACACCTTTTTGCAAATGGCTACTGACGGGCAGTGCAATGGAGAATCAAGGCCAAAGTGCAGCGTCACGAGGATCCACTTTGTACAAGAGAAAGTGACAATACAGGTGCCAAGGGGTGGATAATAAGCCAACAAAGCCCTGGGTTGTGGCCCATCAGATTACATCGCTGTCCATTCAGCTCCAATCCCCAGAATAAAACCATGCTGATTTACTGGTTCGCCAAAAGAGCCGCAACATCCCCCAAAGGTTTCCCACAAAATCCAAATGAATAGGTGGGAAAATTCTGAAGTGTTTCGACTTCCCAGAGTGGTGAAACTACTTTCCCTTTTTTAAAGCAATGTTTTTTTGGAGGTGCTGTCTGCCATCGCTCGGAGAGGAAAACATGGGTGATGCTGGGGGACAGAAAGGCTGAGTGGAGCTGGTCTTTCTAGCAATAGGCAAACTGCCCTGCGCACGAGATGCCATTTCACTCGGGAGGCCACTAGAGCTGTAGCATGACATGCTGCCACCTGTTTCTGGAATCGGAGAGCGAGTCCATGGGATGTGCTGACGTTATTTTTGTTCTCCACCATGCTGGGGCTCAGGATAAATCAAGGAAGCACACACGCACATCGCCCACCAATTCCGAATGCCAAAGGGAACTTTTGCTAGAGAGAGGTTTTTTCCTTTCGCAGTGCTGTTCATGAAATGTAGTTTTATTTGATAGGTCATTGTATTAATACAGACTCTTGCTTCCCTCTCAATCTGGCTGATTTGCACCGCTCAGGAGGTTGCAGGGGGTTCCTCTGACAGAGGTATAGTAAAGCTGCTATAACTGGCTCTATGCAACCTGCTCCCAGCCCTTCCCCTCTAGCAGGGGAATGATGGGAGTGGGTCAGACAGAGGGAGTGTGGCAGGGGGGGTTGTGCTCTTGTGATCCCCAGCTCGCAGAATGGTCCTGAGGGGACAGTAAATACTGGCAGAATTTAGAGCAGATTTAGGTTGGATTGTTCCCTAGCCACACCAGGATCAATGCCACCTTTTGCCCTCACTCGGGTCCTGCAGCAAGTGTGGCACAGCCAGTCTAGAGGATCTGGCCCAGCCTTTCTCATTTCGATATAACATCTGTCCTCTCAAGGGAACCCAAAGCACTTTACAAGCCATTGCCAGATTCTGGGAAGTGGAGCAAAGTGGGATAACCTTCCTCACCATGGACACATCTGTACATAGCACAGATTTTGACTGCCATCTACTAGGACTGGGAATAAATCTGTGTGGGATGCTGTACTAAACCAGCATGGCTCAAGGAACACTCATTAATGACCTTGCAGACTATGTGTCCTTATCTCATGGCCATGTCCTGTTAAACCTCTCCATAGCTGCAGAGGGCCTAGAAAGAGGCAAATTATGTTGCAAAGGGAACAGAATCAGGACTGCCAATTTCCAATCTGCTCTCCCACTGCTGGAGACAAGTGCACCATGGGGCCTCACCAGCCAGAATATGGCACTGCTCACTGCCCTCCCCCCCAAATGCAGCCACCTCTGGGGAAAAACAGATCACCTTTTTACAAACCACACAGCAACTCCATTCAGTTCTTTAGGACAGGAAATGAGGAAGAATAACAAACCCAAATGGGAATGAAAAGGAAAGCTCAAAGCAGTTATTACAAGCGTTAAGCAATAAGCATTTGTGAATGTAGGTTTTACATTATAGAGATATGCTACCAGAGCTGGAGGAGAAAATAATTCTAAACTGCAGTTCTCACCTGTTCTGCACAGAATGGAAACAGTCTAGCTATAAAAGGGGCCTTGATTCCTTCAGAAAATGACCGTACATGTACACGGGAAAGAGAGTTGCAAATCTGTCCCTGGGGCATTAAAAATAGCCAGAGATCATGTACCACCAAGCAACAGTAATTCGCTGCTACCAAAATAGTTTACAGTATTTAAAAAAAGCTTAATCTAGAGATAGTTGGCAGCACAAATCTTTCTGGTGCCAAGCGAAAAATAATTTGCATCTTTAGTGTCAATGGTAATACTACCATCTTGCCTTAGCACTCCGGGAGATGCCGCCGGCTCCACATTTGCTTTCAGAAGCAAAGTCTCCCAGGAAATGGAAAACAACATGGGGAGAAAAAAAGATCGCCTTCACAACTGCATGAGTAATGAATCCAACAGCAGCAGATGATGAATCATTCTGCAGTTCAGGCGTTTTTCAGATGAAACACAATCCAGGTGTTCTGTTGTTGCTGTTTTTTAATTTCCCAATGCTCTAACCAGACGTGAAAGCGTTAAGTTTCCAAGAGGCTGGTTGCCTTGGTACTATGCTCTCAGCTGTGATCAGAGACACCCAAGGAAAACCAGGATTTAGGTGCTTTTTTTTTAAGTATTCCCCACTGTAAATGTGTAATTAATTAGCCTTCCCCTCCCCCCAACTGAGCTGAGATTCACATAATCAGACCCTTGGGGACTCCCCCTTTTCTTCCTATCAAAGTCAGACAGTGACTAGGAACTGAATTATTCATTCAGCTGTAGGTGTAACACATCCACTTAAGTGATTTAAAGTTGGAGCAGCCTGGCTGGTGTTTATCAGGAGAAAAGTTTAATGGAGAGAGGCGAGGACAATAAACAAGGAGGAATTTGGAAAGTTCCCTTTTCTAACCTAAATAGCAGGTTTGATCAGATCAATCAGTTATTTCTGACATCCACTCTTTCCCCCTTGTTGTAACTACACTGCATGCTACGGCCACTCACAATCTCAGGGCAACAGCAGAAATAGAGCTCAGATCATTCTACCCAGGAACACAGGACCCTACAGCTTGATCCAAAGGAGAATCTCAGTTTGCTGCTAGCAGTACAGAATTTATGACACATGACTGTTCAATCCCTCCAGTCGAGGGCAGTGGGCATGCACATGAACCAGTATGTTATTATCAGTTCTGTCTATGCATCAGTCTGCCTTCTCCACCTCAAGAGAGAAATACACATTGCAAGATTAGAGACTTTAGACCAGGTACTATCCTGATAGCCATATTTTTTGAAGGGGACTTCCATTCCTGGGTGGGATAGTAATGATATATTAGACCCAAAGGAAGATGCATGGAGGTGCCATTCAAATATCTGCAGATCTATAGTGTAATATACTGACCACTGAACCATGATCCACAAATGGTTCAGAGTTCAGGTTTGGTCCAGATACAGCCCCTGCTATAGGTAGCAAGACTGTCCCAGCCTGCTGGTAGGTGTTGGAAGCTATAGTTTAATCACTGCTGACTCATTAGAGCAGGTATGGTTTGTTAAACTGCCCCCTGTAAATGGGAGTGGGGTGGGGATGGAACTAGCTCTCTAGAAAGGAAACCAGGGCTAGGAGAGGTGGTAGCACCTCAGGTGCTAGGAAACAGATGTGTGTGGGGTTAACCACATGTTAGTGAACACATGGTAAAATCCTTGTGTGGATGAGGCAACAGTTGTTTTCACACATGTTGGCAGGCTGAGATAAATAGGGGAGAACCTAGGTTTATCTCAACCTACTAATACTTGTAAAAACTACAAACTTTAGGCCAGTGGTTCTCAACCCGCAGGCTACTTGTGGCCAAATCAGCACACAGCTGTGGCCTATGTGATATCCTCAGGGCCATACAGGTAGTATATATAGTGTGTGGATGCTGCCCACATAACACATAGAGAGCTGAATATGCGGCCCACAATGGTAAATAGGTTGAGAACCGCTGCTTTAGAGTTTTGCCACATTATCTAACATGGTAAGAACACCCCATTTTTTCTGGATGAAGACAAGGCTGAAGAGAGGAATCCTAACATGAAAAACCTGAGGAGAAAGCCTATGCTGGAGATTCTCTTTAGTTTAATCCCAGGCAGGGGATTACCTTTAATCTTGCACAAAGTATGTGCAGCCTTTTGTTGGAGGGTGGGGATTTCATACCAATGCATAGCCCTTCCCCAACCACCTGGGATGTTTATCTGGAGCCAGGGCTGTACCTAGGGAGGTGCGGGGCCTGGGGCGCAAGTGACAGATTTATCTTTTCTGGGACTGATCGCACTGGCCAATCGCACCGGCCTGCGGGGCCCTCCAAAGTGCGGGGCCCGGAGTGGTCGCCCAGATTCGCCCTACCCAAGGGACAGCTCTGTCTGAAGCTCATCTGCACCATCGCGAGTCCAGCAAACTGAGCTGGAAATCTGGTAGGAATGAAATTTCTCTGAGATTCCTAGTTATGGCTCCTTCCAGTATGACTAGAAATGTCTACAAAGAGTCTTTCAGATAGTATCTGAGTACTTCTACTTCCCGGACAGGACCTGACCATGCAGAGGGCCCTGAAACTAAAGGTGGACACAACTCTGCATCTGAGACTTCCCAAAGGTTTGATATGGGATTTTGGTTCAGGCTTATCTCCACCAGAAATGAGAAATAATGTGTGGAGAAGAGGAGCTTCTTTTGAACCTCATAAAAGATTTTGTATAGGGTTAGGGTTATTCTCATGACTTGGTTGGCCTGACTCATGATTTTTAAACAAAGGAAGCTGGTTATACTGAGCTTGTACGAAGCTCACAGCATGAAATGCATCTGCCTGAAAAAATTGTGAATAAAGGAGAAGTTAATAAGAAATGTATGGAGGGATTCTCCCTCCTACTGTGGCAGCAAAAAGGGGCTGTAACAGACTGATCCAGCTGGGGGTGAATTGCCGTGGGTCAGGAACTGAGTATGAAGACCGCAGACTATCTTACAAGGCCCCCACTGGAAGCTAGGGCATGAAGGAACAGGAGCGAGCAGTAGCAGATGTCACTGCAGCATTGTACACATCTCATTTTGGGCTCCTGTAACTCAGGCAGGCCCTCAGGGCGATCTAAGTGCATCCTCTGGGTTCTCAGATGCAAAATGGCTCCTGGCATAAAAGGTGGCTTAAGCCACCATACTCCTCCCTCCACCTGAGCTGTGGGGTGGTGCATAGTTTGTTTGCACCAATCAGAAAAAGGCTCCATTCAGCCAATAAACTATGTTACTGATTATGTGCCCAGCATTATTCAGCATCATCTTGTGCTTTCAAGGCCAAGTAAGCTCTTCCCATCGTTAAGACTCAACCCTGCTATCTGATTGCAGGAACTGGGCGTTTATATCTACAATTCTATGATTCTGTAGCGATCTGGATTTGAGTGGCATCATCTGCTCTCTGGCGCCTAAGAGCCCCTCTTCCCGGGAGTTGAGTTTCCCTGTTCGTTTTCTCTCTATGAAATGCTCCATCAAAGGACTGTCATAACAAACTGTTTGCCAATTTGAAACCCAACAGTTTGTCTGGTGTAAGTGTTAAAAATGTCGTCTTGGCAGTTTTCTTGCATTCAGCTATTTCAATTTTTTTTTCCTATTTGCTTCTACAGTATGTCAAGCAAACTGGATCATTTTAGTAATCACACCTGCTTTTCCCCCTTTAAAATAAAAAATAAAAAACCCACTTAAAACCTAAGAGTTTATGAAGTAACCAGTGCGTCTCAAAGGGTGACAATACACCTTAAAAACAACACAAATCCTGCAAAAAGAAGCATCACCATGCCTCTCCAGAAACCTGTGTTAACTGGTGGCAGAATGAAGAAGAAATTGTTTTAGAGTGTTAATTAAAAAAAAAAACACTTGCAAAATTCACACTTAGGTTTGTTTATCAGAGATTAAAGGCTTGAGCCTATGGTTATTAAGTCAATAACAAAGCTTCCCTTGGCTTTCATGGTGCAGGATCAGGGCCTCAGTGATGGATTAGTTAGTATCTAGAAATCGTCTTTCACCTATTTTACCCTTTCACCCAGTTACCAATGAGAGATACCTTGCTTGCCCAATGAACTTAATTGGAAAATCACTGATAACATTAACTATTATTATTATTATTAATAATAATAATAAATTAATTAACAACACTTCGCACTTCTCTAGCTCCTTTCAGCCAAGGATGTTAAATCACTTTACACTCATTAATTAACAATTTAAACTTTGTAGCCCACCCAGGAGGTAAGTATTTGTATGCCCATTCTAATCTCACAGTCTCTAAAAGGGAGTCTCTCATTTTCATTTAGGGTCCCCATCATTCCTTTGGGTGGTCCCGAATTTTGATCTTTACAGCACCAAGTAAGGCTCGTCATTTTGGTCAGGCAGTGGTTTGACTATAGAGCATTACTAGGAGAGAATTTTTCCTTAGGGTGGGCTCGGATGGCACTGGAAGCGGTTATTTCTGTTCTGTGTTGTGGGTAGTTCAGTGTAATGCAGTGTTTGTTTTTAGTGTGTGTCACACACTCAGAAACCACAGGGACTGATGCATACAAACTTCATATTTTTTAAAATGTAAAAAAAAAAAAAAGTACAGATGGGTAAACTGAAGCAAACAGGCAAAGTGACTTCCCAAGATACAGCATCAAATCAGTGACAGAACTGGGAAAACAATCCAGAAGTCCTGCCCTAACCACTAGAAACACCCCCTTCTCACTGGGAGAATAGAACCTGGGAGTCCTGACTCCCAGTACTACACTCTAAGCACTAGGTACACTGTCTCTTTGATGTTCTGATTATTTCCCTCCTTAACCAGAATTTACATAATATAGAAATAGCAAACAAATGAACAAAAACAATGAAAAAAACCCAAGAAAACAGAAAATTTGAAGAGGCAATTCCTATACCTCACAGAGCAAACTACAGCTTGAGGATTACATTCTTAAACTGAAAGTTAAAATGATCATGGAACTCACAGCTAGTTCAGAGCCTAAGAACAAGGAGAGAATATTGTGTGGGCTACTGTGATAAAACAGGAGCAATTCAAAGCTAATAATAACCAACACACAATCTCAATTAATAAAGAAGGAAGAAGGCCCTGATGGATTACCTCTGGCAAGATTCTGAGTTTCACAGCACCCAGGAGAAGACATCCACATGTGAAGATAAGCCAGGAGAACTTGATGCATCCGATTTAGGGTGACCAGACAGCAAGTGTGAAAAATCGGGACGGGGTGGGGGGTAATAGGAGCCTATATAAGAAACAGACCCAAAAATCGGGACTGTCCCTATAAAATCGGGACATCTGGTAACCCTAGATGAAGTGGGCTGTAGCCCACAAAAGCTTATGCTCAAATAAATTTGTTAGTCTCTAAGGTGCCACAAGTACTCCTGTTCTTTTTGATGGCAGAGGTTACCATTTCCATTAGTATTAAGGAGGGTTCAGATAAAACAAAAGCCCAGAAACCCAGCCCCTTTCTAGAACTGATCTCAAAATAAATTCTCTTATTAATGTTCAACAGAAGTGCTGGGAATATCCCAGATGAACATCAGAGACAGTGAGCACCATTCACATTCCACTTTCACTGCCCCATGTACCAGGAGTAACTGCAGTATCTTGCTAGAGTTAGAATTGAGATATCATGGTACCGCAATGGCCGTGCAGTGTAACCATCCCAAACTGGCCGGGGGTGAGCTGAAATGCACTTTGTTATGCTTCCACCCACAAGAGAAAAACATGGATATTCGATCTAAAATAAACCTATTTATATATAGGAAAAGGCATCAAGAAAGAACAACAGCAAATTTTCTAGGAGAGAGCGAAGTGTGTGGACTTCTTAGCAGAACAGAAGTGACTCTGAGAACAAAATGGCTGCTGAACTCTGCACTCATGTTAGAGATTTACTGTTCAAAAACCAAGAGTGTCATAGCTACATATATGACACACCAGAAACCTGAGCCTTCTGAGGTTCACCTGTCATGCATTAAATAGTGTATCCCATTCTTTGCTCCAGGCAACAAGGGCTGATTCTCTTCTCACTTTCACAGGTTTAAATCGACAGCTCACTGAAATCTCATGGAAGGTACACCAGCGTGAAACTCACGTGAGACAAGAATCAGAGGTGTTTAGTAAATGATAGGCTTGGTTCTCCATTGCCTTGTACCTTGTGTTATTACTTCTGGACAAAGTGGATATGGTGAGATGCTAACAAATCAGGGTTCTCCACTCATACCATAGTAGCACAATGGAGCCCCACTCCTGATTAGCCCCTAGGACTACCAAAATAAACCAAAATAGATAATAGTGATTATCTAGCTAGCTGGGAACAAAGAATGTATCTAGGAACAAACAATATAGGCCATACTTACAGGATGGGGGACTCTATCCTGGGAAGTAATGACTGAAAAAGGTTTGGTTTTTTTTGCTGGATAAACAGCTCCCAGTGCGGCGCTGTGGCCAAAAGAGTTAATGCAATCCTGGAATGCACAAATGGGAATCTTGAGTAGGAGTAAAGAGGTTACTTTCCCTCCGTATTTGGCACTGGTGTGACCGCTGCAGGAATACTGTGTCCAGTTCTGGTGCCCACAAGTCAAGAAGAATTTCGATAAATTGGAGAGGGTTCAGAGAAGAGCCACGAGAATGATTACAGCATTAGAAAACATGCCTTATATTACAGTGCTAGACTCAAGGAGCTCAATCTATTTAGCTTAACAAAGGGAAGGTTAAGGGGCGACTTGATTACAATCTATAGGTAACAACATGGGGATCAATTATTTAATAATTGTCTCTTAAAGTTAGCAGAGAAAGGTCTAACACAATCCAATGGCTGGAAGTTGAAGCCAGACAAATTGAGACTGGAAATAAGGTGTAGATTTTTAACAGTGAGAGTAAATGATTGGAGCAATTTACCAAGGGTCGTGGTAGTGGAATCTCTATCACTGACAATTTTTAACTCAAGGTTGGATGTTTCTCTCAAAGATTTGCTCTAGGAATTATTTTGGGAAAGTTCTCTGGCCTGTGCTCTACAGAAGGTCAGACCAGATGACCACAGGGGTACCTTCTGGCCTTAGAATCTATCTATCTATCTATCTATCTATCTATCTATCTATCTATCTATCTATCTATCTATCAGGATAGCTGTGATGATGGGATTGGGGAGAAATGAGGTGAATGTGTCACCTGAGTTCTATTGCCAAGCCACAAGAATGGCTCCTGAAGGAAGATTCCTGCAATGTAAGAAGTGATTTAACTTTAAAAACCACACAATCCCCTCGGGTTGTGCTGGCTGCAATGGAGCCGGGTGGCGAGGACTCTTTTTGAATGGCAATGCTGTCATTCTTCCTACAGTGGGGGTGTGTGTATGTGTGCTATTTTTTAAAAATGATTCATTACTCCCACTTCTCGCTTCATCTGCCTTTGTTTTCCTCTGCAGTGCAATGTGTCTGATACATGGCAAAACGTGCTGTGCTAATGCCAGCTCTGTGAGCTGTTATACATTAATGTCAAGGTAAAGACGTCTGCAGCTACAGCACAGTGATGTAAACAGGCTTGAGGGGACTCGGATTCAGCTCTACTGGCCTTGTGGAATTATACAAAGGATGGACTCAAGCACCTTCCCATTGAATCCTTTTCTACAGCTGTCTTCAGTGCAGGCTTCTTTTCCTGTGTGTCCTTCCAAACTACTACTTGTCCTTTCTACTCCCTCAGCAGCTCTCTACCTGCCTTATCCATTATAATACCTGGCTCTTTTATAGTAGTTGACATCAGAAGATCTCAAAGCACTTTACAAAGGAAGTCCATATTATCTTCATTTTACAGATAGGGAAACTGAGGCACAGAGCAGTGACATGACTTGCCTAAGATCACCCAGGCCAGTGGCAGAACTGGCAATAGAACCTAGATCTCCTGAATCCTAGTCCAGTGCTCTATCCACTAGACCACCCCACCTTCCTTTGAGTTGTTCAACTCCTTGGTGAGTTTTATGTGTATATTTATGATTCATCTTTGGAGTGTTTTCACATCTTTTATTTTCACGTTAATGTTGTTGTGGGGCCCACCCCTTAGTTTCCTTTAGTACATTTGTTCTGTAGCTATTTGTGTGGAAAACAAGCAATTTCTGCTCCACCTGCTCATAAACACAATGAGAGGGAGAGAACACTCTGTTACAGCACAGGCACTGCCTTAGCAACAGATTACAGTCGCCGGGAAAGGAAAGCAATGGAGAACTTCAGGGTGAGAGGATTGTCCTTCACCTCCTCGCAAAGCTCCCGGGGACAAGTTCTGCCTTTAATTACACTTCCTGCAACACTGCTGACTTCAAGAAGTCAGTGGGATTTCAAGGCAGAATGTAATAACAAAGCACAGAACTAGCCCCTAGCCCTGGAAAAGAAGATGGGGTGGGCAACTTAGAGATTGTGAGCTAAGCAGATGGGCACGGGCAACTGTAGAAGATACACAACCCACATTCACAGTATGCCTACACTGCACATTAAGCAGTGTGGACTCACGTTACCAAGCCTGCGCTTGAGCGTCCACCCTGCAGTGTAAACCTGGGTTTACAATTGCTGAATCCAGGTCTCACAGACCAGCTAACATGTCCATATTGCTCCATGCAGACCTTCTGCTCGGGTCTGCGGCTTGACCTCCTGTGTCCATACTGCAAAATTACAGGGTTTGGACCTGGGTCACATTGGGACTCGGGCTCTGACCCACCCCCTTCTCAGGTTCCTAGGACCCAGCTTCTGAGTGCTTGCTGAACTGAGTCACACTGAGTTATGTGTGGATGAAAGAGACACTTGGACTCAAACCTGAGTCAGAAGAACCCAGACTGAGTGTCCAATGTAGACATACTCATGCATTCTCAGCTAGTCATTGGAGTGTGCTCTTAAACAATCAGCCAACTAACAGTGGCTTGAGGGGTTGGTTGGCACTTACATACATATATTCTTAAATTGAAAGTGTGTACGTGGCTATAGATATTTGATTGTAACCTCCTTCCTCCCCACTCTCTCTCACAAAGGTCACTTGTCTTCACAAACTGTAAGCTCTCCACATCAGGGATCATGTCTTTGTGTATGTTTGTATAGCAATGCAGTCCCAAACCTGACTCTTCAATATAAATATTACATAATAACTTTAGTGCTTAGAATTAATCTGTGCCTTGGTGCTACATTAGCTCATATGTTTTGGGAGTGCCCCTGTATCAAGAATTTCTGGTATGAGTTGGGTCAAAGGATCAATTTGATATTGGATGTTAAATTGGATCCCTCTCCTTAAGTTTCATTCTTGGTTATATTCCTGATACCTGGCAATTACCCTGGTAACAAGGTAGCATGGTTCCAACATGCAGCTTTGGTAGCAAAAAATTAATCCTGCAAAAATGGAAAAGTCCATCCCCTCCAAATATTGATGCCTGGCTCAGTGATATGGCTGACCTCACAGCTAACGAATGACTGGCATTCCACAGAAAGGGAATGCCCAGAAAATGCATAGCAATTTGGGCTGACATTTTAGAGGTCTATGATTAACATTGACCCCTTCTCTCCCTTTATCCTAACCTTCTTAATTTACTTTGTGTATTATGATGAATCTGGTATTTTGGTATATTTGTTGTATTTGGAAAAATTAATAAAAAATTATAATTTTTTAAAAAAGAATGAATCTGTGGCCAGGTAAATTTCACTTGTCACTATGTGCATACCATTCAGCCACTTGGAACATCACTGAGGCAGCTGGGATAGATTCAGATCATCCTGTCTAACATGCAGACCCATGGCTAATAGCAGTGTAGGACCTATGACACACAGTTGAGCAGTTCTAAATCACCCCCCAGCAGAGGTCAACAGAAACATATAAAACCACTATCCTGTTCATGTGTGGGATTTGGATGTCCAATTAAGCTGCCTGCCCATCTTAAAGCTATACCTAAATGAAAGGATTTGTCAGGTAACTGTTACTATGCAAAGAGTTCAGGCTTATAGCTGTCTAGTTTCTCTACAGCAGAAGTATTAGGCAGGGTAAGACCTCGACATTTGTTTCTGTGCCTCTTAACTTATGTCATGCAGCTAGAGAAAAACTGTTCTGAGTTCAAAAGTGAGTGGAGAAGAGCTAGCCCATTGTAATTCGCATTCACTGTCGCAGTGCAGCCATCAGGTGCCTGCTGCTGATCCTAACCAGCATCGTTGTAGTTCGGGTTTGAAAGCTGCTCTGTAGGTTGAAGGTAATGGACACAGGCTGGATGTATACCATCTCACTGGATAGTTTATTCATTCCCACCTGCAACTCCAGCCTTCAGTTAATGCCCTTCCTGACTACAGATGCAGAGTACTATATTTCTGCTGTAGAAGGTCTCTAGGAGTTCAGCTGCATGGAAAGTGAGGCACTTGGGCCCAGATCCTCAAAGGAATTTAGATACTAACTCCACTGAAGTCAATGGGAGGATCTGACTCTTGGACTCTAGAAGGAGGATGGAGGCATGGGCACCACCTGCTAGACAGTCCATGGAGAGGCGCTTGGGTCAACAATGGAGGTAGCTCCATAGCTGAGGGTAAGAACCACCTAAAGACCCATTAGTCAAAGGGACTGGGGAAAGAGAAGCCCTGTTTGCATATGTAGGACAAAGAGTCACTAGATAGCATTATGGGCCATATTCTTGAGTAGTGAAAATTGGCACAGCTTGAAGGGTACGCTTGATTTACAGCAGCCGAAGATCTGATCCAACATTCTTTCTTTTCCAGAATTATGTTTGGCCAAGTTTTTTCATTGACTTCTGTATTATTGGCGGAATGAAGCGAGGTCGTACATTCAACTTGATTTGAGAGACAAGGCAGGTGAGGTTATATCTTTTATTGGACTGACTTCTGTTGGTGAGAGAGCTATCTCTTTCTCCAACAGAAGTTGATAGAATAAGAGCTATTTCCTAACCCACCTTGTCTCTCTCATGTCTTTGGGACCAAAACGGCTACAACAACACTGTAAACACTCAACTTGATGGCATTTTCCTGTCTGTTTCAATGTGATGCAGTAATGTTTGTATCCAATCAATTCCAAATTTTCAAGGAATATTCTAAACATCAATGGGATGAGCCCTATCGATTTTGGTGAAAACTGGAAAACGGGAAGGAAGAAATAGAGGTACACATGGAGCCCCTGGCCCAGCTTCTGTAATTGTGTATGCGTCAAATAATCGGTGGATAGCAGCCATTAATATATCCCAGCATTACAATACCCCGTACCTCAACTGCACCCATTGACCCAGCAGTGTAAAAATATTGACACTGAATGACATCAACCAAACAGAAAGAAATAAGAATTGGGGGGGAGAGAATGAGAGGGCAGAGACTGACCCTGGTATGGGGGAAAGTATATGGGACAGTGGTCTGGGGGGAGGGAGACATGGGGGACACACAGAGCCCCTAGCTTTAGGGGGAGAAGTTAGAACAGAGGACATTGGTATGGGGGGGGGCACACTCCCCCGGGCATGGGGGGAGTCCCTGAAATAGAGGGGCATGGTAGGGAACTTGTGGGGACAATGAAGGAACAGGAGCCTCTGCTGTGTGCAATGCTGTGAGCATACAGAAGCTAGAAAGTGTGTGACCCTCAAGTTTAGAAGGCAATATACATGCCCCCCAATTCTTTTTGACCAAAAGTCTCCAAATTTAGCACTAATTTTTCTCTAATAGCTCCAGTACAGTAAAATGATTCTTCATCTGCAGAACTCAAAAGGCTTTACAAAGTCTGGCAAGCTTCATATCCATTAATGCAGATGGGAAACTGAGGCACAGAGCAATGAAGTGACTTGCCCAAGGTCACCCAGCATGTCAGTGGCAGAGTTGGAACAGACCCTCGGTCACCTAACTCCCAGTCTGCTGCCCAACCCACTGTACACACTGATTCCTAATGTGATATTAGGATGTGGGGCCTCATTTCTAAATCTATTAAATAAAATCTGTTGAAAAAGAAGTGTACCTACAGTAGGCTTGGCTTGGGGATGGCATTATGCCTGCTCCCAAGGACATGAGAACTGTCTCACAAGGAGATAGATGTCACACGCTATGGATTTGCATGGGCAGCCTACACAGCTCAGCAAGTGCCATCTTTCTGGAGGAAGTCCCTCCTCTGACGCATTGACACCACCTGTCTCTTTACACTCAATGGCATCTGTTGGCATTTTTTGTGTGCCAAAGCAAGAATATCAGAACAGAGTAGGAAAGGAAGACACCAAGTTCCTGGGTACTTACAGATGCCAAAGTACCAGGCTGCATTGCGGCTGGGGACTGGGAAATCCATTAGGATCCCTTGGGGAGGCACAACCCACACGGACTGGGGACAAGAGACAAGACACATGTTTGCCTCCACAACCTGTCCAGCAGCCAGAGGTGTTACCTGGAAAGCTTAGAGACCGGGGGTGAAACGCTTTGCCATGGACGGCAAAGGCAAAAGGACTGCTTTTTTAAAAGAGAGAATACTGCGCCGGTGGAAGGTGCCAGCTGGGCAGTGATGAAATTCTCACTTTGCCCGCAGGAAAGGGTACAGCAAACAAGCTTCCCCTTCACTGCTCAGCCAACATACCCCATGACCAACCACAAGAAGCCACACGGTCATTCCATCTCCAGGAATTTTTGATCCCTGGCCTCTGGTGGGACTGTCTGACGAAGGGGTTTTGTGACGTAGACATCCATCTACTTAGAACTGGACTGAGACCCAAGAAACTCATTTCACACAGGGCACTGAACAGCTGTCAGACAGTAACAACTTTGGGTCAACATTAAAAAAAAAACTGTAAAAAACTTGGAAATCCTTTTTAAAAAGAAACAAAAACAAAGTAGGACAAAGTGAACCTACACTGTGGAAAGCCGGTTCTAATGAATGCACTGAATGTTTTTATCCTAGTACTCTTTTTTGTAAAGGATGGGAAGGAGGAGTTCTGAAACCTTAACTGACCCTTCACCCAGAGACTCTAACTTGAACCAAACTTGCCTCGGAGGTTCCAGAACGTTTGGCCAACTTTTGTTCTCATCATTTGTCTCCTGCACTTCCTGGTTTGGCTGTGGTCGGGATTGCTCCAACACCCATTGAAATCAATAGGAGTTTTTCCACTGACTTCAGCCTTCCTTGCACTAAACCCTAAGCAGTGACATAACCTGAGAAAAGCTCTTCTCCTGCCATTTCCAGCATGGGTTAGGGCTGGAAATTCAGCACCAGGAATCTGAAGAGAACATTGGCTCCCACCAACTTTCCAGGCCAGACCCAGGGGGCTTGGAGAATTCATATGAGTTCCTGATCTTTCTCAGCTGAATCTGAGCTCTGAACTTTTTGATGTTCCGCCAGTATTAAGGCATTTATTTGTGGTACGCAGAGGTTTATACCCCTCTCCTCTTTGCCCTCATTTCTATGCCTGGCCCAACCCTTGCTTCATAGGGGAGGTAGCTCACCACTTGTGTCCCCCAGGATACACAAGGAAGGACTGATGCAAATGGGTGAGCTCATGGATGTCTGACCCCCTCCTCCTTCTGCAGTAATTATTTTGCTGGATGAATTGTTTGCAGTGTCGCTTGGTGAGCAACTAGCTTGTGATACTGGAAGGACCTGTGAGTGAGAACTCCACTGTATGATGAACACTTGCTGTGACTCTGCTACTCAAAGTGGCCTGATTCTGCTCTCATTGGTACGGGTCCATCGACTTCAGAGGAGTTACTCCCGCTCTATACCAGCGTAAGGGAGTTCAGAACCAGGCCGATAGATTCATTAGGAATGTTCAGGGTCAGTATAATGGTTTTATCCCCTGCCTTATGATATGGGTGGCGGGTGGACCACCCCTTCGGGGAGGATAGCCCCACGCCCCCCCCCTTCCACACGAGACCCCGTCCCCCATTGCCGGAACCCTGAACCCCCCCGCCACCATAGGAGCCCTGGGCCGGCCCCAGAGGGCTGACCAACCCAAGCAGCCCCAGCCGTGCCATCCGGCCCAGGGCAGCAGCTGCAGCCAAGGAAGGCAGAGCCTTCCTGGCCTCTTATACCCGCTGCCCATGCCCTATGGGCCACATTCCCATATCACATGATGGCAGTGTCACTCCAGCTAATACTACAGATGTTTTCTGCTCGAGAGTCAATAGCATCAAATCAAAAAATTTTAACATTTCAAAAGATTTGCTCAAACGGAGAGAGGCAGTTTTCCCAAGTATCTGGTTTGTTCCATTCCGCCTGCTGTCACTGGCAACAGGCAGGGCTGAATTACACAGACCCAAGGAAAGGTCCCAGATCTTGACTTGAACAATTAGAGGCCTGATAATGTTTTAATTTCCACCACCACCATTCGATGCTTGTTGGCAAGACACCAAAGGCAGTCAAGCTACCAAGAGCACACCCACTCAACTGCCGAAGTTAATTCGGAACAGGCCATCAGAACTTCTGCAAAGGAAACAGGGAATGTGCTCATGCCTTTAGTCCTCCTATTGATTTCTTGGAGATGCTGAGACAAGTGAGTAAATGGAGGAGCCCTGAGGATGTCACAGTAATTTAAAATACACAAACCTTGGCAGCACTGCCTGTGTTAAAGAGTGATACGGATTGGTTTAGAGTAAGGCAGCACCTTTCATTCTTTAGTGTACATTGCACACAATTATGACTCACAGTGAGCAATTCTGCCAGGTAACGTGGTTGAGTGAATAATGTCTTTTCTTTGGGTGCATCAGCTCTGTGTGTCCCACCAACCCTACCCCAATCGCCCCATTGCAAAAGGCCTCTCACCTGACCAGCCTAATGAGCAAGTATTTGATGTAGGAGTTGCAATAAAGCAGTTTCTACAGAGGTGATTTCATTGGAATGATGCTGTTTGTAACAGTGGTCTGATTATGGTTTGCACATCTTAAATACCCTGAAAGTTAGGTGACTCATAGCAGCACTAGCTACTCACTACTAGTCAATGCAAGTTAAATTCTGAGATTGGCAACACAATTTGTTCTTGGTGGGGGCGCTGTATGTGACATCCACCAAAGGGGTAAACCACGGGTAGGCAACCTATGGCACGCGTGCCAAAGGCGGCACGCAAGCTGATTTTCACTGGCACTCTCACTGCCCGGGTCCTGGCCACCGGTCCGGAGGGCTCAGCATTTTAATTTAATTTTAAATGAAGCTTCTTAAACATTTTAAAAACCTTATTTACTTTACATACAACAATAGTTCAGTTATATATTATAGACTTATAGAAAGAGACCTTCTAAAAATGTTAAAATGTATTACTGGCATTCGAAACCTTAAATTAGAGTGAATAAATGAAGACTCGGCACACCACTTCTGAAAGGTTACTGGCCCCTGGGGTAAGCTATAAATGCTAGGTTTGGCAACAGCATCTTGCCCTCAAATGGTAGAGATCTCACCTGATCCACTGATTTCAGGCTGTTTCTGCCTGTCTCAGAAGATCAGCTCTTCTCACAAGCTTTCCATCATGTCTGGCATTGTCTGAGCAGGATCTGAAAAATAGCCCCTTTGCTGTTCTGGATTGATACAGAGCTAGTGCTCATGTAGGGAGTCTGTGGTAGAGTTGGGAACTGAACTCAGATCTCCTGAGTCCCAGCCCAGTTCCTTTACAGCAAACTCATTTTCCTTCCCCCAAAATTATGTGATTGTATAACATGATTTTTTTTTAAATCAACAAAGGGACCTCATATACGGTGTCTGTTTTTCAGTCAATAAACTACACCCAAACAACCGTATACACACACAATACTGTTTACTCTTACTGGGTAAAAGGTACATTCCAGTCAAGCTTCAGTCTCACAGGTCTTATGTTATCATCAGAACTCTCCTTAGATTTACTGCCTGAGAGCATACACTTGGGTGGGGTTTGTTTTCTACTTTACTGTTGTGAGCAGAAAAGCACAGGCGTTTCTGGCAGACCTCAGATAGCTCACAGTGCAGGAAACAATGTTTTGTGCAATGCAGCTTTCATCTATTCCCTGCAGATTGAGTGAAATCCTGTGAGTCCTTCGCTACATGGAATTCACCTCTCCAACTGTCTCAGGAGAGACTTATCTTCCATAAAATTGGCTGGGTTCCTCCTGATCAAACCTTATAGAAAAAATCCCTAGCAAGTCAACTTCTACCACTGAAGGAATTACTAGATGAAATTCTATGGCCGGTATTATGCATGAGGTCTGACTACATGATCATAGTAATCCATTCATATGTAGGTATGTTTTTCTTCAGTCCCACAACATGAGGTTCTGGATTGCACGCAGCTGCTCAGAGATAACCATTACATCTAACAACACCTCAGTGCCCAATTCTAATGCCTAAACTAGTCGAATTCAGGGTAAAATAAGGAATTACAGCATAGATGCTACACGTCACATTCTGCAGTCCATACTCAGGCCAGACTCCCATTCAGTTAGAGGTGTTTCACAAACAATAGTTGTGTTACAAAGCTCACTGTCCCAGAGCCCCCTCTCACAATGTGGTGGGGCATTGCAGCAGCTTTGTCTCAGTCTCCCCTTCGTCTTTCACAACTCTACCCAGCTGCCAATGCCTTCCGGCCTGCTTTGGTGACTTCGTCCACGAGCCTTATACTCAGGCCTGTAAATAGTTCATCCTCCCCTGTATCAGGGCATGCCACATTCCTTCTTCCCCTTGACTACAGAGGTCTTCTTCAGCCCTCTCACTAGGGTCTGTGAAAAGATGCCAATAGTCCCAGCAAACCTTGGCCTCTGGACCTAGGCTCATACATGCTCAAGCTGTCTCACTGTTTTCAGGTTGTGAAATGGCTGGGTGTCGTAGGGTAAGTACACCCCGTCATAGTGGGATATAGATTTTCTTGTTTCTGGTTTTTGGCTGGGAAGCGCATAAATCCAGGAGAAAGGCGGTTCTCTTGGTATTTCTGTGTACCTCGACCAAAAACTGGGAATCTCTCACGCAAACTGTGTTCTTGTGAGATTTCCAGCCTAGCGTCGCACACTCAAAAGATTTAGATAATTCACGTCAAAATCCAAATGTATGGATGCTTTGCAGAGCTGAACCTGGATTCTGAGAGCTTGATTCTGTTCTCATCCTGGTGCGAGGCATCATTGACTCACTACTGTATTTCTATGTCAGGCTATCTTCACTGGTGTTTAATGGAGTGACTACTGATTTACTACTGTGTTACACCAATTTAAGTCAGTAGGGTTATATGAGTGTGAAACCAGTAGGAGATCAGAATAGGTTTACCAACCACTAGTACACACATACTTACACCTTGCACATCCCCTGGAGATAGGCACCCATACCCACACACATGCAAGAGGCCCCCAACAATACACTACCCCCAAATATGCCCCAGTTTGCACTGCCCCTATACAAGCATGTACCAATATGCACTCCAAATACATAGTGATACTCCATACTACCGTCACCCAGGGGTGCAGGCACACATTTAATTTTAAGGGGGAAAATGCATTGCAGATGGAAAAGAAGAAAAAAACAACACATTCTTTCCGACCAGTCCAATGGGAGATATTTATCTATGGGAAAAGCTTTACAAACTCAAAGTAAGGGGGGGAAAGAGTGATATTTTCATAACACTTGAGAGGAAATGCATCTAAATGGAAAATAGCTAAAGAAAAATAATCGCAGCCAGCAAGTTGAAGGAACTGTATTCACAGTGACACAGAGCAACAATAGAAGCTAATGCGAGTCATTTGTAGAAGGAAAAGTGAATAGCTGTGGCATATTTGCAAAGAATATATGGCAGGTTACCAAAGGCAAAGCTCCAAGGAATACCAGCTGGGGCATGAGAAGGGAGCTATCAAAGGAGGAGGGAGGTATAACAGCATCATGCAACGGTTGGCACCATTTCCTTAAAGTGGTTCATGAAATGAGACATAGCTGCTAGGAGACAGTAAATCAAGGTGTTGGCGTCACTAGCTGTAGATCATGGCAGTTGGCCAAGGAGTGTACAAAATAGAAATGCATTAGTAAGTAAGATTTGTGTGTGTGTGTGTGTGTGTGTGTGTGTGTATGTGTGTTTTATCATGCCTAAATTGGCAAATCCACCATTTATTAAAGCAAAGCAGTGAATTAGGGAGGAATAGCTAATCTCCAATTTTGATCAGGGGGAGTTTATTTAAAATTGTGCTTCAGAAAAATGAAAAAGAAAAAAAAAATTCAATCCGACCTCCCTAAGCAGAACACATTCCATTAATGGAAAATTACATCCCATTTGCTTTGCACATTGACCTTATTATTGCAAGTCTAGGACAGCCTATTGTTTTGTGCATCTTAGCAACACACAGGGTCGAAAAGCTTAGTAAATAAGAAGGCATCCAAAATGCCATAGTAACATACCATTTATCCTGACGTTTGCACAAGGTTAATTTCCATATTTGGATCCTTTACTCCTCTGGAAACTGTTTCTGAAATTTTAAAAAAAATGCCCTAAATAAAAAAGGTAATTTGATATTTCTAACAAAATGCAGGATTTAATCAAAGCAAAATGAATTGGATATATTTTTAATGCCCCAAACTGGGATTAAATTTGGATTCTTCACTATCCTGTTTTGCAGTCAGGTGATTCGAATCAAAATGTATTGTAATTTATGTGATCACCTAGTATTTGAAGGGGAAATAAATGTCCCGAGTTGCATCACATGGCAGTCAAAACAACCTTGCCACAAGGCACTTTAATATGACAATTGTGACACTATTCCTATTGTTCTGTCCACACTGTTCTATTCAGGCAGGTCTCTGCTGACCTTTACAATGCCTGCATGAAACCCCATTGGGAACTGAATTCTCTAATTGCTTGTATGAGCTTGTGCACACCAAGTCCCCTCTCTGCTCTAGTTTTCCCACCTGAGAAAGGGGGATAATCACACATGCTCCTTTGTGATGCATTGTGATAAAAAGTGCTCAATAAGAGCCAAGTATTATTAAGATTATGAACAAGCATTTTACTAGATGGGGGACTCCGTGAGGTAGGAAAGGAACAGGACTGGTCTGCAATGAATATGAAGAAGATTCTTTATTGAGGCTGCTGGACATAGACCCTGTGGTTCTCTCTGGCTTTCTAAGGCCTTGTCTACACACAAATTTGTCCTGTTTAGTTTAACTCCATGGATTTAACTAGTGCAAACCTCTGTGCAGAGCACTCATTTTGGTTTAAGATTGGTTTGTTTCTAATTAGGCTAACCTTGAGCCTAATCATCTTAATGGAAATAAGCCTGGTTAAAATTGAAATAAGGGCATCTACATCATTGTAACTAATAGGGTTGCCAACTTTCTAATCGCACAAAGCTGAACACCCTAGCCCCACACCTTTCCCAAGGCCCCGCCCCTGCCCGCCCCTTCCCCGAGGCCCTGCCCCCTACTCCCTACATTCCCCCTCCCTTGGTGACCCGCTCTCCCCCACCCTCACTCACTTTCACTGGGCTGGTGCAGGAGGTTAGGGTGCGGGGGGTGGGGGTGAGGGCTCTAACTGGGATGGGGCCAGAAATGAGGGGTTCAGGGTGCGGGAGGGGGCTCTGGGCTGGGGCAGGGAGTTGGGGTGTGGGAGGGGGTGAGGGCTCTAACTAGGGGTACAGACTCTGGGGTGGGGCCAAGGATGAGCAGTTTGGGGTGCAGGAAGGGGCTCTGGGTTTAGGGGGGGGCTCCGGGCTTACCTCGGGCGACTCCCAGTCAGCAGTGCAGCGGGGCTAAGGCAGGCTCCCTGCATGTCCTGGTTCCGCACTGCATCCCAGAAGTGGCCAGCAGGTCCGGCTCCCAGGTGGGGGGGCCAGGAGGCTCCACGCGCTGCTCTCGCCCGCAGACACCACCACCCCAGCTCCGATTGACCACGGTTCCTGGCAAATGCGAGTGCAGAGCCAGTGCTCAGGGTGGGGGCAGCGCATGGAGCCCCGTGGCCCCCCCGCCAAGGAGCCGGACCTGCTGGCTGCTTCCGGGGCACAGCATGGTGCCAGGACAGGTAGGGACTAGCCTGCCTTAGCCCTGCAGCACCGCCGACAGGACTTTTAACAGCCCGGACAGTGGTGCTGACTGGAGCCGCCACGGTCCCTTTTCGACCGGGCGTTCTGGTCAAAAACCGGACACCTGGCCACCCTAGTAACTAAATCAGTTTAAAATCCTCTCTTATGTTACACAGGAGCAACTCTGCACACAGCCTGAGAATTAGGATTTGTCCATCGCAGCCTCTTGTCACCACATGGGTATATCTTCCCTGCAGAGTTAGTCCAGGTGGTTGGCACCTGGGTCACCCTGGTTTGCCTAGTCTGAGTGTGTGCAACCTCACTGCAAAGCCCTGCCTGCGTTGCTGTGTCCTCACAGTTTCTGCACTTCCCTATGTGTGTCCAGGGGCATATCCCATGGTGCTTTGGGATGAGATGCTCTTTGATTCTTTCCCAGTCAATTACAGGAAACCCTGTTTGTCCTTTGGGAGGAATTGTGGAAAGATACTGGAGGATTAGCAGCACTCAAAAGATATAGCCTGCATCCTCACTGCAAACTGTGCAGCTTCCAGCCTGAGTTGAAGTGGACCCCACCACCAGCTGGGCTATCCTGGATTTAATGCACCTCTAAACCCAATTGAAAAGGTTTGTGTGTCGACATTGGGGGTTTGGGCTAAAACCTGGGTATGAACCTGGGTTAACTCTGCAGTGAAGACATATCCACAATGTCACCTTAAATCCTAGCACAGATTAAATAGTCATGGAAGGCACTGTTAGCTCCACCATAGATTTCAGATCCTCAAGAGGATCCAAAACTGAATTCAGGGATACAGACAGTGTAAGATCCTCAGACAGTGTAAGTCAGCATAGCTCCACTGATTTCAAAGGAGCCACACCAGTTGACATCAACTGAGGATCTGGATTCAGGTGTGCACAGACTGGGTGCCCCATTTATAGAAGCAGACACAAGTCAAAGAGCTAAGATCCCTCGGTGGGTCAGAACTTCCCTGAAGTTCATGAAGTTTGGACCCCCCGTTCCAATGTGGGGCCATCTCCATTTTTAGCATATGGGAAATAGATACAAAACTTGGATTTGCTTGGCCAGTCACTAGTCAACCTGCCTCCACTGAGGAAGGATTTCACAGGGAGGTGAACAATGAGCTGGAACCAAAGTCACCAACTGCAGTACAATGAATTGCAGGGTCACATCCTGAAGTCCTTATTTTATATGCAATGGGAGTCTTGCCTGAGCAAGGGTGGGGAGGCATCCTGTGCACTACTCCAGCCCTGCACACTTGTGCAAGGGCCTTGCACAACCAGCCTCTAAGAAGGGAAGCCACATGGTAGAGAAATTGCTAGGACCCATTTTTGTATCATGTGCAAACTTTTCCATGGGAAATATGTTCCAGAACCTTTTATACCAAGTATGTCTGCAGGGGAGAGAGGTTCTTTCTTTTTCCAATACACAGATTAGGGGCACCTTGCTGCTACCAAAAGATGGAGATGAGCTTGGATCCTTCCAATGGATGATTTCCTTCGTGACTCTCTTTGCTTTCTGTTAATACTCAGGATTTGGTTTGGTTTGGTTTTGGTGCACGTTTTTACTGGAAGCAAGAACCACACAAACAGTAATGTGAATCCTGCGCTAACACTGCTCCAGTGAGGCTGACATTGATGGAAGACAGGTCAAATCAGTCTTGGAAGACAATCTAACCTATGTGGAGCCAGGCTGTGGTCAGGCGGGTGATTCCGTCACTGGGAGCTCTCCGAAGCTGCTGCTTTAGGGCCTTGTGGCCAGAGGAAAGGGAAACAATTTTGCAGGGGAGGATCAGTCATTTCTGTGAGTAATTGCAGCTCCGGTCTGGAGGCATATGGGGAACCCTACTATGCACATAGCAATTCCACTGCTGCTGCAGCACAGGTTTGAGCCAGAGAACAGAGCACTGCTGGGGGTGAGGATCAGCCAAACCAAAGTCCCTTTGATGAATCCTTGAGTACAAAACCCCTTCTGCTTTCCCGAAAGCTTGTCCAGTGGTTCCCAACTGAAACACCTTTCCAGTTCACATTTTAAAGTGCCGCTAGCGATGAGATTGAACCTGCCCCCTTCCTGCATCCCAGTTCTGCCATAACGATTTACTGCATCTCCCTGACACCTGCCTGCTGGAGAGAGGCCACCACACCAACAGCTGTTCCCTTTTGCCAGGCGTGCATCAGAAAACCTCACCCCTCCCTGCACTGAATGCAGGTCTTTCCACACTGTGCGAAACAAGCTGTGCAAGTATATGGGGGCCGTTAAAAATGGCAAAGACTTTTACAATTGGAGCAGGCAAGCTAACCGGCATGAGGGTGATGCTCAGAGACAGGCCCAGGGAAATATTTTGTCCCTGGCTAAGGCCCCTCTATGCCAACCTGAGAGACAAAGTGCCTTTCAGAGCAGAAATGGCCTCCAGAGAATCCTCCCGGTGTAATGGTGGCACAGGGGTAGCAAAGACTGCCTTATGCCATCCACTCCAGCCCCTCAGGGAGAGGTCCGGGGAAGGAGGGATCATGTCACAGGTGCTTTATGCTATAGGTATTCCAGGCTATAGGAGAGCCCATTGGCAGTAGTGGCCACCATAAACTACAGTAACCTCTAGGACTGCTCTAGCTTATGCCAATGGTCACCCCTCATGCAGCTCAGAATCTGGGAGACACCAAGGGTGCTCTGGTGGCATATCCCATGGTTCTTTGTACTGCAGTAAACTGAGCTGCTCTATGGTTCTTTCCCAGTAAACTGTGGGCAAAGTTGTCTGTCCTTCTTGTCACCCAGGGGGAATTGTGGGAAGGCATTGGAGGACTATTAGCATTCAAGTGATTTTAGCCCTCGTCCTCACTGCAGTGGGTGGGTCACCAACCCAAATGAAAGAGGCAGCTGAACTCTAGCCTGCATTCCCAGCCAGGCCAGGTGGCTTGGGATGAAAGCACTATCAAACTCAGGTAAGAGGGTTGTGTGTGTGGATGGGAAAGGGGCAACCCAAGTTAACTCTGCAGTGAAGACATACCCTAAGGCAGGGGTTCCCAAGCTTGGTTCATGGCTTGTTCAGGGTAAGCCCCTGCGGGCCGCGAGACGCTTTGTTTGCCTGAGTGTCCGCAGGTACGGCCGCTTGCAGCTCCCAGTGGCTGCGGTTCACCATTCCCAGCCAATGGAAGTTGCAGGAAGCGGTGGCCCGTCCCGTGCCACATCCCGCAGCTCCCATTGGCCGGGAACGGCGAACCGCAGCCACTGCGGACGCTACCTGCGGACGCTCAGGTAAACAAAGCGTCTCATGTCCTGCCAGGGGCTTACCCTGAACAATCCGTGAACCAAGTTTGGGAACCGCTGCCCTAAGGTGACTCAAAGTCAGTTTGTTCCCCCAAACCCTCCAGGATTTTGCCTTCAGTGTAACCCAGCACAGCATCTGGCCCAGCGACCACAGTTATCAGAAGTAAGGTAATCCTTTTATCAACCCCCAGTCCCTCACAAGCAGCAGAGGTGGGGAGTTTATACTCCATGACCTCAGCCTTACACAAAGTATTTCTTGCCATCTCTTAAAGGGCTTTTGACTACAGCTCTGTTTTTTTTGTTCTAGTTTCGTTAAGGGGCTAAAACGTTGCAACAAATGGTTTAGAAACGATAAAAAAGAATCCTGTCTCCCCATTTATAGTAATTACGGATGCAGTTCAGCATAATGTGATAATTAGTCTCCTGGAAATCATTCCTCAAGTTCATACTGTGATATAGCGTGAAATAAATCTGAGCCAACCATACAGTTCTAATTCCAGCGTGTGGCAGTCAACTGGTACGTTAATTCAATTAAAATGAGCTTGTTGGTAAGAATAGAAGTTTTAATGGTGGGGGGAGGAGGAAGGGTAAATTCCATCAATATTAGTGGAATCCACTCCACATCCGTAGCTCTCTAAATTACAGATACAAGATCTTTGTTCAAATTACTGACAAGGTTACCAGCTGGGACTTTACACTCAATTCAATTATTTTATATTGTACCTTCAGGCTCCATTCCAAAGTGACTCTTAAAGAATAATCAGACTTACTCAATAGGCAATCAAAAGGAAATTACTTTATGTAAGTACAACAAGGTTACAGATTTGGTTGCAGTCTATAAGTTAGATACTTCTGATCTTCAGTGCTTTAAAATTTATACTCTGAGACACTACGTTGTACAGGCTACAGCAGCTGAGCTAGGATCTCCTCTCATTTCCAGCTTAGCCCTTTTATTGGCACCACAGTCACTCAGAAATGCAGGTGGAAGGTAGCACTTTAAACTATAAATAAATAAGTGGTAGTTGGAAATCATTATTTGTATCACATACAGTAACACCTAGAGGCCCTCCCTAAGAAAGACACCTCATTGCGCTAGGCACCCCAGTGTTGCCAATTCTTGTGATTTTTATCTTAAGTCTTATGATCATTGCTGTTTTGCTTAAAGCCCCAGCTGCTGGAGTCATGGAAGTACATAAGAATTTCAACTTTCATTAAAAAAAAAAATTCAGCCTTAATGGTTCATGGAGAAAACCATGCAAATGTGACAAATGTGACTCAGACGCCAGAAGGCAAATAGAAACCCCATTTTTTAAAAAGAGCATGATTTTTCGGGGATCTGACATGACTTTTTAAACATTTGGGATTGGCAATACTGGTACACACACATATCAAGAGACAGTTTGTCCCTTTTGACCTTTGCAACCATCTCTTTATAATCTCTATGCAATTAAGATTTTTGTGAGCACTCCCTCTTTCCCAAGAAGGTTTCCAGATTAAGCTATTAGGGTCTCAGTTTTGCCAACTCTCACAATTTAATGAAAAGTCTTGCAATACTTGGTGTTTTAAAGCCCCAGCTGCTGGGATCATGTGATTATGTGAAAATCTCAGCTTTCATTTGAAAAAAAAAAGAGTAAATGTCTAACCTTCCAGATTGCAAAACAGTTTGAAACAGTGAGCCCTAAAGTCTCAAAATCAGAAGGCAAATTAAAAGAACCCACTATTTATTATTTTTAAAATCTCATTATTTTAAAGCCAATATTATGATTTTTGGGACTTGTATTTTTGAATGTTTGGTGATAGCAATACTGAAGTCTGATCCTGAGTGCACTGAAGTCTATGGTAAAACTCCCAATGACTTCAGTGTGGCAGGATCAGACCATTAATGACATGCCCAGAGAAGTCTCCCTGAACAAATCTGTAACTTCAGTCATGGAAAAGGTGCATTATCTGGTTTGCATTATCTGATATTGCGTTATCTGATACATACAGAACATTCCTAATATGATTTTACATATTAGACCAATTGCTCTCCCTTCTGAGACACTGAAGGAGGGGAAGCATCCAGACCTAAATTCAGTTTGTGAAATTTAGAGGAAATAAAGAAATATGAGAAGGGAAAAAACAGTGGGAAACTAAAGCAATCCAAGAATAACATGTGATACATTGATAGTAACACCACTTGAGTCTGAAATGGATGAAAAATAATACAAGAATCTGTGTCTGAAATTGTTTAACTCTAAACAGAGCTTCACAGATCCTGGTTTCTTTCCTGTTCATTATATTCATTTGTATAAGTCAATCACTGCAAGCAGCAGCATGAGCTCCCTACCCTTTCTGGGTAGCTGTACCTATTTCCTGGGCAGAGGTCAGATGACTTAAATGTAGCTCTGCTGATTTACACCAGCTGAGGATCTGGCCCTCATACTGTATCTCTATCAGCCGTAGCCCATTGCATCCCATTCAGCTGTGCATGAGCTAAGCTGTCATGCAACTTTGGCTGTTCACAACAATGAGACTGGTGTTGGGAACAGCTCTAGCGCATGTATGGCTGAATGGGAGGTGGAATACTCAACACAGAGGCTTAGCATAGCCTAGGGTCAAGTCATTGCTAGAAAAGCCGGATTTCCATACCTATGGTTGGGAAACCATGTGAGCTAAGGGTGTTAAGTGAGGAGCACCAGCCACTTTACAGTGAGAAGAGGTGGCATTTAACATGCTGAGAGAATAGAACTTCTATGGTTTTTATCCAAAGCAACACATGTAACTGAAGCAGGGCCTATGAGACCCCCTGCAAGACACATAGATGATTAAGTGCAGCACAGCAGTGATACCAGCTGGGATAAGAGTTCTCATGAAGTTCCCCATGCTATATGTTTCATAACCCAAGAAAGTGTCTTTTGGAAACACATCAGTTCCTAACCCTGATCAACATTTCACAGATGGTTTCTATGGCTATAATGGACCATACCGAAATTCTGAGTCTGAACAACCCCCAACCCACTATACAGGTGGGTGCTGGAAATCCAGCAACCCTTGCAGCTCAGACCCTCTCTACATAAAGCCAACCAGGGGACTGCCACCTTTTCTAGCTCAGAGTTCCATGGACATTCCCAAGTAAAGCTCTGCTTGTCCAGTGTGTCTGTGCATGTCTACACTGCATCTGGGAGTGAGCCTCCCAGTCTGGGTCCATAGACTTGTGTTAGCGGGGCTTCACTAATAGCTGTGTAGATGGTGCTTCGAGATTGCGTCTGGGGCTGGAACTTGGGGTCTCAAGCCCCTCCCCACCAGGCTTCAGAGCCCAAGCTCCAGCCTGAGCCACAGTGTCTACACAGCTATTTTCAGAGCACTAGCACAACCCCTGCAAGCGCAAATCTGTGGCTCTGGGCTGGGAGACTCGTTCCCAGATGCAGTATAGAAATGTCCTCTGTGTCTTAAGAGGCATGCCTGGCTATGCTGATGACATGGCTCTCCTTACAGCTATCATGGGTACAGGTATAGAGGTGTATGCTGCTGGAAGGGACAGTCAAAACATTTATGGTCATTACATCCTCCAATGGCTTTTGTCTTAAGAGCAATGTGTATTTCCCTCTGGTTTAGGTGGCTCCATTTCTGGAAGAGACAGGTCCAAGCTGCAAAGTCTGATCTGAGCCCCACCAAACATTGAGGGTGTTGGGACTTGGAATACTGAGCGAGGCCCCTCTGTAAACTTAAGAGAAATGGCCTGAGGGAGGGTGTTTTAGCTGAGCGCACACAAACCTCATGGCTAAAGCATACATTGAGCGCATTAAACAGAGAGGGGAAAAATCTAAAGCTCACAAGCATCAAGTATCTCATTCACTGGAGCTTGCAGTCCTGGCAGTTTTTGCTGCAGCTCTCTCTACAGGAATGTAAACAGTTCTATTTGCAATGTCTATGTTATGTCTCCAGTTTGGTATAATTTCCTAAACAGTGTTGCTGCCAAGAGCACAAAGTGTGAAGCTATCAGAGAGGAGCAGCACTGTCTGTAGTATCTGAACAGGCTCAGTTGGAGGCCAGGATCACTAAACGTTCACGACTCAAGCCCATAGGTGAAACAATTGTCTTTGCAGTTTTTTATTTCCACGGTAAATTATGCTGAAAGATGTGGTGGTTGTTTTTAGGCTGGTGATTCTTAGTTGTATTCTGGGCTACCAGGAACCTCCTCTAATGAGGCAGAGCATCTCTGTGCATGCTGTGCTAGTCATTTATTCATGGGGGAGCATTTGCAGCTACCAGACTTGCTAGGACACACTTCACCGTGCAATCCCCTCCATGGGCTTTGGCTACTGAGTAGAGCTGTACAAATGTGGCAGATTTGCCTTTCAGAGCTTGGCACAAATACTGGGCCCAATTCTCCCTTGCCTGGCATTTTGTGTCCTTATTTACACCTGTGCAAAGGAAATGTCAAATGCCACTCATAGAATTTTGCACTCACTTTGCCTAGGTGCAGCATACAAATAAGCCCCATCCCTTCCATTTCAGTTCCTGTGGAACCACATCCCTAAACTCTGCTGAGACTTTGGGGTTCAAATTAACTGCACAATTTCAAAGAAACAGTCAAATCCTCCAAGCTTCACTTTGTTTCCCATGGAAACTGGATATGGGTCAGGGAAGAAGAATTCTCATCTGGATCCAGATCTGATTTGCCAGATCTACTGCCGGTTCAGGGCCAGCTAATCTCTTTTAGGAGAAGTTCAGATCCAGATTGCACTGAGATAGGGACCTCTCCTCATCGAAGTTTCAGGGCGTTCAAACCCAAAACTTGGATTGTTCATCTCTGACCCAGAAGAAATTATGAATTTCACATGATTTTAACATAAGGACATTAACTGGCTCACATGGGTTTGAAAACAGCCCCGGTTTGCAAAGACATTGCCTCTCTTCTTATCAAGTGCTGTTCTCCTATGGCATGCCAATAGCCGAGACCAGCCCGGGTGCTCTAACAGTCCTGAGATCTGAACTTGGGGGAGTGAAAGCAGGGCATATTCAGTTGTGGAACTCGATCCTCCTGTTGGTCTACAAACACAAGTTTGTTGACAATGCAAGGGCCCGCCTGTTCACCCAGTTGTTTCAAGGAGGATAGGTAGATGGGCTGTCCTAATAAAAGTCTTACAGCACTCCATATTCATGGTCTCAAATGCTACAGCATACAATACCATATAGCAGTGCTTGGGGTGATTGCCATAGAATACCGGAGGTTGGAATTTTAAATGAAAATGGGAGTGGGATTTGGAATTTCACTGTCCCAGTGCTGAGAATGACTGACCAAATGAGTCACTTTTGGAGTAAATATTTCTTGTTTCCACGAACGTTCCTTTTGAAAAAGGAGGAAGTGTTAATTTATAGTGAGAACAGTGGTGGTTGGGAGTCAGGAATTTTGGCTTCCATTCCCAGCTCTAGGAGAGCAGGGAGGTTTTGTGCTTAGAGCATGGGACCAAGACTCAGGATTCCTTGATTCAATTTCCAGCCCAGTTTCATTTTTTGACCTTAGCAAAGTCACTTGGTACCTTCCTTTACTCATCCATAAAATCTATCTATTGCCTCACACCGTATTTGTATGATAAGGTGGGGATAATCATACTTACCTGCCTCACATGTGTCTTCTGTGGCTCAGTTAATTAAAATATACAAAGTGATCTAAGACTTAATAATGAAAATGCCATCAAAATGCAAAGTTAGTAATTTAGAAATCTTTAAAAAAAAATACTGTGACTTTTCCAAGTATTTGCAAGGATTAAATGGAGGCAACCTGCTTTCATAAACAACAGGTACCTGAGCCAAATCACATTATGCATTTGCACAACACTGATTGCTATTCCTGAAGGGAGCAGAGACATCCCTGTTGGGATATGTACCGCATGCCCTGTCTGCTCTGCAACAGGGAAAGCATCAATCCCAGAATACCTTTAACCCCCGCAGCTCTTTGCAGATTGTGGCTCTTGCAGTAGCCAAGTGAGAATGGCGCTTTGCCACAAAACCTGGGAGAGTGTGGCTCTTTATTGTAGGAAAACAAAGAGCACCTGCGTTAATGCTGGTGGATGCTGATGATGGGGCACGCATGGTGGGAGCACGTGGGGTCTCTGGCAGGCAGAAGGAGAGAGCCATCATGCAATGAGCAGGAACACTCTCTCCCTTGTGCCTGCAGAGCACAGCGTGCAGTGTAACTGGAAATCAGAAGAGCGAAAAACATTCCAGAGTGCTCCAACAACAATGCTGCTCCGCAGGCACTTAGCAGCACAACCCACTGCTGCACATTCAGAGGTGTGTAAATTACACAGCAGTAGGTCAGTGTGGATGGGAGGGCAGATTGAAAGGGGGTAGAGAATATAAACAACAGCATCACCTCTATAGTCAAGGAGGATAAGGAAAGCAGCTCATTTTTAATGGAGGGGAAAGGGAAGTATATACAGTAATGAGTAGCTTAATAATAACGTCTATTTCTTATATAGTGCTTTTCATCATTAGGTCTTAAAGCGCTTCACCATCTTTTAATGTATTGATCCTCATAACTCCCATGTGAGGTGGGGAAGCATTATTATCCCCATTATGGGGAAGGGAGGCACAGAAAGGGGAAGAAATTGCCCAGGATAGCACAGGGGTCCATAGCAGAGCAGGGAACTTAACCTGAGTTTTCCACATCCTAAGCCAACGCCCCAACCACTGGACCATCCTTCCCTTCACCGAAAGCACTCAGGTCCTCATTCTCCTCTCCCTTACATCAGTATCATTCCATTGAAGTCAAAGGCTTTATTCCTGATTTACACCACTGAGAGAGAAGACTCAGGCCCTTCTGTGTTTTCCAATTCACACATGAGCAAAAATGGCCTCTTTCGTCGGGGTTCTCAGAAGTCTCTCCTCTGCCACTTCGCCACCTCCACAAAAGAAGAGTTAATGGCACCAAACTAGTAATACAACAGGGATTTATTTTAGCCATCCCTAATCGATGCAAGCTGAGCTAGCATGTGTAGGGGAACAAATGAGGAATGGTAATTAACACTGATAAAGGAGAGCCTGCGACTTCTCATCCTCCTTGGCCCCTCTCTGGTGACTCTCAGAAAGGAGGCAGCTAATTCTATCCTGTGTGCAATTCTGGTCTCCCGTGTTTAAGAAGGATGAATTCAAACTGGAACAGGTGCAGAGAAAGGCTACTAGGGTGATCCGAGGAATGGAAAATCTACCTTATGAGAGGAGATTCAAAGAGCTTGGTTTGTTTAGCCTAATCAAAAGAAGGCTCAGGGGAGATATGATTGCTCTCTATAAATACAGCAGAGGGATAAATACCAGAGGGGGAGACAGGTTATTTAAGTTAAGCACCAATGTGGACACAAGAACAAATGGATATAAACTGGCCATCAACAAGTTTAGGCTCGAAATTAGGCGAAGATTTCTAACCATCAGAGGAGTGAAGTTCTGGAACAGCCTTCCAAAGGGAGCAGTGGGGGCAAAAAGCCTAACTGGCTTCAAGACTGAGTTTGATAAGTTTATGGAGGGGTTGGTATGATGGCACTGCTTACAATGGCATGTGGCCTATTGGCAACTGCTAGTAGCAAAAATCTCCAATGGCCAGAGATGGGACACTAGATGGGGAGGCTCTGAGTTACTACAGAGAATTCTTTCCCAGGTATCTGCCTGGTAGGTCTTGCTCACATGTTCAGGGTCTAACTGATGGCCGTATTTGGGATTGAGAGGGCATTTCCCCCTGGGTCAGGTTGCCAGAGCCCCTGGAGGCTTTTTCACCTTCCTCTGCAGCGTGGGGCACAGATCATATGTAGGTTTGAACTAGTGTAAATGGTGAATGCTCTGTAACTTGAAGTCCTTAAACCATGATTTGAGGACTTCAGTAACCTAACCAGAGCTTAGGGGTCTATTACAGGAGTAGGTGGGTGATGTTCTGTGGCCTGCAATGTGCAGGAGGTCAGACTAGATGATCACAATGGTCCCTTCTGATCTTAAAGTCTCTGAGTCTATCAGCAGCCAAGACTACGTTTCACAATTCCCTTCCATTGCTCTTGTGAAAACAAGTGAGTAGGAAGCACATTTCAGTGTAACCAATTAGCAGACTGCGCAACCGTACCCTCATTATTAATACAAGGGCTTGGTGTGAATGGCCATCTCTCCACCTTCTGCTGGGGGGTGCTTTCTGGTGCTGCATTCCTACCCTTCTTTGCTCCAAGTCCAGACACTGACTTTGCAGTCCTTTAGGAAGGGGTTCCCATGGACTGGAGTCAGGCCAGATATTGATCTGGGGATCCCTTAGGTGGTTCCATTGGTCTCCCCTGTGCGGCCTAGCACATAGCCAAGCCATAGGGCAGTGGGGGGTGTGAGAAGAAATCACCCCCTATGTTGTAGAGAAGTAGCAGAGCCAGTGTACAGTTCCTGCTATAGCTTCGTCACCATGGCTCCTGTACACCCAACTCCAGTGGAATGGCCAGTATTACCCTACCAGTGCTGCCTCCACATGTTCTCAGCTTGTCCTTGCCCTACCAAATAACCTTCCTGGGTGCGGGCGGCCAACATGGAGCTACATGGGAATCAAGGGGTGTGGACTCCCTGCCTAGGGTCCTGGCATCCTACCCTCACATATAGGACCAGCAGGGCCCCTGCAGCTGTGGAGCAGGGGCCCTGCTGGGGGGCAGGTATGGGATGGGATTTCAGGTCCTCATTTCAGTGAACGAGCCTGGCCACTAAAGTTTCTCCAAATTCTTTTTGAGGTAGGAAGGGTGCAGGGTGTGCCACATGCCACTTGGGGAAAGGACACCTCTCTGCATGTTTCAGAACAAGCCCTGCAACCTTGGAGAGTGTTGCTGAATTCACAAGTTTCTCCTCGTTGAGAGTAAGGAATCACAATCTGGAGTCAGGCTAGCAAACAAACTGATAAAACATTTCTCACATCCATTATGTAAATGCATTAAAAATCGCAGATGACACAGCTAGATTTAGATTTACTGATTACTAAATTAGACACAAATCATATGCAATTCACTTGCTTACACACATACACCTGGAACTATGTAAACTTCATTCTTCATGCAGTTTTATTATTGCTGTGTGTTTTTTATTCTCCAATATTTGGAATGGACCTTAAAGCAAATTCATCTTTTATATTCAAGTACTGACTTCAACCTTAACATTGAAGATTGTAAAAAAAACCGTAGCAATTATTTTTCGTCGGAAGGGTTGTTTCCTACAATTTTTTTTGTTTTTTTTTTCAACAAAAAAATGAAACTGAAAAACAAATGACTTTAAATTTTCAAAAAGTGTTTTCAGAAAAAAAATTGTTTTTTACCAAAACCCATTTTTTTACTAAAAAAACAACAACATTTTTCTTTTCCAAAAGCCCAGAAAATGTCAATCAAAGTGAAGTGAAAAAAAGGTGTTTTGATGAAATTTTTTTGACCAGCTACACTGAACATAAAACTGTCTGGGAGCTGACGTGGTTAAACCAGTAAGTTTTTAATGCACAAGTTGCAAGGCCCTTTGGAAACCATTATGAATCATTGCAAACATAATTAACATAAAAATAAACCTGGAAGCTGCAAAAATCTATGAATCCCTTTTTAATGAGCAGAGAATATGGTTTCTTTCTACCAGCCAAGGCTACATAAACATCCAGCCTGTTTTCCACTCTACTGCCTTCATATAAACAGAACGCTGCAAAATAATGGGCAGCATAATTAGGGGGCAGCTTCCATTCATTCAATTTATTAATTCACCGAAGTGCCAGTGCTTAAAGGAGGACGCCTTTGAGCCTCAATTCAGCTTCCTCAGGTGCAATGGGAGTAACTGTAGCCAGTGAATACTGCTCCCTGACATCTGACAGGTGACTGGTGCCATGCCTTGTTAACCCTCCTGTGTGTCACACACTAATGACATTCTTGTCTCCATGCAGTTTGACTGACATGCAAGGACCCTAGTTATCCCAAAACAGAGAGAGGAGGGATAACATTGCATGCTGCAGCCTGACTGTCTGGAGCACAGAAACCTCTTGCTTAACTGTTGCTGTAGCAGTGTCACCTGGAAGGTGGGTTTGGGTTTGATGGGGGAAGAGCATCTTCAGCATCTTCGCAGGCAGGCTTGCTAACCTAGTGAGGAGAGCTTTAAACTAGGTTCGCCAGTGGATGGAGACATAAACCCTGAGGTAAGTGGGGAAGTGGGATACCGGGAGAAAACACAGGAAGGAGAGTGCAAGAGGGGAGGCTTCCTGATTCATACTGAGAAAGTAGGGCAATCGACTAGTTATCTTAGGGCCTGTACATGAACACAAGAAGCCTGGGAAACAAGCAGGAAGAATTGGAAGTCCTGACACAGTCAAGGAACTATGATGCGACTGGAATAACAGAGACTTGGTGGGATAACTCACATGACTGGAGCACTGTCATGGATGGGTATAAACTGTTCAGGAAGGACAGGCGGGGGAGAAAAGGTGGAGGAGTTGCACTGTATGTAAGGGAGCAGTATGATTGCTCAGAGCTCCAGTATGAAACTGGAGAAAAGCCTGTTGAGAGTCTTTGGGTTAAGCTTAGAGGCGAGAGCAACAAGGATGATGTCGTAGTGGGCGTCTGCTATAGACCACCAGACCAGGAGGATGAGGTAGACAAGGCTTTCTTCGGACAACTAACAGAAGTTTCCAGATCACAGGCCCTGGTTCTCATGGGGGACTTCAATCACCCTGACATCTGCTAGGAAAGCGATACAACAGTGAACAGACAATCCAGGAAGTTTTTGGAGAATGTTGGGGACAACTTCCTAGTGCAAGTGCTGGAAGAACCAACTAGGGGCCATGCTCCTCTTGACCTGCTGCTCACAAACAGGGAAGAATTGGTAGGGGAAGTAGAAGTGGGTGGCAACCTGGGCAGCAGTGACCATGAGATGGTCGCGTTCAGGATCCTAACAAAAGGAAGAAAGGAGAGCAGCAGAATACGGACCCTTGACTTCAGAAAAGCAGACTTGGACTCCCTCAGGGAACTGATGGGCAGGATCCCATGGGAGGCTAATATGAGGGGGAAAGGAGTCCAGGAGAGCTGGCTGTATTTTAAAGAAGCCTTATGGAGGGCACAGAGACAAACCATCCCTAAGTGCAGAAAGAATAGCAAATTTGGCAGGCGACCAGCTTGGCTTAGCAGAGAAAGCTTCGGTGAGCTTAAACAAAAAAAGGAAGCTTACAAGAAGTGGAAACTTGGACAGATGACTAGGGAGGAGTATAAAGATATTGCTCGAGCATGCAGGGATGTAATTAGGAAGGACAAAACACAATTGGAGTTGCAGCTAGCAAGGGATGTGAAGGGTAACAAGAAGGTTTCTACAGGTATATTAGCAACAAGAAGATGGTCAGGGAAAGTGCGAAACACTTACTGAATGGGGGAGGCAACCTAGTGACAGATGATGTGGAAAAAGCTGAAATACTCAATGCTTTTTGTGCCTCGGTCTTCACAGACAAGGTCAGCTCCCAGACTGCTGCACTGGGCAGCACAGTATGGGGAGGCGGTGAGCAGCCCTCAGTGATGAAAGAACAGATTAAGGACTATTTAAAAAAACTGGACACACACAAGTCCATGGGGCCGGATGCAAAGCATCCGAGGGTGTGGAGGGAGTTGGCTGATGTGATTGCAGAGCCATTGGCCATTATCTTTGAAAACTCATGGCAATTGGGGGAGGTCCCAGACAGTTGGAAAAAGGCAAATATAGTGCCCATCTTTTAAGAAAGAGAATCCGGGGAACTACAGACTGGTCAGCCTCATCTCAGTCCCTGGAAAAATCATGGTGCAGGTCCTCAAGCTGGAGGAGAGGAAGGTGATCAGGAACAGTCAACATGGATTCACCAAGGGCAAGTCATGCCTGACCAACCTGATTGCCTTCTATGATGAGATAACTGGCTCTGTGGATATGAGGAAAGCAGTGGACATGATTATCTTAACTTTAGCAAAGCTTTTGATACGGTCTCCCACAGTATTTTTGCCAGCAAATTAAAGAAGTATGGATTGGATGAATGGACTATAAGGTGGATAGAAAGCTGTCTAGATCGTCGGGCTCAACGAGTAGTGATCAACGGCTCGATGTCTAGTTGGCAGCTGGTATCAACCGGAGTACCCCAGGGGTCGGTCCTGGGGCTGGTTTTGTTCAACATCTTCATTAATGATCTGGATGATGGGATGGATTGCACTGTCAACAAGTTTGTGGATGACACTAAACTGGGGGCAGAGGTAGATACACTGGAGGGTAGGGATGGGGTCCAGAGTGACCTAGACAAATTGGAGGATTGGGCCAAAAGAAATCTGGTGAGGTTCAACAAGGACAAGTGCAGAGTCCTGCACTTAGGAAGGAAGAATCCCATGCACCACTACAGGCTGGGGACCGACTGGCTAAGCAGCAGTTCTGCAGAAAAGAACCTGGGGATTACAGTGGACAAGAAGCTGGCTATGAGTCAGCAGTATGCCCTTGTTGCCAAGAAGGCCAACGGCATATTGGACTGTATTAGTAGGAGCACTGCCAGCAGATCGAGGGAAGTGATTATTCCCCTCTATTCGGCACCGGTGAGGCCATATCTGGAGTATTGCGTCCAGTTTTGGGGCCCCCACTACAGAAAGGATGGGGACAAACTGGAGAGAGTCCAACAGAGGGCAATGAAAATTATCAGGAGGCTGGGGCACATGACTTATGAGGAGAGGCTGAGGAAACTGGGATTATTTAGTCTGCAGAAGAGAAGAGTGAGGGGGGATTTGATAGCAGCTTTCAACTACCTGAAGGGGAGTTCCAAAGAGGATGGAGCTAGACTGTTCTCAGTGGTGGCAGATGACAGAACAAGAAGCAATGGTCTCAAGTTGCAGTGGGGGAGGTCTGGGTTGGATATTAGGAAAAACTATTTCACTAGGAGGGTGGTGAAGCACTGGAATGGGTTACCTAGGGAGGTGGTGGAATCTCCTTCCTTAGAGGTTTTTAAGGCCTGGTTTGACAAAGCCCTGGCTGGGATGATTTAGTTGGGGATTGGTCCTGCTTTGAGCAGGGGGTTGGACTAGATGACCTCCTCAGGTCTCTTCCAACCCTGATCTTTTATGATACAGCTGGAAATTCTTACTAGACTTAACCATAAAACTAGCTGCACCTTGGTGTCCCATTTATATGGGAGAGCATTGGAGGTGGAGCTCGGACTCCACCCAGGATATTCCAGCCCACCTACTTCTACAGGAGGTATAAAAGGGCCAGTTGATGAGTGGGATGTTGGTTTTAGCATGGATTTCTGGTGAGTTCAGCTCTGTAGAGTGGGTGGTGGTAGTGCTAGAAGGCAGTGCTTTCAGTGTCAAGTTTGATAGTATTCTGAGCAAATTTAAAGTATATATGTTGGGGTATAATCTAACTCTGGAGTCAAATTATCCTGTCTCTAACATGCTCAAGCAGCAGGTTGCCCCATTATATTGTCCTGTTAATTAGCTGCCTGAAAACATGGAGACTTTGGTGCCAAAACATGTTAACAGTAAAGATCAGCAGAGGAAACTTGCAAAAGCAAAATGAGGGGCAGATGCCAGTTCAATTTTAGCTAAACCACTAAAGTTCAGGGGTCCATGTGAAGTCTTCCTCTCACTCTATGTGTGCTGTTAGGAAAGGCCGTGTGGCTCAGTGCATAGAGCAGTGGACTGGGAATCAGAAGATGTTGGTGTTGTTTCCAGATCTGCTCTGTGACCTTGGGTGAGTCTCTGTTTCTCCTCTCACCTTTTGTCTGTCTTTTCATTTAGATTACAGGGTCTTTGGAGCAGGGGCTGTTTCTTACTCTGTGTATGTACAGCACCTATCACAATGATCTTGATTGAGGCCTCTAGGCACTACTGTAATACAAACTGAAATAACTGTAATGAGTCACCTGAGGAGGTTAGCAATAAATGAGTACATGTTAGTCAGCATCTGGCAAAAGCTGAGTGTGCAAGCTTTGTTATAGGCTGCCACTTTCTGTGCCGCCTCCAAAATGAAATACAGCAGATACCTACGCTGGTTATAAATAAGGTAGGCCATAATGGCTCCCCTGCTGAGTTACAGTGCACTTGGCTGTGTTGGAACGTTATTAGATAAAATAGAATGGCAAGGTGAGGTAATATCGTTTATTGGACCAACTTCTGTTGGTGAGAGAGACAAGCTTTCAAGCTACACAGAGCTCTTCTTGAGGTCTAGGACACTAACTCGGGGTGTCACTGCTAAATACAATGTGGAACAGATTCTTTAGCGTAAGTAGTTAACACATGTTTCAAGGGACCATTCAAGGTGAAGTTGGTCCAATAAAAGATATTACCTCACCCCCTTGTCCCTTTAGTATCCTGGGACCAACATGGTTACAACAATACTACATATATTAGATAAAATACGCATTCTGGTATAAAACAGGAATGAAAGCACCAGGGATGAAGCAGATGAGGATGTGTTGAATCCCTGACTCCAAGCAACTCTGAATTTTGCAGCTCAGGCCTATCTATCTCAGTGTTAAGCTACGGGTTCAAAGGGGCTTCCTTAATACCATATGTAAGATCTGAAGCAAATGTGCATGTGCATAAACAGGTCACACTATGGGTGAGGGCCCATTGTGTGTGCAAAATGTAGGGTTTTGTGTTTGCAAATGTGGGAGCAATTTAGGGGTCTACTTTTTTGGAGGCACAACTCCTTTGCAAATCTGGCCTATTTATGTACATGGAAAGAACATCATATATAGTTCTGAGCAAAAATATAACAATCTTTAAAGATAAGGACAGCTGATTTTTTCCACCTATAGATATCATCATGGAGCCAAACTGAATCTGAGATCTGAATACCTGACCCTAATGTTCATAATTATTTGAGTCACTTTCCCTCCACATACCAACAGGGGAGCTTGCCTTCCCTCTACTGGACTGGGGTGGCATTGCATCTGCGTAGACAATCTCACATGAGGGCAGCGTGCTTGATGAGCCTCCTTCTGATTCTAGGGAGCTGATTTTAAAAAAATATCAAGTTGGGTCCAACAAATGAAAAGGGGCCTGCTGGTGTCTCATTACCGACTGTCTGCCTCACAGAGCCATCCCCTCCAGTGTGACTGCCAGGCTCTGCTCCAATGAAGCCCAGGATGTGAACCACAGGAAGCCAAAGACCACTGTGCCCTGCAGGAGTATGGACACTGATCTGAACTTCACATCTCAGGCACATCTCTAGGGTGCCATTCAGGAGCGCTGCCAGCTTTTCTGCCGCCCTAGGCGGCGGAAGGTCCCGCTCCGAAATGCCGCCCCCCACAGAGGCGGCGGAAGGTCCCGCCGCCGAAATACCGCTGTGGTCGCCGCCCCCCAAATTGTAGTGCACTAGGCGACCGCCTAGGTCGCCTAATGGTTTGCGCTGGCCCTGGTGCCATCTCATTCACAGCACCTACCTGGTTCTGTATACCTGGTCCTAGTGATCCTTCTCTTTAAGGAGCCTTTGAAACAGGCTAAAATGTTGTTATCCCCATTTGACAGATGGAGGAACTGATACAGAGTGGTGAAATGACTCACCTTAGACCATATAGTGAGTCATTGGCAGAGTTGAAGTCAGAACTAGCCCCTTGCTCTAACAGTGCTTATCCACTGGGATGTGGGAAGTGTACCATACAATTTTTCATGGGCTTGCTCAGATTAACAGACAGCTGCCCACTGATCCCACGCTGAAGCATTCTACCAGGCTAGGTGCTGTTGGTTCTGGAGCCGCTCCTCGTGATGCCTTTCCTTGTTCCAAAGACATGTATTGTGTTCTCCACCTGTCTCCTCCCAAAGCAGGTGGCAGATTGTTTCAGCTAGAATTGCAGACAAATACGTGGCTCTTTCAAGGTCTGTATTTAACTTTTGTGAGTGTTAGACATGGAATTAGCAAGGAGCCAAAAAAAAAAAAAAAAAAACCAACACAAAAACCAAAAGCAAAGCATGTGCTCTCTTTCCAATTAAAGACATGGTGAGTAAGTACTGATCCATTTTCCCTGTCCTTCTGCTATTGGAGGATGGGATGCGGAGAATTCCCTGAAGCCTTCACAGATTTTCTGTATTTCCACTCATTGCTTCAATTTGTCTTTATTTTGTTTCTCCAACCAATAAATAAATAAATAACAATCAAAAAGGAAAGTGACCTAGCAGACTTTTCCTCAAGAGCAGAGCTCACAGACTCTATGATTCTATGATTTGCTTTAATCTCCCAGTGCCGCTAAAGTTAATTTCCATGTTGCAGTAACTCAAAGGGTCCACATGACCCTAATGCATCTTTAGCAACTCTTTTGCAGGGCTTCACTAATTCCAGAAACAAAGCTCCTGCTGAGCTCCCCCAGGAGAAGAGATGCAGAGAAGTACAGAATTGATGAGCTCCCCACAAGTTCATGTTCAATGCTGTACAGCTTACGACTCTGCAAGGAGTGAAACTTTAGTCCACTTGCGACCGTGGCTGCACACTAGCGGAGCAGGCACTGAGCTGGGAGTCATGAGATGTGGGTGCTAGTCCTGGTTTAGGCACTGCCTTGCTCTCTAACCTTGGAAAAGTAACTTCACCTTTCCGTGTGTATGTTTCCCCACCCACCACTCATTTGCCTTGTCTATTTAGTCTGTAAGCTCTCCAGGGCAGGGACTGTTTCTGTGTATGTGCTCAGTACCCAGCACAATAGGGCTCTGTTCTTTGCTGGGGCATTTAGTGCTATGTATGCTGCTGAATAATAAGCGTGTTTTTGCAGAGCATTTTACAAAGGTAAGTGCTATCATGTGATTGCAGAGGCTGGAAAACTGAGGCCCAGAGAAGTGAGTGACTTCCTAAGGTCACACAACTGATTCAATGACAGAGTCTGGAATAGATACCAGATCTGCTGATTGGACGTTGCAGCCTCTTCACTACATCAACAAAAGAACCTGCCCTGACCCTGCATCCAGAGCTCAAACTGTGCATGTTCATAGGTGCAAAAACACTGCATGCTTTGTCCTTGAATGATGATTATTATTTTCCTGTATTAAGCACCCAGAGGCCCTTAGAATCACCATCATCTTTTTGCTGAAACCCTTTCTTGCTGTATTTCCTGAAACAAGAAGGACCAAAGGTCTCCCAAGAGAGCCCATTCTCATGAGATTTTCAGTCCCATTATGCAGGTCAGGTCAGGAATTAAAGTAAGGTGGGATGGGGCCCAGCTCTCTCTCCTGCTCTTAAACAGAGGGGAAGCTCCTCTTCCCCTTCTTGGCCTGGGTTAGTAGAGCCACTCCTGCTGAAGCTCCCCTTCTTGGATAGGCAGTGCCCCTCCTCCTTGGCTGGCATGTTGACTTTCTGTCCACTTTCCATCTCCTTTAGGCCCTGGTACAGATCCACTAGGAACAGAAAGTTCTGATAAGAACTGGAGAAGCTCCCACGTTTTGGGCGTTTCTCCAAATCAAACTCAATCTTCCAAACCTTTTGAAACTTACCTAGCACAGAACTAATCTTCACTGAGGTAATGTGGGATGGAATATGCTATGCTGAACCTGTATCAAGCCGACAGCGGACACAGCTGGGACTGTGTGTTAGCTATCTCTGTTAATTGCTGCCGTGAACTGCACCACAAAGGCACTTGGATAGGAGAGGAAAAGCACTTAGATTAAAATAAAATCCTTAGTGCAATGGATCGCAGTCAATTGTGGAGCCCTGGTGCCATTGCTGTCTGCTTTCCGGCAAACCAAAGATTAATTTTGGTGTGGTGTTTGCCCTCATGACTATGAATAGGGCAGCTACCAGCTGCTCAGAAATACCCATGCCTCTCCAGATTTCAAGACCAATACATTCACTGGCCAACCTCCCCTTTGGCTGTTGCAGATAATGGGTTCTATTATCAAACTGCTCTGGGGAATATGCTACCCACAATTTGAGGGTGTTTTAAACATTTTGTTCTGATCTCAAGCTGAGCCTATTTTGTAAAAAAATAAAATTACCATGATCTTAAACCTTTTTGCTTGTAATGTGTGGATTGTGGAGCAAAAATGGGTTGATTCCAAGTGAAAGATGATTTTGAAATCTGAAATTCAAAATCTGGCATGTTTTCCTTTCCAACAGAGCCGGACAGGAAACAGAAATGCCTCTGTCATTTCTTCATCCCTTTCTCTATGAACTGGAGTGAAGGAAGGGGTTATAGAGCTCACCCCAGGCTAGTAACATCTGAAAGTGCAGGCTCATCGCCAATTTACAGCAGTGGGCAAAGATCATAACATTGTTCTAATGCAACGCAGTGTGATTCAATGGATATGAGCTGAAACTGGCAGTCAAGAGACCTAAGTTCTGTTACTGACTTGTTCAGTGACCTTGGGGAAGTCACTTAGGGCAAAGCAGCCACTCAGTTTGGATGCCTTCATTTGTCAGTGCTCAGAATGAGACTCTTGGGGCCTATTTTGAAGAGGAGCCGAGCGCACCCACCGACTGAGCGGGGGCTATGAATGTGCAGCACTTCTGAAAATCAGGACCAAGGAATCTCAAGCAGGATGCTCAATATACCAGGCAGGCTAATAGGCTTCAGTGTTGCTGTGTGTAGCACGTGGACAGTGATACGTGCTTATTTTGATGTGATCCAACTCTGAGATTTTTGCAAAAATGTTATTTCAGTGCTGTTATTACAATCATTAATTGGACAGGCCGGGGATCGGTACCTGGCCTGGGGAGCCCTTCCCTGGGACGCAAGGCATGGTTCCTAATTATCCTGTTCTCCTGTTGTGGTTTGCTGTGACTATGGCTGTGTGCATGTTGCTAGCTTCTGTTAAACCAGGCCAGATTAAGTAAAGGCTCTGTCAGGCTGGCAGCGCTACAGATGCCTGCCAAACGCCATGGAATCCTCCCCCACTCCTGGAAGAAAAATCCATTTTTCAGGTTTTTGCTTTGCCTGCAAACCAGGCTGATGTGTCATAGCCCTCCTTCCATTCAGAAGGACCCGTGCAAAAGCACACCACCTGGGGAGATGCCACTGGACCTTCCATGGGCAAGAGAACAAGTCTGCCCCAGGTCCAGATTTTGATGCAGTGGATGCCAAAAGGGTTCCTGCAAAGTGCAAACCCGGAAGTCTCAGGGGTTTCTCTCTGTGGCAGGGCAGCCTGGCTGCCAGTGAGTAACCATAATGCGATCTCCTCTGAGGACAGAGCCCTCTTTTTTATATTTATATATATACTTTTGTGCTTTTTAATGAATCGGGCCCTGTGTTTCATGCCAGGCGTTTGGCCATCTGCCTTGCTAGGCTTTTACAGACGATTAGAGCTGGCTTTATTCTGCTTTCCTACAGTCCCTGCATTGGAAAATGTGTATATTGAAAAAGGGTGAGGGAAGGGAAAGGAAAAAAGAAAATAAAGCAAAGAGTGAATTCACTTCCCCAAGTCTTGTCTTACAGTAATATCAGGGAGAGTTTTGCAAACCTAACCCCTTGACCTCAGGTGCTGGAATTAGAGTGGGGAGGAGGGGTGTTTTCCTCCTTTTGATTGCGTAAATGAGGAAGCTGTTGATTCGCAGGGTACTGGAAAGACATATGTGCTTCATTATCTGGATTCCTTGTATTGTTTCAGCTTGTCATTGCTGGCTGGGAACATACAGCCTTGAGCTGTTCCCATTTTTAAAATGCACTTTTTCTGCCCCGGATTATTGCCAAGTGGAGATTTAAGAACACTATTACTTTTACGAAGGGCTATTAAGGGTTATTAGATCCCATTAGAGCAAACTATGCTCTTTTGTAACAAGGAAAAAAAACCCTTTTCTATATTTTTGAACAATCATATACATACATTTAAACACGATGGAATGTTCCTAGCTACCCAAACACAGTTGCATTATATTTTAGACCAATGGGGGCATTCTTTGGTTGTTGTGTTTTAAATGTCCTAATCGACTCCCTTAAAGATCATATTCCACTTGCATAACTTTAAAGCCAGTCTGAACTGTCCTTGAAAGCCAGGTGTGTTTGCTGTTACAGCATGATGGCCTAACTAGGGATGGGGGGGGAAGGGATCAGAAATCTAATCCCAGCGTAATCCATATAAAGCAATCCCTTTTTTTATTAGATTCAGATGAGGTCCCTTAACCCAAGTCATTATGAGCCCAAAGAAATCCCCTACAGAGTCAATGGGAGTCTTTATATGGGAGTTGGATCAGGCCCTGTATTATAGTAGGAGGATTGCGTCATACTATTGGCAGAAGTTGCCACTAGTGACAGATGCAAACAGTACCAGTTCCTGGTGGGCTTGGACTTTTTAAAGATAGGATGAACCAGTTTGGATGAAAGTAGAAACCCGACTCACCCCCAGACCTTTGTCCCAGTTCAGATCTAAACCTCACAGCTTTCTCTATAACAAGCTGAACCAAAAACCCACATCTGGAGATGCCCCAAATTTTGCAGGAATGCGGATCCATCCCACTCTGTGCTTTGCAGCTCAGACCCAGCTCTTCTTTAAACATTTTGCTCATCATGTTTTCCTTAAGTCAAATTTAAAAGAAAAGAAAAAAAGAGAAAAGTAAAGACGTGTCTCAAAGTAGCAAAGAATTCTCCATTCTCCACTCTCAGAGCAGTTTTGATGAATATCCTCTGGGAGAGGGCAGCCTCTCCATCACACCTTGTCAGCATCATGCCCTGCAACCAGCAATGCCAATGGCCCAGCCCCAGGATGGGTCCTAGGTGTACTGAGCTGTAATTTCTATGTTCTGTTTTGGGAACAATGGCATAGATCATCCTGGAAAACGTTGTGGGTTTTTTTGGGCTCCAGCATAGGGATATGACTAAAGGCTGCCACAGGAGGGAGAAAAACAAACAGGAAAGAATTAAAGGGGCCTCGGATGCAGCTCTAAAGCAAAAGGTATAAATCAGTCAGCCCTTCCCCTCCCTGGACTGTCTTGCTGCCAGCACATGCACTACATTCCCTTTCAGAATGAGGCTTTGGCATGGAAGGCAGAATGCACTAATGCTCCATCATGTTACCACAGCAGAGCATTGCTTGGCAAGATGATACACCCTCAGGAAGACCTTGAAGGAAGGGAGCTGCACGCCTGTGCTGGGTAGCAGGGTGGGAGGTGTCCTGGCCTGGAGAAGTTGTTCTGTGGGGAAGCGTGCTTAAAATGGAGGGATTAATGAGTTCCCAGAGCATAAAACAAACCCAAAATTAGAGGTAATTGTTTAAAAAATATATATACCTCGAGCAAGCTACCTGTAGGGGTTTTGTGTAGGAAGGAATCCAGTTCCTTTATTTCCCTTCCCTTTGAAAGGCTGGCTTAATAAAGCAATTAGCAACATGAAAAGGCAAAGAGCAGAATTCTCATGTATGTTGTTTGCTTTTCTTTTCTTGGAGGCGTGTGCCAAGGAAGGCAGTTGGAAGAGCAGGGTGGCTTTGCCTCACTTAACTCAGTCTTTTTTTATTTGAGCTCTGAAATCTTTGGGCCTTGGCTAGGGGAAATAGTGCTTTTTTCAATGAAGTGAGCTCAGTCAAGCCAGCTTAACTCGATTGAAAAACCCTCTTAACAGCAGTGTGGACACAGCCGAAGACCTTTAGCTCAGTTTTAGCAGGTGGAGCTAGAGCCAGGGGAGCTGGATTGAGCTCACTTGATTAAATAAAGCAAGACTGAAGTGCTCTCTGACCAGAGAACAGGCACACATGAGTAAGCTTCTTCCATACTCTCCAGCCCTGACATCGAGAAACCACTGAGAGGGAAGTCCAGTCTATTAGAGTATCCAAGCATCTCCATACTGAGAAGCCACTGAGGGACTGATTATATTAGTCTTTTTGTAAGTGGTCAGAAATCCACTTGTGTCTGGACTGACATGCATTCTGACTTCAATTCTGCTTGAATCCCAGTTCAATGCCTATGCTTCCCCATACTGGGTTAATGCAGTGGCATAAGCCTTCAGTCCATTGCTCATTTTAATTGTGAAGTTACCTTATGAAAACTGACAAAATGGCTCTTGAAAACTCCAGTGTTTTTGCAGATTGTTGGGTTTTTTTATGTGTCGTTAAACTGTTTAAGGCTATATTTAAAAAGAACCAAAAAAACCCGGCTTCTTGGACTGTAGTTCTTTGCTTTCCTTTGGAACAGAAACATTTGGTTTTAAAGGACCTTCTTTATTTCTGGTGAAGCTCCCAAATATTTGCTGTCTCAAGCATGTCACTTTCTTTGATGTTCTCTCACTGACTGCCTAGAGAGTATCTATCTTCACCTTCCAACTCTACGAACACCTGTCAGGGATGGTCTAGATAATGCTTAGTCCTGCCTTGAGTACAGGGGACTGGACTAGATGACCTCTCGAGGTCCCTTCAAATTCTATGATTCTATGATTACATAAAGTCTCTCAGTTTCCAGTGAGACTGTTATGCAAACCTGATTTCTATAGCTGGTTTGGCTTTATATCTTTATTACTGGAGCACTGGCAGTTGCGTCTACCTAAAGAAATAATCGCTCTTATTAAACTGGCTGAGTCATGATCTGAAGTAAGTGTAACCCACCAGTCTTTGAGTGTTGTGTGTCTCCTTCTGCACCCTGATCCACAGAGGATAGAAGTCAGGTACAGCTCTTTGCTTGACAGCTTTACTCTTTAGCTCTAACTAGAGAGACTCGTGCTTTCAGCTTTGGAGGTAGGAGTGTGGCATGGAAGAATCAGAAGAGAGCAGGACTCAGAACAGCAAAGGCAATTGGAAACAGCAAGCAGAGATGTGGGCATGGGCAGAGCTGTGCAGGGTATTGAATATGACGAGGAGAAACTTGACCTTGATGTTGGATAGCAAGGGGAAGCCAGCTAAGAGAGACAAAGAGGGGAGTGACATGATCCGGAGTTGTGGGGAGGAAAGGAGAGAAGGACCTACCGGTGGGACATGACAAAATAGGTTGAGGAGGGTCATGAGGCTTGGGAAAGGGTAAGGCAGAGGGAGCCAAAGAATAACTTCTTTATTTGCATTGTAGTAATACCTAGAGGCCAGGACCCCATTGTCCAGGGCACTTAGGATGACCAGATAGCAAGTGTGAAAAATTGGGAGAGGGGGAGAGGTAATAGTTGCCTATATAAGACAAAGCTCCTAATATTGGGACAATCCCGATAATATCAGGACCTCTGGTCACCCTAAGGGCACTGTACATGCATGTGTTGTCTCTTGTCTTATATTTAGATTATAAACTCCTTGGGGGCAGAGGCCATTTTTTATTCTGTATTTGTACAGCACCTAGCATAGTGGGGTCTTAGTCTATATCTAGGGTTCCTAGGTCCATGATAATACAAATAAATAATAATAATAGTAATTATATAATATAGAGCAGGGGTTCTCAAACTGGGGGTCGAGACCCCTCAGGGAGTCACAAGGTTATTACATGGGGGGTCGCGAGCTGTCAACCTCCACCCCAAATCCTGCTTTGCCTCCAGCATTTATAATGGTGTTAAATATATTAAAAAGTGTTTTTAATTTATAAGGGGGGGTCGCACTCAGAGGCTTGCTATGTGAAAGGGGCACCAGTAAAAAAGTTTGAGAGCCACTGATATAGAGACAATCCTACCCCCAAAAGCTTACAATCTAAAACTATAGATGAGTACAATAAACTGATGGTGGGAGCCCAAAGAGACACTGAGATGTCTCTGAAGCAGCTGACACCACTAACGAAAACTGCTCAGCAAGTTCCCAAAATTATGCTTACAAAAGGTTTAAAATCTCCAGTTCTACATTTTGAAAAAATCCCCACTCCTGGCCAGTGTGTGAGCTGAGAGGAATAACAGCTGGGCAAGTCAGTGCAACCAGGAGCTGTAGCCACTTTCGCCCTGGAATGGAGCAAACCCGGGAACCTCTCCCAATGTTAATTGTGGTGGATTTTTTTCCAGGGATGGGAGGGGAATGGAAAACTGCAGCGAGAAAAACCAACAAGGGCCCGAAATTCAAAGCCGAGGAAATTCGCAACGGGAAATCTAGTTGAGACAGCTGTGCTGAGGGTGAGCTAATTCAGGGCTGACCGAGCAACTTCCATTATGTAATATTTTGCTTTGATGGGCCATAAAAATGAGTTTGTTGGTCCAGTCCTTGCTCCTGACACCTGCTAAATCTGCGACTTTCAAGGTGGAGCTGTCAAGGGCAGCACTGCGTCAGATACTGTACAAACACATGTGGATTTAATTGTTGAGAAGCAAGCAGACCCTGCACAGAAGCTGTATTTGCTGAGCTCCTGACTGTTTTTTCAGGATGTGTTTCTATGCATATTCTAGGACAGTGTTAAAAAACCCAGAAGAAGAATAAATTATCACTCAGGTAGCATCTACCAATTAATGCCAATTATGCCTAGAGCAGTGGCTCTCAACCTTTCCAGACTACTGTACTCCTTTCAGGAGTCTGATTTGTCTTGCGTACCCCCAGATACACCTCACTTAAAAATTACTTGCTTACAAAATCAGACATAAAAATACAAGTGACACAGCATACTAGTACTGAAAAACTGCTTACATTCTCATTTTTACCATATAATTGTAAAATAAATCAATTGGAATATAAATATTGTACTTACATTTCAGTTCATAGTATACAGAGCAGTATAAACACGTCATTTTCTGTATGAAATTTTAGTCTGTACTGACTTTGCTAGTGCTTTTTATATAGCCTATTGTAAAACTAGGCAAATATCTAGAGGAGTTGAGGTACCCGCTGGAAGACTGAGAATCACTGGCCTAAAGCACTAAAGGTTCACTTCTGACTCTGGCTGTATCCTTCCCCTTCCCAGATACATAGAAAATGCCCCCTTATTTTAGATCAAAAGAAGAGGAGAGAAAAGGTTTAAATCACAAACCCTTTATTTTATTAAGAAGCCCCCAGGACAGCAGCTTTGGAAGTTCCATGCAATGCACATACTGCCCCCCGCACTCTCACACCAACCACAGAACAATGCATGTCTACAAAAAGAAACCAGTGACAACCACTGGCGAGTATTCATCACGAAGGATCCCAGCATCATGTGGAGTCTATGGGCCGACTCTGTGCTGCACCTCCTTTGAGCTGCCTGGATTCTGGGCCAGCTGGGGACTGATGTGTTCCCTAGTGTAATTTAGAGCAGCCCCGAGGGCCACTTTAATTTACGGCAGCATTTCCCAGTTCCCTGTGGACTGTGCCATGCCTTGGATCAACTGAGAATCCCTATAGCACTCAGTGCTATGGAAACATCGTTCTTACCCCTGACATGGCCCTTCCTAGGATCACCCTGGCACAATTGCTATCCCAGGGGCTCCAAGAGGGGCAGCACAAAGCCATATATGGCAACTCTACAGCACTCCAGCACTGGGGAAATTCTCTTGGCCCCTGAACGTCTCTGAAGCAATGCATAGGGGCTGGTCTGGAAACCAGAATTTGCTCCTCTACGTATAAAGGCCCGGGGGAAATAATGTGCCCTCTAGGGAGGAACAAAGCAGCCTGTCTGAAACTTCAACACTACAGAGCAAATTTGAGGAAGAGACTTTTCCAGCTTAAACTCCAGGGAGGATTTGCAGGAGAAGCGCCGCAGTATGTTTTTAAGGAAGAAGTGAGGTGGCGCAGCAGCCATATGGGCATGATGCCAGGGTAACTCCCAGCACTCCAGGAAGCAGCCTTGCTACTTCTCACAGGGAAACATCACACCAGGATCCCCAGTAGGTCTAACAGCTGAATTCTAAAAGACAACGCAGGCTAATGCCAGTCAAGTGGGCTAATACATTCGACCACCTGTGTCCGTGTGTCTGAACTAGCTGGTCAGAGGCAGGCCTGACTTTAGGATTTTTCGCCTTGGGGGATCCAAACCCCTTAATACTTGATACCCACCCATCCAATCCCTTTAAATCCTCCTTCCTACCCAGCTAATACCCTCAAATTCACCTTCCCCTCACACCAAGTCCTTCAGCTTCCTCCCCCTCTTCCTCTCATTTCCAGACCCTGAGAGAACAGCTAGACTCCACCCATTTATCCTCTTTCCCCACAACCCCACAGTAAAGGTGGGAGCATCCCAGGGATATGTAGTCCACCCCCTCCTCCCTCCAAACTGGGTTTCAAGGTCCCATACCTGTTTCTAGTGGTCTCTCCAGACCACACTACCTGCTGCTTTGTGTGGTCTGACTGGCAGTGCTACATTCTTGTATTATCCATTGTCTTCTCCCTCTCCTGACAAAGGTCAGTTGTTTTGTACTTTAGCCTTTTAATGAAATGAAAAACAACTGGTAGTGAGGAGACCGGCCGGCTGCTACCAGTTTCCAGGAGGGGCCTGGAAGAGCAGGGCAAAACGGCAAAGATTTTTGGAAAGGGAAGAGAGAGCACATAAAGTCATTCGGCCTGGGCAAGTAAATATGCTGTCACTAATGCCCAGAAGGGATCAGCTTGTTTTAAATAAACTCACAAAGCCCCCTGAAATAAAACACAATGTTTTAAAATGTCAGAGATTAATTTTCTGACTTCAAAGTGGTATTAATGCAGGGCTTGACTAAGGTTTCCTGTGCAAGTAGTTTCCCCCCCGAGCAATGATTTCAAGAATCCGCCTTGTTTTAAAGCTGGCATTTGCTGCAGCTGCAGACCTGGAGTATTTTCGATCCCCTCTGAGTGCTGGAACGCTATCCAACAATTAAACCACAACCCTGAAACAATCAAACATCTGTTTGGAGACAGGCTGCTCAGTGACTGACATCCTCCCGCCAGTGCAAACTCTGGCTGCTGAGTGATTCCTGTCCTCTATGTGTGTGTGTATATGTGTATGTGTATGTGTGTGCACATGCACACACATATGCTGGGTGTATGTTTGTTGATCTGTGGGTATATATTGTCTATCCAAGTAAGTTTTTTGATGTGTGTTTCTGGGTGTGTGCTGTGGTGTGTATACTTGTAAGCATGTTTGTTGCTATGTGTATCTGGATTGTATGTGTGTGTACAGATTCATTTGTGGAAGTCTGTCTGCTGATGCATGTGCAAGTGTCTGGGTTTTGTGTGTGTGTGTGTGTGTGTGATTAGACTTGTTTGGGGAAGAGTGTGTGTGTTTACGGATGTGTATGTGTCTGGGTGTCATGCTGTATATCTCGTGACGGGTTGGTTTGTCACTATGTCTGTATAGTTTGTTTGTGGCAGGGTATGTGTGTTTATTGATGTGTGTGACATCAGATGATATGTTTCTGGAAGACTGTGTAATGGTGTGTTGGGGAGATGTAGTTTTGTTTATAGATGGGCATGTGGTTTTTGTTTACGACTCAGGTTGCATGTATGTTTTGTAGGGTTGTGTGTGTGTTGATGTTTCTGGGTGCAAGTGCCTGTACCTTTGTCTGTGGATGGCTGTGCGTATTTATTGATGTGTGTATCAGACAATGTGGGTCTGCGCAGGTGTGGTTGTGGAGAGTTGTGTGTTGAAGTGTATTTGCTGTTTTGGGGGAGGCGAGGTGAGTCAGGCAGTGAGCTCTGCCCACAGCAGGATAGAACCTCTGATCTGCTCCAGTGTCTGGAACTAGGTCTGTCTTTGCAGCAGTTGGCCTACAGAGCTTAAAGTCCAGTACAGCTGTAGCCAGTGGCGGTTCTCCTCTCTCCCAATGGAGAGTGGTTTGGATGTTAGCTCTGGAGCTGTATTCCTACTTAGACCAAGACATCCTGCATGGCCAAAGAACTATGACGGCTCCCGCAAACAATTACCTATTGATCTCTTTGAATTTTCTGAGCCACAAAGCAGTGCTTTTCAGCTGGGATTTCCCAAGGAGCCTATGGGAATTAGGCATCCAACTCCCAGTCAAGAGGATCTAGGCGCATTATTTTCCCCCTTAGGCTCTTTTCGAAATGCCAGTCTTAAGCATTTCTTCCTTGGCTCAGAGGTGGAAAATGGGTTATGCTTTGGTAGTGTTTGAGAGTCTTTGACTATTTGGAGGTGGCAGAGGTGTAAGCTTTGTGGGTTAGACCACACCCCTCCTCTCTGCCAGCACCTCCTGGGAGGTGACTGCAGGACTCATGCATTCACACATGCGATCCCTCCCATATTTTTGTTGTGTGTGCACTGGGAAGCAGAAGCCTTCTCCCCTGGCTGTGAGGCTCTGCTCAGAGATTCACACCTTCCTGACCTGTAGGCAGTGATGAGCTGAATTCAGAGCGACCCTTGAGAAGCACTTCTACATGTGGCTCTCCCCAACATGGCTGTCCATGGGTCTCACCAGTCAGGGGTGCCTGTGACTTGCACAGTCTGCCAGGTACCGCGTGAGGGCACTTTATGACGTATGTGACAATCAGCTGAACACCACCTGATGGGCTACACTCCACTCCAAAAGCGACACTTTTGATTGGCTGGGTTAGAACTGCTGCCAGTCCTGAAGTCCAGTCCAAAGGGCAGAAGATAGGACCTTTCCCATCAAGGGTCCACAGCTCTAGAACTATCTCCCCCGCCCTCCCTCCCCCCACACACACTGATCACATCCTTGGCATCCTTCAGGGCACGTTTTGTGCAGTAGGTTGCGTGTGCGTGGTGGGGCGTGTAGGATAATGAAAGGCATATTGTTTCTTTTGCTCAGCTCCTGTTTGGGTTAGATACCATGGCACACTGCCTTGTATTTATAATTGTGCTTTATGTACATTTCATTAAGGCACTGAGAGGCCCGTGGGTGCCAATCAATTAAAAACCACCACTGCTGCTAATAACATTAATGAAGCTCGCCCTGGGCTCATAATAACCCTGGCAGATTTGTAGAACCTTTTGAAGGAACCAGAAAGTCTCCTCACTCAGCAGGTTTATTCCAGCTCTGCTCATCCTATTTGCTCCTCTCCAGCCTCCCGCTCTGCCCTGCAGGAACTGGTGAAAACAGCTCCCAAAGCTGTTCTGGTTCCCATTTCCACCTTCCTGAGCACCCTGGGACGGGCTCCGTGTTCCTTGGAACTATGGGGAGTTCACCCTAGTCGTAGTATGTGAGCCTCTCACAATCACTCTCGGGTTTTATCCTCACAACACCACTGTGAAGTAGGGAATGATTATCCCCACTTTACTGATGGGGAATTGAGGCACAGAGAAGAAGTAATATGCCCAGTTTCACAGACGGCATCTGTGGCAGAGACACGAACAGACCCCCATATCTCCAGAATCACAGTCCACCGTCCTGTCTGCTAAACCAGTGTTTCTCAACCTTTTTGATACTAGGGACCAGCTTGCTGCCTTCCTAAAATGTGTCAGGGAGATCTCAGGGACCGGCGCCAGTCCACAGACTGTCAGTTGAGAAACACTGTGCTAGAGCATCCTTCTTATCCTGCATCCCTTTTTCATCTACAAGTAGGCCTTTACACCACAGCCATATCATGGTCTATGCACATCCACCAGCTACATGCTCCTGCTATGTAAGAAAACCTGCACAGGAGGCACTCTGAGTTTCCACTCCTGGAATTCCTTCTGAATTGTCTTGTTGGGGGTAGAGGTACTTGTTTCCTTACAAAAATGGAAAGCTAATTCACTTCTTAAAGCCATGCATGGCCTGAGATGTGCCCAGAGGTTGGGGGGATAATGGAACACAGAAGCTGCTTGCTCTTTCTCCCACACACTGCAGGTTTGACCCACAATGTGCTCCAATGTGTTGCCCTCAATTCTCCATAGCAGAGGGGTGCACATGGCCCCTTGTCAATATTATGAGCTGCTCTTTTGCTAACCAACGTTCTCCTGCACCCTCTATCTCCAGAAATATCTGAGGCACAGTTTAGGGAAGTCCTGAACTGTCCATCGCTTTGTTCATTTGCAAAGACAGATGTGAAATAAGTTTTAATCTCTCTGCTATTCTCATCTTATCTGTCTCTAATTCCCTGACTGTCAGACCAAGAAGCATTGAACTGTTCCTTCAGAATTTGTTAATTATTTGTTGCATGACCGCTGAATTTTTATTCAGGGTAATTTACTTTGCAGTTTAGCACATTCCTCCACTTCATAACTAGCCCAAACCTCAGAAAGTCCCCAATATTTACCCTTGAGAAACTTTTGGCTCATTATTCATCCAAACAACGAGTAAGTTGGGAGAAGTATGATCACAATTTGCAAGTATCTGAAGAGGGCAAAGACCAAAGAAGGACAGGAATTGCTTATGAAGGTACATGAGGATGCAACTGGGAGGAATGGGATGAAACAGAGCAATAGGAAAACTTCAGCTGAATATTGGGCAAAGTGGAGTAGAAGTGAGATCTCCAGGACACTGGAATAATTTCCCAAGAGACATGGTGGAAGAATTGCCAAAGGGTAAAAAACCCATGTCCATGCACATGAGTTGCCCTTGCAAACATGGACCCAGAATTCTGAATGCAGCTTCTGGGATCTAGGAAAAGTACCTACAAAAGGCCAGGTATATGCCCAACCAGCCCTTTACACATGCATATTCCCCAAGTTGTGCACACAACCCCAGGCATTATTTCTCGCTGTTATTGTTTGAAATATATTGCATAGGAACCTTTCTCCTCAGTCAATAGGGTCCTTCATAATCTAAGTCTGGTATGGGGATTTTGCTGGGGGAAGGGCCTGTGTGATAGAGCAGCTGGCGGCACCATATTCTTTACATGGAGAGGGAGATGCAGAAAGTGGCTGATCAGACCTGCATTTGGAAGGGGATTTGCCATGCAGGGTCCCGTCTAAGCTGACAGCAGCAGAGCCTTGACTTCTGCTTGCTCTCCTCCGGGGGGCCCATCAAATCCCGACATCTGCTGTTCCAGCGCGCAGCTGTGCAGGGGTCCGGGCGAGAACCATCCCGCTTGTCCAGCTGCTCTTCCATTCACTGTCACTCGGCAAGTAGCTATTTCACAGTCCTTACTGGAGACAATGGGATCTTTCAGGGATGAAATCAGATCCTTGACTCTGATAGTGAGGCAGCTGTGGGACACATGAAGGCTCTTCCTTGCTGACTCTTCCTTGTCTCACAAGGCTCAGATTCAAAGGGTTGCACTGAAACATCCTCAGCCCTCCCCTCCTTCCCCCTCACAAAGGTCAGCGCTGCAGGGTTGATTCTAGGAAAGAGGGGAATATTTGGTACCCTTTGGATAGATAGATAGATAGATAGATAGATAGATAGATAGATAGATAGATAGATAGATAGATAGATAGATCGTGAGTGTGGATGGCAATAGATTAGATTAGATATTTTGAAGGCGGAATCAAATGAAAGAGATTTGCAAAGAACAAATTACACCAAAATAATACCTTCCATTTTTTTGTGCTCTTCTAATCTCAAAAGAAGGCAAAGTGCTTTACAAGCTGTATATAGAGAACTTCTCTCATCACTGAAGTGCAGCCACCTCTGGCGTGGAAGGCAGCAGCTGCTTAATAGCACTCAATAACACTACACAGCAGTTTGGCACAAGCTCCCTAACAGCATGCTAGGACATTGGGTTCATTACTGTCTGAAAAGGAAGAGTGCCACCTACTGAATCACTACCATTTTCCATAGCATCCTTAGCTTCCCTCTGAGGCTCAGGTTTCCTACCCAAGTACTAATCAAGCCCGATCCTGCTTAGCTTTCTAACTATCCAAACTTCAGGACATTTGCAGTGCTGATGAGGAAAATGCAGATATGGCACAGAAAGCACTGATGGCTGCAGGGCTTGTTTCTGAGCATAGAGCAGAGGAAGGGAGGCACCTATGGGTCAGTCAGGACTGTGGGTCAGTCAAGAGCCCTTTCTTTTCAATATCACCAGACTCCATAGAATAGTCTTCAGAATGAAACAAACATACATGCTGGTACACATAATTCTACAGCTGGAATCATGCTTTAACTAGAGAGAGACCAACAGGGACACAAGGTCTGAATTCCTTCTAACTTGGGGCTGAGTCCCCATCTCTATCATGGGACCAAACCAAACCCCAATGTCCCTGACCAATGCGGGAATTTGGACCTGGAGGAGAATCTGGAACAGCTAGGGGACTCTTTTCCAAGCCTTTAATCTGTTCTGCATTCCTGCAAAGCACGGGGCGAGTATGGTGCTTATGCAGCATCATACTACAAGTGCTTTCAATGAACATTCTCTCCCATCTGCTGACTTGTGTGGTGTGTTCCAACCCCCTGGCATCTCTTCGCCCTAGCCTAATTCCTACTGACCCTCCATGTTACACTCTCTTCTTCTTTTCTCTTCTCCACTTACCATCCTCCCCTCAGCATGCTTCTTCCTCTGTTTGTCCCTCTGCTCAGCTGATCCCTGTCTAACTAAACCCCACTCAAAACAAAATAGAAAGCCAGCCAAAATGAGGGTTTATATTCATGGCACCAACATGTTCTTTGCAAACCATCCCATTGGCCATTCTCCTTGTATGTTATACCTCACTCCCTTTATTCTCCAGGGCAGGGATTGTCTCTTACTCTGTATTTGTACAGGGCCTAGCACAATGGGGCCCCAATGTTGGTTGGGGTCATTAGGTGCTACCATAAACAAATAAACAATAATAATAATAAAAATAATAATATTGTAATTAGCAGGGAGCTCAGGCCCGAGAGCTGGGAAAAAGGCATCTTGCAGGCTGCAAATGGGATTTCTGAAGTTTATGTGGGTACAGAGGGAGGCAGGGGTAGAAGCAGGAAACTCCTCCTGAATCTACCCCATGCAAAGATAACAGCCACCCCAAAAAATCATGACAGTAATTCATCCATACAAGCAGCAGCACCCCTTTCACTCATAATAATTCCATACACAAAAAGCAAAATATGCAGTTTCAGTGGGAAATGTCCTTTTTTTTAAGACTAAGGGAAATGATAAGAAAGAACGGACAAACAAAGTTTCCCGGGAAGAACATGCTGTTTGCATCTCCTCTCTCTGTAGCAACTCTCATAACATAACAAATTGCTAAGCTCTACCCAGAATTTTAAAGATGTGATATGCAGAAAACAAAAGGCATGACAACTCCACAGCTACATGCTAACCTCTTCAAGGCTGCTGTTCCACCTTTAATTTTGGCTTTATTCTGCTTATATATTTAAGCGGACAGAAAGTCTTCAGTTAATGCTGGTGGCACATTTATGAGCTGCTTGGTAAGTAGCATGCATCTCACAGTATAGTGATGAACAAATAACAGGAATTTCAAACATGCGACATATGGCAGATGCTTTCCTTATATGACACTTTTAAAGGTCTTGGATGCACTTCAGAGCAGCCATAGATATGTTCTCCTTGTTTAGAATATTATCCTGCCCATAACTAGTAGGTCGTATTTCAAAGTTTATCCAGTGTAATGACAACCCTGAGCTGCGTTTACTCATACTGGCTTCCTGTCTTTTACCACATCAAGTCCCAGCTCCTCACCCTCATCTTCAAGGCCTCACATCTCTGTTCTATCCCACCCCTGCCTCCTAACTACTCTCTTTGGGCCTGATACTGAGTAACTCCGCTCATGGGAGCATTTCTATTGACATCAACATAATTGCTCACTTGAGTAAAGTGACTCACAATTGTAAGTACACGCAGCGTTTGGCCTTTTGTTTCCCCCCAAGCCTCCATTTCATGTCTCCCCTTTGCTCTGCTTTTATGCTTACAACAGATTCCCACTTCCAGTCCTCCTTTAAATCCCTCCTGAAAACCCATCTCTTCTGTTGTGTCATCCACCCTAGTAAAACGTGTGTCATTGTCTACTTGTTGTGGCTACTCCACATAAGAGGATAAGAGTCTACAACTGCTACTGGTTGGGGGAGTTATTTCTTTAGCTCATGAGGGAGGTTCAAGCTTTTAGCACTGAAGCTCCAGGTTTCAAACTCCTTTGATGACCCAAGTGAGGGACTCTTCTGCAGGGTCCCATCACTGATTTCCATCATGCCCTCTCACTATTACATATTTGAACTATTATCCCACATATATTTTCACTGCAGAATTAGATTACAGATGGAAGGGGCGGTGTCTCTGGAGGGTTTGCAAAGTGCCATGAAGACACCTATGGGGCCCCATAAATATTCATCAGTGTTCAACAATTAATAATAATAATTAAGGGATTTATAATAATACATTCACACAAATATTTTGACATCCTCTCTTCTCCTTAAGAACTTGATTAGCAATTTAACGTTTGGCAATTATTTTTTTATTTATTGATGAGCAAAGGGTAGTAGATGGAGATACTATAAGGTGAGTGCAAAACTGGTTGGAAAACCGTTTCCAGAGAATAGTTATCAGTGGTTCACAGTCATACTGGAAGGGCATAATGAGTGGGGTCCCGCAGGGATCAGTTCTGGGTCTGGTTCTGTTCAATATCTTCATCAATGATTTAGATAATGGCATAAAGAGTACAAGCAGCAAAGAGTCCTGTGGCACCTTATAGACTAACAGACTTATTGGAGCATGAGCTTTCGTGGGTGAATACCCACTTCTTCGGATGCATGTAGTGGAAATTTCCAGGGGCAGGTATAAATATGCAAGCAAGAGGAGTCAGGCTAGAGATAACGAAGTTAGTTCAATCAGGGAGGATGAGGCCCTCTTCTAGCTGTTGAGGTGTGAACACCAAGGGAGGAGAAAATGCTTTTGTAGTTGGCTAGCCACTCACAGTCTTTGTTTAATCCTGAGCTGATGGTGTCAAATTTGCAGATGAACTGAAGCTCAGCAGTTTCTCTTTGAAGTCTGGTCCTGAAGTTTTTTTGCTGCAGGATGGCTACCTTTAAATCTGCTATTGTGTGTCCAGGAGGGTTGAAGTGTTCTCCTACAAGTTTTTGTATATTGCCATTCCTAATATCTGATTTGTGTCCATTTATCCTTTTACGTAGGGACTGTCCAGTTTGGCTGATGTACATAGCAGAGGGGCATTGCTGGCATATGATGGCATCTGTTAGTCTATAAGGTGCCACAGGACTCTTTGCTGCTTTTACAGATCCAGACTAACACGGCTACCCCTTTGATACTTGATACAGAGTACAGTACACTTATAAGTTTGCAGATGATACCAAGCTGGGAGGGGTTGGAAGTGCTCTGGAAGATAGGATTAAAATACAAAATGCTCTGGACAAACTGGAGAAATGGTCTAACGTAAATAGTATGAAATTCAATAAGGACAAATGCAGAGTACTCCATGTAGGAAGGAACAATCAGTTGCACGCATACAAACAGCGAAATGACTGCCTAGAAAAGAGTATGGAAAGGGATCTGGGGGTCATAGTGGACCACAAGCTAAATATGAGACAACAGTGTAACGCTGTTGCAAAAAAAGCGAACATCATTCTGGGCTGTATTAGCAGCAGTGTTGTAAGCAAGACACTTCTGCTCTACTCTGCTCTGATTAGGCCTCAACTGGAGTATTGTGTCCAGTTCTGGGCACCACATTTCAAGAAGGATGTGAACAAATTGGAGAGAGTCCAGAGAAGATCAGCAAAAATGATTAAAAGTCTAGAAAATATGACCTATGAGGGAAGATTGAAAAAATTGGGTTTGTTTAGTCTGGAAAAGAGAAGACTGAGAGGGGATGTGATAACAGTTTTCAAGTATGTAAAAGGTTGTTACAAGGAGGAGGAAGAAAAATTGTTTTTTCTTAACCTCTGAGGATAAGACAAGAAGCAATGGGCTTAAATTGCAGCAAGGTTGGACATTAGGAAAAACTTCCTAACTGTCAGTGTGGTTAAGCACTGGAATAAATTGCCTAGGGAGGTTGTAGAATCTCCATCATTGGAGATTTTTAAGAGTATGTTAGACAAACACCTGTCAGGGATGATCTAGATAATTAGCCCTGCCACAAGTGTAGGGGACTGGACTAGATGACCTCTCGAGGTCCCTTCTAGTTCTATGATTCTATGATCACAGACACTTATTAAGTAGGTGAACCCTTTCCATAGCTGAGATATTATTATCTAGGGAGAATGTAATTACGATCAGGTTAACTTTAATCCATGGGTTTCCCATTAATCCCAGGCCCTGATACAAGAAGGTGTTTAAGCACATGCTTAAGTTCCTTCTGGTTCAGGATAGCATTTAAACACATGCTTAATGTTCAGCACACACAAAGCACATGCTTAAAGTTAATCACATGCTTAAATGTTGTACTAAAGGAGGGATGCTTTACTGAATCGCGGCTGCTGTCCCATGTGTAACAAGCTTTAAATGTCTCTTTATTCTGTCACAGGGCAACTGCTCTGTTCTAACCCTCTCTGCAACCTTTGTGCTCCACGTCTATGTTCACCTGTCTCCCGATTAACTCGTCCCTTGCTGAGGCACACAAAGCTGATGTTCATACAGTGGCAACAGTGCTCGAGCCCTGGCTACCCTAGCGGTGACTAGTGCTGTCACTAACACAGGTGCAGTTTCATCATTGCTGGAAAACTGACCCAACGTTTTCTGGGGCAGATGCATCCCAACAGTATGGCACAACTTGGGCTCAGTTCAAGGCTCGGGCAACAAAAACCCAAGCCCATTGGGTGGACCTGAGGAGATGTGGGCCCCCTTTAGCATATTCATCAGACCTATATCTCAGAAGGCCCCATTCAAAACCATTGAAGTCAATGGAACAACTCCCGTGGATTTCAATGGACTTTGGATCAGGACCAAAGTGCCTCAGGATCCCTTGGGCATGAGAGCTGCTGTATAAAGCCAACTTCCAGCCCTAGCAAATTGTTTAAAAGTGCATTTGGAAACAGAGGAAACAGCTCAGATTGTGTCTGATAAGAGACGACACATATCTAAGAAAGAAACTTTCTGGAAATCCAAAGCCAATGCGTGAGTGTGTAATAAATTGGGACCCTCGGGGAGGCAGGGTTCAGCCAATAGGATTCTCTTTTATTATCATTGTTAAATAAATCATTGTTTGAAGGCAGTGTTGCTGGGGAGCACAGCGATTGAAGCTGCACATCATTTCTTTCATCCGGGCTCTGAGCTGGCGAGTGGACTGGGCTCTGTCCATCCAGAGGCCCCACTCCCAATGCTCTCATTTTGCAGGAATCCGTTGGTGCAACTCCTGTTGCTAGAAGAATTGGCTGACATCTTCAAACATCTCTAGCGACGTGCTGGGGAGATGATGCTGAAGTCTGAATGCTGTCTGCAGGCCTTCTCACCGTCCCACGCCTCCCCCTCCCCCACCTCCCTAGCAATTGTCTGGAGACTGGGAGGGGGCAACATTTATCTATAGATAAGGAAATATCATTTAGCAAACCTTTCAGTTTTCTGAGGTTTGGGGTTTTCCTCTTGCCTTGGTTTCTAGAAGGGGTCAGCTGTTTAGGCTGCATCTCTCTGTCTGAGTTCAATGCTGGGTGCCTAAAGCACATACCACAGTGGTGTTGTACTCTCTGCACAGGGATTTTCATTCCATTGTTAGTGCATCATTGACGGGACGTGGCGATTCCTGGTCACATATGCTGCTCGTCTGGCCCTCCTTGTCATAGGCGCAGAATTTGTAACAAGGGGCTGGATGGGTTAGGGACGGTGTATGGAGGCGATTGCAGAACTGGTGATTGGATTTTACAGCCATCCTGCTGCATGTGCCTCTCTCTTGCAATTCATCCCACTCTTCATCATGCCAAGTCTTAAGCCCAAATGTATGCACTCTTTGCCCTTGTCTCTTCTTTTTAACCCTGAGCGATTCTGAGTAAGGATTGGGAGTTCATCTCTAAACCAGTAAAAGTCAAAATCAAGAAGGGCCAAGTCTGCAGCCAAGCTGCCTCAGAGGATGTGGACAGCACACCATCAGATGAAAGGGAAATGGGGAATAGGGAAGAAAAGTGGGAAGCAAATACTGAGAACAAGAGAGCCACAGCCCAACTGGTTAGGGATAAGCATGCCAGACTGAAAGGAACTGGTCCTAGTGGGTCATTTCCATCAATGGGATCCATCTGAGAAGTTTCTAGTCCTTAGTGAACCTAGGGATGCAGAGCAGACCCCTCCCCCAACCAGTTGTCACTGCCAGATAGGGGCATACAGCTCTCCCCTGCTCTTATTTGCAGTTGGATATGCTGGAATGTGAGCTGGTCCCGTATGTCTCTGAGATCCCTGATCTCCTGAGTCGGCAAGATCGAGCCCAGCTTTCTCATGAAATTTCCAACACCTCCTGCTCTCTATCACATCAGAATGGACTTAAATGCAGTAGTTTGGCATCACAACTGATGGGCTGTGGCAGAACCAGAAGCAGAAGGGGGCATGGAAATATAAAAAAGCAGGAGCTCTCAAGTTTTTATGACCTCAAAAAAGTTGCACTTGAGAGTCATTTTGAATGAAAGGTTGGCCCAATTTTTATTTTATTGGAACCATTTCACCCATCTTCAGTAAAGATAAGACCACAGCATGATCACAGGGCATGCATCTTCTTCCTAATTTGATGGAAGGGTTGTGTATGTAGCACCCAGTGATGCTAACAAGAGTATTCTACCTGTGGGAATTCCCTGCACCTTGAGATGAGAGAAGACCATTGGCTGAGCAAGAACTTAGTAACTAAAATTAAATATATTTTCCTTCCTTCCTTCCTTCCTTCCTTCCTTTCTTTCTTTCTTTCTTTCTTTCTCACTAATACCAACATTGTAGTAGCAGTTAGGCCCAATACTCTTGCTTCATTTATGCTAAGATGCTGTAGTAAAACCTCTAATAAGAAAAAACTTTCTGCATACTCCATGGCTTCACTATTGTGGACAGTAGCAGCATCAAGGCGCTCAGAAACAGGCTTAATTGTAAGATAATAACTGTGTTTGTATTTTATGCCTTTGTCTTCAGTTTCTGGTGTGGAACTAGCCCACAATGGTAATTTATCTCTGCTCTTCTTGTATTCTGTTTCCTAAGCATCAGTGAGAGTGAAGCTGATGGAAAGATGGTTGCTTGATTCATAAGTGGAAGAAGAATTTGAGAGAGAGATGTAGGCAACTGGCAGGGCCCAAATCCTGATGTGACATATACTACAGACAAACCGATTGCCACAGATCTTCAGCTGATGTAAATGGCTACAGCCACATTGACTTGGAACTGGCTTAATTTAGTCACAGATTTTAAGGCCAGAAAAGATCATCTTGTCTCCTGCAAAATATAGGCAAGTTACACCAGTTGAAGAACTCGTCCATTGACTTGAATCAGGTTGCAAAGGATGTACATTAGGATGGGATTTGGCCATCTCTGAAAAGATGAGAAAGACCAGACCAAAGTCTTTTTCTAAAGATTCCAGTGGAGGGGGAGGCTCTGAAACTGAGATTCTTTCAACTCTGTAGCATGGAAACCAATCTCTTTATTTAAGAAAACTTGTTCTGTTGCATTCTGAGTCATTTTCCATTGGAGAGAAAATTGGTTTCTTTAATCAACTTCTAAAACTTTTTGCTAAACTCCAAACTTCCCCAGGTTCAATCACCCCCAACCCCCAAAACAGTATTTTGGGGGCCAATGATCAGAGTAAAGAGATACTTCCAGGGAGCAGGTGATCATCCCTTGCTTCCAGTTTGTCCCCTTCATGCCTGACGGCTGTACTAATTAAACAAGACATTGGACAGGTTTAATACCTCATATTATTCCCCCCCACCCTCAGCTTTTTGAAAAGTTTCCAAAAATATCAGGCAAGGAAATGAAATCTGCATCCCAAGGAAAAGATCCATTTCCAAACCATTAATCTTTCCTTATGACATGTTTTGGAATACAAATGTATCCAGAGGGGGGTTATTCAGCAATATGTTGTGTTCATGTAACTGATCAGATCGGGGTTTTATTATAGTGGTACATGTGTTAACAATAATTCAAACTTTTATTCACTCTGTTTCACCACCACAGCTGCTCTTGGTTTTCCTTATGGCCTCACACTTGGAATGCAAACAGATACATGTACATATTACAGAGAGCTGATGTGTTTTACATTGTTATCCGAGAATTGGGCTTCCTTTTGCATGCTACAGTACTGTAACAAATTCATGATCATGTAGGAACTGCCTGACTGTCACAATGCTGCACACCATAGCTACTCAGAACAGCAGCACTAGAATGCAGATCTAGGCCTCTGTCGCTTCCCACAAAGAGAATCTCTGTTAACTATTAGCAGTATAGCATCTATGAGACAAAGTTGAACTATTCACATTCCATCCAGCAGAGGATCTGCCCCACAAGCACAATAAAAAATGGGCCCTTAAAGAACCCATATTACTAAATGCATGAGGAAACACAGCAGGAAAATATGTAGCCCAGTAGTACGTAATGGTGGTTGAAAAAATTCAAAATTTTTCAATGAAACTAATTGAATTGAAAATTTCCATTTCAGTTCAGTTTTTGGTTTCTTCACCCTCCCTCTTTTACCATGGTAATGGGAGAGGAGAAGAGAGAGCAGGAAAACACAAACCAACCTGAAACACAATGAAAATGTTTTATTTGTTTCAATAAATGAGGACAGGGCTGTCATACCAAGTGATCTGGATTGCTTGATAAACTGGGCCCAGTCAAACAAAATGCATTTTAGTACAGCATTTAGTTATACATCTAGGAACAAGGAATGCAGGCCATACCTACAGATGGGGGATGGTATCCTGGAAAACAGTGACTCTGAAAAGGATTTAGGTGTCACAGTGGACAAACAACTGCCAGTGTGATGCTGTGGCAAAAAGCTAATGTGATCCTGGGATGGATAAACAGGAGAATAGTGAGTAGGAAGAGTGAGATGATTTTACCTCTGTAGATGGCTTTGGTGATACAACACTGGAAAATGCCTTACTATGCCTCAATCTGTTCAGTTTATCTAAAAGAAGATGGAGAGGTGACTTGATTATAATGTATAGTATCTTCGTGGGGAGAAAATATTGCGTACTAAAGGGCTCTTTTACCTAGTAGAGAAGGGCAGAACAAGAATCAATGGCTGGAAGCTGAAGCCAAACAACTTCAAGTTAGAAATAAGGTGCAAATTTTTAACAGTGAGGGTGATTAATCCCTGGAACAAACTACGAAGGGAAGTGGAGGGTTCTCTATCACAGGATGTCTTCAGATCAAGACTGGGTGCCTTTTTGGAAGATATGCTTTAGTCAAACAGAAGTTATTAGACTCCGTACTGGAGTAAGTGGGTGAAATGTAATGTCCACTGGGATACAGGAGGTCACACTAGATGATCTAATGGTCCCTTCTGGACTTAAACTCTATAATCTACATTTTTGTTTCCTTCCAAAGGCCATATTTTATTTGAAAAAAAGTTTCAATTACATATTTTACCCAGTACTGTTCAATACAGAGAGTTAGAATTACCCAAACATGGTCTAAACATGACACCCAAGAAGGAGAATGCTGAGAGCCACAACAGAAATACAATGGCCAGAGTTAGACTAGTAAGGGCTTCAATAGATATAATATAAAAAGCATAAGCCCTCTTCCTTCCCTGCCTGAGCCAGTCTCTAAGTAATGGGAGTAGGAAGGAACATTCCTTGGAGAAGGTATTCCTCTAATTTCCAACTGCAGGGTTCTTTTTGTCCCTTCTTTGGAAGCAGCTGGTGCTGGCCACAGTTGGAGACAGGAGAGTGGACTAGATGCTGGTCTGATCTGATCTGTATGGCGATCCTTATGTTCCTCGATTGGAATAATACCCTCTGGGTGAAATTCAGCCCTGGAGTAAGTGGGGTGAACTCCCATTGACTTCATTGGGATTGCTGCTGATCGTGCCAGAGCTGGATCTAAACCTTTATCTCTAGGTATTAGGGATGCACATGCCTTGCTCGTGTGGTCCCGCATTTTTCAGCCATTCATGAGTTCTGTGCTCGTTGCTAGCTGTGGACAATAGCTGCCTTCCCCTCCAATCTATATCTAAACAAGTGGGACACTGAAGTTCTGATGATGAACCTTTTACAGAGTCCTCTACCTGCTTTATTTGAGAACCTACAACTTAGATTCTATTGCTGGCCGAGGACTTGGCTTTGGCAAACCCCTTGGGATTCAACATTTGGCTGTTCTCTCACCCTCACTTGTGTGTACAGGCTCAAGTTCAAACTTCCTCCTGCTGCCATTTCCTCAACTGGCAACCGGGCTTTCCAAAGAGACATCAAAGGCAGAGCGCTCTTTCCCCTGATCAACCGGAGGGAGAGCCTCAAAGGGCGCTTGCTCTTTGGTTTAGAAAGAAAAAACAAACTCTGTTTAAACATTGCTAAGTGTCTCCTGTTGGCTCCCATCCTTTCTGCATCCCCCCACCAACCCCACCATCTCCTCCTGGCTGGACACACTTCTCAGAACGACTGCAATTCGTTTGCTTTGCATCCACCTAATACCGCCCCATCCATAATGTTAATGGCTCAGACACTGGAATTCGGAAACCAGGCGGCATGCCAGCTGCTGGGTTGTCTTTAGTGCTGTTCATGAGATAAGGAGGCTGTGCAGAGCAACGCGTATGTGATGGTGTCAGCTCTCGTGGAGTGTGAGCTTTTGTGCATGGGCCAGGGAATGTATCTTACTATGGCCTCAATCCCACAAGTCCCTGTGCAATGCACAGCAGAGAACATGTAGCTGCCGTGCTCCAGCAAAAGTGCAAGTGGAGAAGCTAGGCACGGGTGGAAGTAATGTTAGACTTAGTCCTGCATATTTAGTCTCAAACTCCCCTGTCCCCGCACTGCCATGTGCCTGTGTCCTCAATCACAAGAGCACAGGGTGAAACAGGAGTGGGGTATGGATGGAGACATGGGGGTCTTTGGATTGGCAAAGCCTTAAACAATCTTCAGCATGCAAATGACGTACTCAGTGACTTGTTCCATTGTTCAGCCTCACTCCTGCCTCTTGGTGGCCCTGCAGCAAGGCAAGATCAGACTCTACCTGCTGGATTATCTTGCAAAAAACCCTTGTGTTTGCTTCTCTTGCACTGCTGAGCAAATGAGAATTATTGGCCCTCTTATGCCAAATCCACAGAGACAGGCAGCTGTTCTTGCTTTTCATGTCCCACGTTCTCAAAGGTGTTCTAACAGCATTGCTTGGCTAACTGCTGTGGTGCCTCCATCTGCTACCTTTCCAGGTTGCTTTGGCACTGGGTCCTTTGGGATGAGGAAAGCCCTTGCACCTTTGTTCAGCTGGTTCCCTGTCTCCTATGGCAGAAGGGCCATTCCTTTGGGCTAACACCAGTGATACGAAAGGGCCCATTATTGACGCTTCCATTTCCTTTGTCCCTTGTGCCAACTTATGGTGTATCCCTTCAGGTGAAGGTATGGAGGGTCCCGGGGGCTGCAGGAAGAAAACTCTTTTCCCTAACCACCTGGGACTGAGTAATTAAACAAAGACAAGTGAAAAAGATACAGAAATGGACTAGCGTTTTCTGGGGCCTGTTTTTTCTTGACTGTTGTTTTGACTTGTGGGTGTGGTGGTCTCCTCTGGCAGACCCTGTCTGTGAGCTCACCAAGGGTGTTTATAGCACATACCAAAGCACAGACTAGTCTCTGGGCAGCCCTTTCTATTTTCATTTCTGTAGTCACTTTAAGCAGCAGTAATACCATTTGATGTCATATCTCCTTGGTCCACACTCCCACTTATTGGACTTCGCTCTCCTCTCCCATTGATTTCCATGGGATTACTCCTGATTTGCACAAGTGTTAGCAAGAGAAAACCCAGGCTTGTTCATTATGGTTGCAGATCTTAGGGGGCACACAGGAAAAGCATAAGCTTGAATGGTTGAGAACGTGGCTGTGGACAGCGGGTGTGATATTCATGCCTCTGCCTTTTCCGGGCATGGATATCATTTCACTAGCGTGCAGGATAAACTATCAACATTACCTCATCATTGCGATTGGTCACACATTTTTGGGGGAGGGTTTTATATCTCACACACTGAAATCTCATCTCCTCTTCTCCCCTGGGAGGTTTCCTCTGTGACAGACACAATGAGAACAGGAGGGGGCAAAAGAGAGGAAGCAAACACCTGGCCACCTTTTAAAGGCTCATTCCCACCAACTCTGCGATGTTGCAACTGACACTCCAGCTGAGCTAGGCCCTCTCGGTGCCTGCTTCTGCTAATAGCATTTAGATCATGTGTACTGGCTGGCTGAAGTGAGTGGAGTCAGGGATGTTCAGAACCTTAGACAACACTTTGCAGCAACAAGACTATCAAAGCACTTGACAAACAGTTTGTTAGGTCATTTAGGTGAGAGTTCTTGAACCGGGCCCAGTTGTTGCTGAAATCAGTGGACAAACTCTTGTTGACTTCAACAGTAGCTGGACCAGGATCATTATCTCTATTTTACAGAGGGGAAACTGATGCACAGAAAGTGAAATGACTCGCCCAGGGTCACGGAGTGAGTCAGCAGCAGAGCCAGGAATAGAACCCGTGTCTCCTAACACCCATTCCTCTGCTTTGGCCACAGGACCATCCCATATTTCCCATTCATTCATTTCTCTGTACTTTAGAGATGTATGACTAAAGCTCTGCATATCCCCCCTCGTACTTTGAAGCACGGGGGACAAACAGGGATCATTTAAACAGTATCCTTTACATTTTCAGTCTTGGGTTGGGCTTGAAGGTGTTTCACTCCAGGAGACTCCTTAGAACCATTTCCACATGTCAGTTATTTCCCCCTCTATGTGCTACTGCACGGCCAGGATGTTATTTTTTGTTTATGTTCCTTGACATGCTCCTCAAAGAATTGTGGTGATATAAAACTTGGAAGGGGAGATGGGGCTTATTTTTAATTGCCTTTGAGGGACCCCAATCAGATCTCCAAAGTGATGTCAGCACAGTGTTGTCGAAATGTTATTCGATGGTGTTTATATTACACAGAAGTAAATCATGCTCTTGCGTTTGTATTGGATCTATATCCCGAGTGCTCACAAATGTAAGGGAGTCTTGGGCCAGAGGCTGCATTCCCAGAATTACCAAGAGTAGATTGTGCAATGCTCTTTTTTTTTCCTGGTTGCCTGACACAGATCTCTTGTCATATTTTTCCTAGCTACAGAATGCACAGCTTTTCTAAACAGCTCTCTCCCCAGGTTGACAAAATGGTGCACTGGTTCTTTTATTTTAGTTCATGGCTTCAAAATGCTCCAATCTCCCATTCTTAATTGTGATTTCATTACAGACACTGAAGCTGGGGCATATCAGCAGAAATATCTCAAATATGCATCTACTCAGCTACCTTACATTGGTTTGTCATTCATTTCCCTCATCACTTTCAAGAATAAGATTATATTATTATTCTTTGTATTATGGTAGCATGTAAATATCTCAGGACGCTGGCTACAACAGTGCCATGCAAACGCCTGTTCTCACTTTCAGGTGACTTTGTAAACAAGAAGTGGGCAACATTATCTCTTGCAAATGTACAAAAATTCTTTGTCTGAGCGATTGGCTGAACAAGAAGTAGAACTGAGTGGACTTCTGGCCTTAAAGTTTTACATTGTTTTTTTTTGAATGCAGTTATTTTTTGTACATAAGTCTACATTTGTAAGTTCGACTTTCATGATAAAAAGATTGTACTACAGTACTTGTACTGGGTGAATTGAAAAATACAATTTCTTTTGTTTTTTACAGTGCAAATATTTGTAATAAAAAATAAATATAAAGTGAGCACTGTACACTTTGTATTCTGTGTTCTAATTGAAATCAATATATTTGAAAATGTAGAAAACATCCAAAAATATTTAAATAAATGGTATTCTATCATTGTTTAACAGTCCGATTAATCGTGATTAATTATTTTAATCGCTTGACAACCCTAATTTTTTTTTTTTAAAGAGAGAGAGAGAGATATTGTGAGGGCTCAGATATCGCAGTGATAGGGACTGTATAAATACCTATGGTAGACAGATAACAGAGTGGATGTAGAGTCTGATGAAGAGAAACAGAGATCAACAGCTCATCCCCAAATGTAAGCTATTGGAAGCAAGTAAAAAGGGGAAATTGAGAGACTGCTGGGTCAAATACACAGGATTTGGTATAAATAGTCTCTTCCTTCTCATCTGCTTTCCTGTCAAAGACCCGCTTTAAAGCTCCTCCAAGTAGTTGGGATTTGCTGCCTCCTCAACTACAGCCAAAACATGCCATTTACAGCGGGATGGGAACACAAAACTAAAAAGCCCCAACGCAAATATAAATGAACATTTCCACTCACAGCCCTCTCTGCAGCTACGTGTGGGGCTAGCCTCTATTTCGCTGGATTTCTTGTGGTCTGAGATTTTCTTTTAAATAGTTCTAATTTCAGGGATGATTTTGGTTGGGGGATTTGTTTAGCTTGCAGTGGCTTCCTTTGTCAGTGGAGCTGCCTTGTAAGTAATTAAGCTGTTGTTCAGCCTCAGTGTAATTGCTGCTGTCTGCTGACAGGGCACTTCTGCCAACCAGATGTTTTTTATCGTGAGGAGCCTATCTGGTGTAACTATTTTTAATTGGTAAATACAGAAGAAATGGAAATACAGTTGCATTTTTTCCCTAGCAGTATCTCAGAGCATCATTCATATATTTGCTGCTAAACTGGGTCCTAGATTACTCGTTCGAAAGCTAAGCACAGTGATTGAAATTCACCCTTGCATGAAAGACCTATGCACCACTTTCAAGTCCCTTCTGTACTGGGGTGAATTTCACCATTTGTGAATACGGGATGCCTTGATGGCATCTGTTCCTATTTAGGAAGCAAAACCGACATACCTGGTGGGTGAAATGGTTTAATTGAAAGAGATTTGTCGGTGGTGGCAGTTATTTTTGGAAACCATGAACATGCAGTATAATTAGAGCTGATTAAACTTCAAATGGTTCAGAGGTGCAGTTGCTGATAAATACCCAGAGACCTGGATGTTTCTCAAACCGTCTTTGAACATCTTTCTTCTGGACATCTTGTGACTTTCAGCTTCTCAAGTGAGATTTTATGTACTTCTTGAGCTATAAATGCAGAGGAATTATCCTCTTCCATGGCGTTGTAGTATTTCTGCTTCTGGTCCCAGACAGTTCCAAGAAGTACAGACATCACACAGAATGTTAACTGAAACATTTTAAACCTTAAAGGAATGCCTATCAGCTTGACATAAGTGAGTGTCAAAATAAGAGGTAAAACTATGTCCTGGTTTGAAACAAGCTGCTGAAACCTGCTGAGAATGTATGTTATTTTACATACACATTTTCCTATTTAAAATATGATTTTATCACCCCTGTTGCTTTATGAAAGACCCACATGAATAAGAGGGGAAACTGATGAACTATATAGGGGCAACGATGAAGTCAATTATACCTGAAGTTCCATTAGATGCACAGAGTAAACACTGAAAAAAGAGAAAAATAACTTTTTCTGTCTATCTGAGATCTTTCTGTAGAGCCCATCACCATAGCACCAATGGACTTTTCCCACTAAGCTCTCAGTTTTAGCCTCTTGGGTGTTACTTGGTACAACAGCAGGTAAAAAATATCTTAGGCACAGGTTGACCATCTCCTTTCAAAAAAGATTTGGCTTTGATTCATATCAGGGTTTGGCCAAAGGTGCAGGTCAGTTCTTATTTTATATAACTGCTTGGCTATCTCCCACTCCTAAGCACAGTCTCAGTACACACTGTGTATGTCTGTCTGTCTTTCCCTTTTCTCTCCCCCCATGTACCCAAGTGTCATGCAAAAGCATCCATACTTTTGATCCCCAACATTTATCTGCAAATCCTGGTATTTCCATGAGATGTTGTCCATTACATCCAGGTCAGAAATGGCATCTTCTCCACCATTAAACACGACTACTTAAAAAAAAATAGCACGACTGACCCCAAACAAAACAGTGAGTTTCTGTGACTCGGTCACAAAATGCTGGACATTCCTAGTACTTCCTTTCCGCATCCCTGCCCCGAAGGCCACTGAAGTGAATGCAAAGACTCCCATTGACTTCCCTGGGCTTTGGATCTGGCCCCAAAGGCTTAGCACAGTTCTTTTCAAAGGCACCAGAGTTACAGTCTTTTAATCTATTCTTTCCTTTGCGCTCCATCAAACAAAGCCCAAATGGATGAGCCATTCTGCAGTGTGATGCTGGCACTGAACATTCAACCGAGCCTTGCCACCAGCAGTATCACAAGCCACGGTGCAGAGTGGAAGAACCTTAGGTACACCTTGCTAACAACAACAACGACGACGACAACAGTAATGATAGCACCGAGAGCTTCTAGGGCGTTTTATATTCCAAAGTGCTGCACAAACATTATCTCGCAAAGCAGACCAAATGGAGCTGAGATAAAGTTGAAATGCTCACCTGAAATTGAACATGGCACAGGCAGGGATCTTCCAGTCAGATATGAGAGAAGGGAAAAAGCTTTCGGACTGTAATTGGGGTGCTAGCACATCATGCAGTTTGGGGGTGCTACTTTATGTCGCTTGCTAAACACTGCAGACTGGTGTCAGCATTAGCCCACCATCAGCCCATTAGAGAATTAAGGAAAGTTCATGTACCATATCTAAAGGATGACAGGCTGATTTTTATGCTAATTCCCACATCAGGAACAGTTGCTGTTGCTGTGGACATCATGCTAGTGAGTAATATTCTAAGATTAGCAAAGCAAAGTGAGTGCAAGATAGGGCATGTTTTAGTTGCCCCTTCTATTTCTCTCTGGGCTTTGTAAAGTCTTGTGCAACATCCCAGGTTAGATTTTCATGTACCCCAGCTCCAAAGAGTTTGAACTTCAATATCCTCTGTTCATTAGTTATTACCAAACACATTAGATCCAGGAATTGGACATGCCGCTTCATTCAATACCACCAGCATTTTAAAAACAGGGAGATTTATAAAGAACCAAACATCCGCTTTGTTTGGGAGTAGGTCACAAGATGGCAGAAGAGAATGGTGAAGTGCAACATGTCAGTGGTCTATGGACTCAGGCTAGTGGATATGCAAATTTCAAACGGTTCAGAAGTCTGGATTGGAAAAGCATCTACAAGTTCAGGTACTTCCTTGAATCTCTTGGATCTGCAGTTTGGGTTGGAAATCTCACTGGAGCAGTTTTCTTGTGGTATTTAAGCACTTCTGCTTCTTGTCCTAGGCGGTGCATGAAAATGAAAACCAGTCAAACATCCAAACTTTTACAAAGCTCAAAACAGGTTCAGTTACGCTTTAGTTTGAGTTTTGAAGGAAGATTCAGGTAGATTATTTTATCTAAACCTCCATGATATGGGGAATGATGTGAGCAAGTTGTGACTTCTTGTAATTCAAAGCTGAGTGGAAGGTGTCCTCCTGACCTGGAGCCCTGAATTGCCGTTGCATTGTTGTCATGATTGCCTAGATCCTGTGGCTGCAACTGTTCCACAATAAAAGCCATTGATGCTGAGCACGGGTGGGCGTCAGAACTGAGAAATTCCCAATTCCCCAGACTAACAGAACTTGGGCAGCCATTTTCTTAAGGGAGTCACTCTGGGAGCTGTAGAAGAGAACAATGAAGAAGAGTTTAGCCTATATTTTCAAAAACTACTAGTGATTTTCAGTGCCCAATTAAAGACAGCATTCACCTGCTGAAATATCACGCACCTTAAAGTGTCTCAAGTTGGGACCCAAAAATGAAGGCACCCGAAATCACTAGTCACTTCCAAAAATGGAGGCCCTTATTCTGGAGTTTGAAAGAAGGTATGAAAGGGAGAAATTATTTTACCAGATCTAAACACTGCTTGGAAACCATGAGTTCTAGATTAACAACCAAACTTGGAACCGTTGAAGTTTGATCACCATTTGGCTCTGGCAGAAAGAATTCTGGGAACAATATCAAGTTTTCTTTTATTCCCTCATACAGCCTAGAAGGAGGGCAAAAGTCATTTCAAACTAAAATCTTTCTTCTTTGCAGAGTGCAGGCTCCCATTTAGTTAGCAAGAAACCTTTTAATTTTAAATGTTCCTGGGAATACGATGGTTTAAATGAAGTGGTGAGCAGGGGGAATGTTCCATCGAGGGCAAAAAAGATTTAGTGAAACCCCCAATTTGCAAAAAAGACTCTAGAATTTGCATTAAATCCAAACTCCCAGTGAGATCGCCTGTTCCTCTTTTGTGGTAAAGAACAGCAATGGACTGAATAAATGTTGCAGAGAGACCTTTAAAAATAAACAACAGTCCAGGACATTTAAAAACCTTAGAAACAATGGTTGGTAAGTAAATGGGCTGCTAATGAAAACCAGAGCAAGTATTGTCAGAGTTGTGCATGGGAACAATCCGAGGATGTTTTAAACATGATGGAACTTGTCCTCCCTCCTGAGAATGAAAGGTTAAAGATGTCGGCTACAGAGCAAGCAATGGCAGCAGAAGCGTTTTTCCATGTTTGAGCTCGTACAACATCAGGACAAGCAGGAGGAAGCAAGCCCCAGGCTGAGTGTGTGGCAGATACTTTCTCAGCCTCTCCAAGTGCACAGGAAATGCTGGAAGGAGCTGGGGTTAGGCTGTGTGAGAAGGAATTATGGCAAGAGTCAGTGCTACTGCAGATTGCTAGTTTTTTTTTAATGCATCCACACACAAGAAAAACATTCATATCCATGGCAGCTGAAGATGTGGATGTGAGGTTTTCATCCTGAAATAGTGAGGAAAAGGCTCACAGGAGATCTTTTCTGCCTTGTCTCTGTAGTCTGTAAGCTCTTTGGGACATGGACTACCTCTTATTATGTGTCTGTTCACGCCTAGGAAATGGGGCCCTGATCTCATTTAGAGTTGTTTAGGTGCTACTGTGATACAGTACAAATAATTATTAATAATGACCAACTCTCTCCAACAATTCCTGTGCAGGGGGTTTGCTTTTCAGCTCTTGTTCTCAGAGTGGGCAGTGATGCCAGTGGAGCTCTGAGGGATGTTTAACCTGCTGGTTCTGTCTGTGCATATTTCCTTGACTATATTCTCCAAATGAAAATGGATTGAGCATTTGATTAGTGACCGCACAGCTCCTTAAATCATCCTGAAGACAATAATCCTATGAAGTGAGTAAATGAGAACTGATTTGACTCGAGCATTCCCATTTCTCCTGTGATGGCAGGCTGTTTATACTGCCCAAGCCACAGGTCAGGAAAGACTTTTGATTTATTTACAGTTGCAGTATTACCTGCAGCTGCAGCTTCTAATCACAGGAGGGTATCGCCCCTATCAGTACTTCTACCTTTTGTAATGATTTCTATAGGCTCCCCTTGGCTGCTGGTAAACCCAGACCTGCATGCCCAGACTCCCGCTGAAATCAGTGCATCTCCTTGCATGAGTAACAATTGCTTGTGGGAGGGAAGGCAGATTGGTCCCTAATGAGCCTCGGTTCTTGGCCTGCCTCCCTTCAGCTCATAATGGATACGTCAACACTGCAATAAAAACCCGAGGCACCGAGTCTCAGAGCCCAGGTCAATCGACTTGGGCTCGCAGGGCTAAAAATTGCAGTGTATGCATTCAGGCTTGGGCTGGAGCCCTGGCTGTGAGACCCACCCCCATCATGGGGTTTCAGAGCCTGAGCCCGAATGGCTACACTGCACTTTTTAGCCCTGTGAGCCTGAGTCAGCTGACCTGGGCCAGGTGCATCTGTGCCAAGGGTCTTTTATTACAGTGTAGACAAACACAATGAGGCTCCAAACCCTAACCTCATGGGACTTGATGGCAGAGCCCAACTGCCAATTGTGTGCACATAACCTTGGTGAATACATGTGCTTTAGTGCACTAGCACCCTCTATTGAGGTAAAATAAATGATAAAGGTTAAAGGTGTCAGCCAGAGAGCAAGCACCTGGCCTGTTGTGCAGCACATCAGATTAGATGATCATATAGGTGCCTTCTGGCCTTAAAATCTACAAATCTAAACACAGAGAGATTTAGGGGAGCATCTGAGTGGATTTGCAGCAGCAGAAAACTGGACTGGTGTGTCGCTTACCTGGGTGAAACTATGTCTGCCCATAATGTCAGCTAATGGTACTGTGACTGCATACAGTAAATATCAAACGCTTAGGTTCTATATGGACTACTGCAGATCCTTCCCGTAAGATAGGGTGACCAGAGAGCAAACGTGAAAAATCAGGACAGGGGGTGGGGAGTAATAGGGCCTATATAAGAAAAAGACCCCAAAACTGGGACTGTCCCTATAAAATTGGGACATCTGGTCACCCTACCGTAAGAAGGTGAACATGCGCTAAAGAATCTCAGTCTAAACATATGAATTGAGTTTGCTGACTAAGATATGAAGCAAACTCATTCAAAGCAGTTGCACAATGACCTACATAAAGCATGTAGTCTGTCTAGTAACATTTGATGAGCTAAGATATCAAAAGCAGCCAATAGCTGCAGAAGCACAGAGATGAGAATCCCACTGAGTGTGGGCGAGATCATTAGAAACACTGAGGAGAGCAATGTCTGTGCTCCAAGAAAGAAGGGCTGAATCCATTATAAAGCTGATGATAGTTTTGGTTCTGAGAATAATGCCCACCAGCTTCTTCTTTTTTTGGGAGCTCTGATAGCAAAGTAAAGAAGAATGGAAATTGAGAAATAATTTGCAACGATGACCTCTGGTAAATTCAGTCTCTTTTACATGGGAGTTATCAAGGCAGATTTTAAGCTCCCTGGCAGTTTATCAGAAGTCAAAGAAAGATTAACTGAGTGAGTGAAAAACCAGGCCAAGAAACTGAACACAGCTTTTCACAATTGAGGAAGGTCCAGGAGGGATTGAGTCTTAAAAACATTTGGCAAGAAGTGTTAAGATAATTTCACTTTAGCTCCCAACAAAGGGCTCATTGAATCAAGAGGATTCAAAATTCCTTTCAGAAAGGCACAGGTATTTATTAAGTTACTTGCTACATGTAGAGAGGGTGTGAAAATACGAGTGGTACCCAAGGATAGTGCCAGAGGAGTGCTACCTGGGAAGACTGCTAGTGGCTAGTACAAAAGTGCTAATGTTACCCGTAGGTAGCAAAAAATAGAGGGATGGTCTTATGGAAGAGACACTGAACTAGAACTCAGGAGATCTGATTTCCATTCCTAGTTCTGCCACAGACCTTGGGCAAGTCACTTAACTCTCTGTGCCTCAGTTCCACATCTGTAAAATGAGGATAATAATACTTCCTTTCTCCACACACTCTAATTCCAGCCCTGCTACTGACTTCCTCTGTGGCCTTGGACATGTCACCTATCCTTTCTGCTTCCCCATCTGCAATAGTCAAATAATAACTCAACTTCACTGGAGTATGGTGAGGACTAATTGCTTAATGTGTGCAAAGCACACTGAAGACAAAAAGTGCCACTTCAGAACTAAGTATTATTCTTGCTTGGGGTGGGACAGCAGTGGTTTCCTATTGGGATACAACAAATACCTGCATGTGCCCCGGTTTAGGATCTCACTGAGTACACCTGGCTTTCTGCAGGTCACTGCCGTCATATGTACTACATTTAAAAAGAGGAATAACGTAATGGATTTTCCAAAGGGCTAGTGATAAAATTAGACAGAAACCAAGTAATGACTTGGAGAAAAAGCTCAGATGAGGAAAGAAACCCTATAAAGGACTGGTTGTGTGCCTTAACACCTTCCACAGAACAACCAATACATGGGCAAATATTTACACTACCACAGGAGGCTGTCAGCCAATCAAAATGCAGAACTACTGTCAGATGGTTCCTCAGTGCAAAGGCTCAAGAGATTGTGATGGGGATATTCTCACAGGTCACCACCCTCCACTCTGTTGGGTAATGGGGCAGAGGGACTGTCCATCTCTAGTGGGGGGAGGGGTGACCTTGGAGATGGTAAGTGCTGAAGAAGACAACTGATCCCTGTCTGAGCCAGGAAGCAGCTGGAAAACAGCAGAAAGGCAAGTTGCCTTTGTAGTTCATTCTTATGTCTGTTTTGATGGATTTTTATGAAACAAGCAAGGAGAGAGGTGCCTCTCATCCCCCATTCCTGGGAAGAGGGTGATGGGAGTGGAGCATCAGCACCTCGCAGCATCAGGTCCTTAAATAGCCTAATTACAGAGCAAACTCATAGCTGGAGTGGGAGAGGGGAATTAGGGCAAGGGAGAAAAGGGATGTTTGTTAACGGAGTTTGGAAACAGATGGGCAATTGACAGGGTTTCTCCTCCATTTAAGACAGCTCAAGTGTGCACTTCAAATATGGCCACATTTTCTATACAAATGACACCCATTCTTCACCTATCTCAACACTGGACATGCTCTCTCTCACCCAAGTCATATCAAAGGGACAGTTGAGAGTCTCAAAATGATATTTCCAGACACACTCAGTGTTCTTCCTAATCTATTTTCCACCAGCTTCATCTGTTATCCCAGCCTTCCAATCAGGGAACAATGTTGCAACAATATCACATCCTGGCAACAAAGGTCTCCATGTGTGGCAAAGAGAACACAACTGTTGATTACACCACAAAGCTATGTCACTGAGAGTTGCTAGAGCAGCTTCCGCTTTGGTGCTGAGGGCTGCCAATCACTAGGCGCTGTATAAATGTCATGCCACAAAGTTTGCTACAAGTTACTGTTCTGAACAATACCACACAGTTATCATCTCTCGCTATTTTTAAGGCTTCTATAAGGTAATATTTGTAGGCAACGTTTCTTTTCAAAACGCAGCTGGCAGTGCAATTGTGGTAGGCTAGTCTTTCCTACTATTCCATTACTGCCAGCCATTCTACTTCCAACTGATCATCCCACATCTGACTACTGTGAGGTTCTGACACCTTCCTCTGAAGCATCAGGTACTAGTCAAAAATAAGTCGCTAGATCAGATGGTCCTTGGGTCTGATCCAGACTGGCCATTCCTATGTCCTAATTAAAGAGCAGTCATCCATTATTGCCAGTCCACTGAACTTCAGCACCACCCTGTTTGGTAGGAAGTACCTGGGTACAGGTCCAACCTCATCCCCAAGCCCCACAGTATTAGACCAGGCAGGCCAGTGTGTATGTTCCTTTTTGTAAAGGCAACAGTTCAGAATGAGCCCAGATATTATTAGATTTTAGTTAAATCTGTAAGTATGTGCATTCGACAAGCTTTTCTTTGCAAAATAGCTTATGTTAATTACATTACCATTAACCAGGCCCCCTTGTACTGTACAGGGTTGATGTGGGTCAGTTCTTGGATGGGAGGCCACCAAGGAATACCTTGTACACTCAGTGGGATATGGGACTCTTCACTTCCTCTGCTAAACTGTTGTGTGCAATTCAAAAGCTGCTGCCTCTCCTCCCATTGGTGGCTGATCCCTCTGAAGCTCTTGCATACTTCTCAAGGGGGTTTCTGAGCCTTAAACAGAGTTCACAAAATGCTTCAGATTAAAACTGTGACAGCCTTGCTAAATATCATTACTATATTCCCAGGACTGCCTGTCAGGAGCCCATGAATCTCAAACCAAAACCCCGCATCCCAACATATCCCTGACCTCTGGGGACATTCAGATCTGAGCTTGGCACCTTGGGCCCATCTCTCTGGATAAGAATTTTTCTCTGGGGCAAGGGTGGGTGTAACCCAAATTTCCAAAGAAACTTTGTCCTGCTTTTGAAAGAAGAGGTGGGTGGGGGAAGTGAAGCTAAAACCCCTTTGACTCTTTTTTTGGCTGGTTTCAAACTGCAGGAATTCCCCAGTCATGAAAATGTTCTGCTTCAGCTAAGGAAACAATGTTGATTTTTTTTTAGCTCCAGATGTTAACAATGTGGCGCTGAAAGCAGTTTGGGGGAGGAGGGGAAGAAGGCATGGGAGGTGACCCCACCCTCAGCAGGAAGCACACAGAGAGCCCTGCACCCTCTCTGTGTTGGGATGCAGCCAAATGCTGAATTGCTCTCTCACACACTCACACTCCTTTCCCCTCCGGGCAGTCATTAGAGCTTTTGCAGTTTAACCCCATAAATCCTTCATGTCCTTTCTCATTTGAGCTCTTAGGTAAATGTGTGAGGGAGGTGGAATTAAAGTCATAGAGGAGGGACTGAGAAATGCTTTTCTAGCCAGAGCAAGAACACCCCCTCCCACCCTCCTCAAATGCAAAGGGCTCTCCTGCCTCTTGCTTTGGGTAATTCTGGGCAAATCCGAGGCAGATGGACTGGCACAGACAGGGTTAAAATAAAGACATTCCTACAAGGGAGCAATGTTGGATTTGGTGAAGATAAATGTCTACGTTATTTACACATCTGGTTAATGAGGGTTACCCCCTTGTGGCAGCCACACACAGCACGAAGGGACAGGCCCGGGCAGCCCTGCAGAGCAGGAAGAGCTGCCAATGCTGACTGCCGAGACCCCTTGGGGCTGAGGTTTGGTCTGGAAGAACCCTGAAAGAAGGCAAGGCTCCATCAATCCGGTGTTTGTTCTTTGCTGCCTGTCAGACTCACACTCCCCTTGCTTGGGTGTTCTGGGAAGAAAGGAAGGGGAAGGGAAAGACATGAAAGGGATGCAGCCCAAAAGGGACTTGCTCTGTACCCCAGAACTAGGAAACCTCCCTGTGTGGAAGGACAGCAGTAGCCATGGCTGAGAGGCTTCACCATCAATGCCTGGAAAGTGGACTGCTCTAGACTGGGGTGGGAGAGGAGAAGCACAGAGGGAAGGGTGAGGCTAGGCTACCTGCCAGGATCATTGTCCAGGCTTGCGCATGGCTTGGTTGTGGTTGTGGTTGATGTGGGTATGATGTGGTGTGGCCTGTCGCTGTGGGTGAGGCCAAGCTCTGTTATAACCAGGGTAAGAAAAATACGTTGTAGCCTCGGCTTCTTCCTGAATGGGAGAAGAGTGTGAGAAAAGGGCCCTGCATGGCAGTGCCAGCTCAGCCTCACCTGCCTCTTTATACGATGCCTACTGTATCACCTAAGCACCAAGCAGGGGACCCAGGATGAGGTGAGCACGGGTGACCATAACAGTGGATGATTTTAAAGAGGAGGCTGTGGATCAACTTGTACTTGCGCTGGACACAGGAAATGCCCCTGTGACTTTCTGGGTCTTTTTTCTTTTGATTGGAAAAATGTTCATGAGGAAAGAAACTCTTTCCTATTGTGGAAACCCAGCCTGGCTAATGGGAGCTGGGGTGCCTATGGACAAGAGCAGCGCGTGGAGCCTCCTGTTCCCCTCCCCCCCGGAACTGGACCTGCTGGCCATTTCTGGGGCGCAGCGCAGTGCCAGGACAGGCAGGCAGCCTGCCTTAGCCCCACTGTGCCGCTGACTGGGAGCCGCCCGAGGTAAGCCCATGCCCCAACCCCGAGCCCCAGCCTTGATCCCCCCCCAAACCCGGAGCCCACTCCTGCACTCCAAACCCCTCATCCCTGGCCTCAGCCCAGAACCTGCACCCCCAGCCCAGAGCCCGTACTCCTTCCCACGCCCTAACCCCCTGCCTCAACCCGCAGCCCCCCCCACATTCCAAATCCCTCAGGCCCACCCCCCAGCCTGGAGCCTCCTCCTGCACCCCAAACCCCTCATCCCCAGGCCCACCCAAGAGCCCGAACCCTCAGCCAGAGCCCTCACTCCCTCCCGCACCCCAACTCCCTGCCTCAGTCCAGAGCCCTCTCCCGCATCCTGAGCCCCTCATTTCTGGCCCCACCCCAGAGCCTGCACCCGCTGTTAGAGCCCCCACCAGCTCCCGCACCTTAACTCCCTGCCCCAGCCCAGTGAAAGTGAGTGAGGATGGGGGAGAGTGAGCCACTGAGGGAGGGGGAATGCAGTGAGTGGGGGCAGGGCCTCAGGGAAGGGGAAGGAAAGGGGGTGGGGCTAGGGTGTTTGGTTTTGTGCGATTAGAAAGTTGGAAACTCTAGCAGAGTGTGAGTGAGCCACCATGTGGTTTCAGATCAAAATAATGAGATTTATAGGCTCATTTAGGCTAAGACACAAACCCAGCCCTTCCATCTGCTATAGAGACCTACCACCTCTGAGCCTTCTCACACCACCTGTTTACTGCTAATGTCTGATCACCTAGGTGCTGCTTTTATGGGGTTTCAGCTCTTAGCTCCTGACTGAGCACTCAGTTCCCCAACTGTTGGCACCTGTGTGGATGTGGGAATGAGATCTGATCTGGCAATTAACTCCCTCTCTGCCAGGGACCCTGCACCCAGTCATGTTCCTCGTGGTCTGAGGTAAGGGCATTGCCTACGTCAGGGGTCGGCAACCTTTGGCACGCGGCTCGCCAGGGTAAGCACCCTGGTGGGCTGGGCCGGTTTGTTTACCTGCCAGGTCCGCAGGTTTGGCAGATCGCGGCTCCCACTGGCTGCGGTTCGCCGCTCCAGGCCAATGGGTGCGGCGGGAAGTGGCGGCCAGCACATCCCTCGGCCCACGCCACTTCCCGCAGCCCCCATTGGCCTGGAGCAGCAAACCGTGGCCAGTGGGAGCCGCGATTGGCCGAACCTGCGGACACGGCAGGTAAACAAACTGGCCAGGCCTGCCAGGGTGCTTACCCTGGCGAGCTGCGTGCCAAAGGTTGCTGACCCCTGGCCTACATTTTTGTGTTGATGTCCTGTTGATGGGGTTTCTCATGCTCTCTGTAAACTACACAGGACCTGCTAACACCTGCCTTTGAAAAGTTCTTCTGACGGTAAAACAGGGTCTGTCTACGCTGCAATGAAAGCCCAGGATTAATAGAACTCGAGTGAGCGGATCCTGAGTTTATTAACCTAGGGCTTGAGCATCTACATTCACCTGTAACCCCAGATTAGGAACAGTTGTACCCTGAGCTCAACCTGGGGTTCCAAGTCTGCACTGCATTATGTGGTCCCAAGTCCAACCACTCATGTCCCAGACTTCCTACCGCCCTCCCAAAGTATAGCTACTCTAGTCCTTTGTTCGTGGTGCAGTGTGAAAAAAACTTGTACAGAGGACAAAGAAAGTCAGCCCATGGGATTGTGGAATATTTCTGATGGATTCCCAGAGGATGAGTCCAGTGGGGCTGCATCTATACTGCAAAGCTATAGGGCTTGAATCCTGGATCCCAGCTTGACTCAGGCTTGGATCCTCCACTCCTGTGGGGCCCTTGGACCCTGAGTCCAAGCCCTGGGTTAGCATGATTTTTATGTACATAGAAGGGGGTTAGGCTTGAACCTGAGTGTGAACCCTGGGTTTACACTGCAGTGTAGACACACCCTCAGTCTCCTAAATAAAAGGAGCCCACTTCTTTAAAAAAAAATTGTCGATAAGTAGCTGTCCTGAACACCACTCTGCTCCTGTCCTTGCAGAAGGGAGGACGATTCATTTGGCACTGTGTCTGTTTCACATCCTCTTTCCCACACAGACAACAACAGTTGACCTTTGCAGCACTTGCTGCAGCTCCCTCTATCCTGCAAATCACTTTACAAACTATGGCACCCATCCTGCTCCCCCTGAAGTCATAGGCACAAGCTACTATTGACTTTAATGAGAGCAGGATAAGGTCAATCATACCCCAAGATCTCTGGGGTAGAGGCAGCTGCCAGGCAGACCAACATCACACAGAACTCAAGTGGGGGGCTGGTTTTTGCCAAGGACATATTGACAGATCTCTTGCTCTCACAAAAGGAGGCCCAGAGGATCTTTAATGTCTGCATAGAGAGTCAGGACCTGAGGCTAAAATTTTCAAAAGGCGCCAGTGATTTTGGATGCCCAACCTGAAACACTGTTAAGGGACCTGAGTTCCATAGGGGGAGCACTGTCTACCAAGCAAACCCTTGCAGGAGTCTCAGGTTGGACATTCCAAGAACTGAGGCACCCAAAACCATCACTCCGTTTTGAAGATGTCATCTGTCAGATCCCAACCTGGCAAACTGCAAGTGCCTGGAAAGGCTGAGCTAAACCCTTGGGATTTGATTCTGTGGCTCTTCAGTTCCTTAGACCATACGTAGTCTCCTCCAGACACTGACTTCCTGTAGCACACCCCCCCTTTCACCAGTACTTACTCATTAGCATGGTTATCCTCCACAACCCTGCAGACACCTCAACCACAGGGCCCCAGAATTCTGCCTAAACGACATACTTTCCCTTTCACATGTCTAAGAGCATCTTCTTCACTCATCCACCTGTGAAATATGGCTTTTTAATTAGCAGCTATGGGAGAGAATTAGCAATTGGCCTTACAGAGCTACCTATGGAAAACAGCCCCTCTCACCCAGTGGGTGGCAAGAACTGAGCATTTCTGCAGTCTGCTATCCTAGTACATGCAGACTTCTAGGAATCAGCAGTGTGCAATAATATAAATATGCGGCTTAATGCCAGGAGAAATACAGAGGATTCAGTGCAAGGGAGCACTTGAACAAAGAGTGGGTGTGATGGTATTGACATGAACTGTGACTGTATAGATCATTGTTGCAACCAAGGTCCTATAGTTGCACTAAATCTTATACAAAGGAGGATAAGTAAGGTTTCTATAGAAAGATTGTAATTTGCTGGTTATGATTATGCTGTCTGTATGTGTGTATCATTTTTGTATTTGAAGTTATGAATATTGGCTATGTCCTTGTATCTCAGTGTGTTTGATTCTAAGTAGCCTCAGTGAAGCATTTGGTCAGCTTCTTGAGAAAGGACTATCCTCAGTAAGTGCCCAATCAAGAAACACTTAACTGACAATGGACTTTGGGAGACGTCAATCCACATCTGAGCTTTCCTGGGAACCTTCAAACTAACATGTAAACAATGGCATCAGCTTGCAAAAAGCTGAATCATTCATGGGCATGTGACTTGCCCAGGTGGCTACAAACTCCATCTTGTTGCTGTGACTTTGCACAGAAGAACAAAGGGGTTTCCACCCACAAGAGAGAGAATATAAAAGGCCCTGGAAGCCTCTCCATTTGGTCTTCAGCTGGCTCAAGAGATGGCCTCTCCACCCCAAAGAGATGCCCGAAAGAAACTGGAACAAAGGACAGTAACTATGGGGGTGTGAGTGATTACTGGACACAGACTAGGAAGGAGTCCAGTGTGTGAAAGAAGCTTATTGGAACATCTCTGGGGGTGAGATTTCATCTGTAATCAGTTGTTTAATGTATTAGGCTTAGACTTGCATGTTTTGTTTTATTTTGCTTGGTAACTTACTTTGTTCTGTCTGTTATTACTTGGAACCACTTAAATCCTACTTTTTATACTTAATAAAATCACTTTTGCTTATTAATTAACCCAGAGTAAGTAATTAATACCTGGGGGAGCAAACAGCTGTGCATATCTCTCTATCAGTGTTATAGAGGGCGGACAATTTATGAGTTTACCCTGTATAAGCTTTATACAGAGTAAAATGGATTTATTTGGGGTTTGGATTCCATTGGGAACTGGGTGCCTGGGTGCTGAAGATAGGAGTACCTGCTAAGTGGTTTTCAGTTAAAGCCTGCAGCTTTGGGGACGTGGTTCAGACCTTGGGTCTGTGTTGGAGTGGAGGGGTGTGTCTGGCTCAACAAGACAGGGTTCTGGAGTCCTAAGCTGGCAGGGAAAATGGGCTCAGAAGTAGTCTCAGCACATCAGGTGACAGTCCCAATGGAGTCTCTGTGACCCAACCCGTCACAGTGGGTATTGACTGAAATACTTGCTACTACAGAGAGCAGAAATATTCAGGCAATCCCTATCTGAGGAGTGACATCATAAAGCATTAAGCCTTTTCTCTGGCACCTACACAGCACCCTGTAATGTTTGACGGACGTGGATTTCTCCAAATCCCTGGGTTTGGTAAGTCATGGAACAGGGTCCCACATGCAGTTGCAAAGATAACTGCCCCTCTCTAACAACCTCCATCCAGGAATCTCACTGTGCTTTGCAAACATTAATAAACTCTACCAAAAACCTGGGTGAGGTAGTTAGCATCAGTTTCATTCAACACAGCTGACAGCAGGTAAGGTTTGTAAACTGAGGCACAGGGAGGTTAAACAACCTGCTCAAAGTCCCACAGTAGCAGAACCAGGGTGAGAACTTAAGTCTCCTGGTCTAGATGCTGGACACACTCCCTCCCCACTGTAGTGCCTGCTGCTCACACTGCCCCAAATTGACACTCATCCAAACAGGGCACAGAAAATACCATGTGACCTAGGCATCCAATCAAATGATTTTGTATTTCACATCTGGAACACTCCCAAAGAACTGCTTACAAATGAACCACACATTAAGAATTTTTCCTAGAAACGATTCAGCAAATTGCCAGTAAATCTGAGCTGTTTACAAGCAATTTGCAGACGGGAGAAATATATTGAATAAACTGTTAGCTGACAATTATTCACTGAGCTTTAGTTACCATAAACAGTAGGTGTATGGCAGGTTTGGTCCTAATGACAAAGGCAATTTTCCTAACGACATCTACTGTTGTTGTTATTAATATTTGCATTAGAGCAACATCAGTGGCTCAGTTAGGCCCTGTTGTGCTATGTCTCCTGGGGAAAGACTTGAAGCCCTTTCAATACAGTTATTCCGAACTAAGCTAGACAAACCACTGGAGAACATACTGCAGAGTGCAACTGTGAACTGGCAGGGGACATGGACAAGATGACTTAATGATCTTTTCCATGCCTAATTTCTGTGATTCCATAACTCCGAATTGGAGAAAAGTTGATAGTTCCATCTGTAGACTCTCTTGTAGAGATGTTGACTCTGTTCCATCAGGGCTATTTTGTTCCTTTTGGATTTCTTCGCTCTGGGGAGAATGTTCTCCACCCATGTAATGGAATGAAAAATCCAACACGCATAAGTGTATGTGTTGCAAGTTCGGTTTGGGGTTAAAATTTAGGATGATAACATTTTTAAAAGGCTTCAAGTGTGAATGAAGTAACAATGAAAAGGAAGATCTTGCTTGGTCTTGCGAAGACAAAAGCTAGAGGGTGTAAAGAGAAAGGATAGCTTATTAAATGGAATTTATGGCTCCTATGAAGCCACAACTAAAGGTTTTTTCCCCCTCATATTTTTCTTAGCATTAAAAAAAAAAATTCCTTTCCAAGGTAGAGTTAGTTTCCAAAGATTTTTCAGGATTATTCAGCTCCTGCAGGTGTCCCTCTGTAATATATTTTTAAAAGTGTTTTTAATATTAAAAATAATAAAAACTCTAATGGTGCTTTCTTGGCTATGGGAATCAGAACAGTTATGAAAGCGCAATAAAGCAGAACTTCTCTCTGTGCTGCCAACAACTCCAGGAACATGTTTGCTAGAACTTTGACCCTTTACGTACAAAACATTAAAACAACTGTAACCTGAAACTATTAACTGGTATTAGATTCAAAGTTTGGGAAGCCAAATGTCTTTTTTTTATTATGTATTTCTTGGTAATTACACACTAATGGGAACACTCTGAAGTTTTGAAAGAATATATTTCAGATAGGCTCACTGTTACCTCATTTTTCAGAACAGTTTCTCTAGCAACTGCTCTTGCCCTTAACTCTCTGCAGACAATGAAATGTAATAAGGGATGTAAGATAGACATAACAATTCTCGTGGTGTGCACCTAGCAGGAAATCTTTTCAATCTGCCCACAGCTCTTCTTTGGAGTAAATGTATTAGCAGTGGTAGCATTTGAGATGCTACAGAGAAGGCTGCATTGTGCTTCTCAGGAATATCAGTAACGCAGACATAACATTCCCCTCCCCCCAGTTTATTATTAGGAAAGGGATGCTGGGCTCAATCTTGACATAGGGGAATCCTCAAGTGGCATAGAGCTATAATCAGCTCTACACTATCTACTTTCCCCTCACTGGTGTAGGCTTGTTGGGGACAGAGGGCAGTGGGCCAGGGGAATGGCTCAGGACAGGGCCAGAGTACACCGCTACCCTGATATAACGCTGTCCTCGGGAGCCAAAAAAGCTTACCGTGTTATATCGAACTTGCTTTGAGTGCGCAGCCCCGCCCCCCGGAGCACTGCTTTATCATGTTATATTTGAATTCGTGTTATATCGGGTCACGTTATATCGGGGTAGAGGTGTACATGAAACTTTATCCAATCCTTAGCCAGCAGAGCATTCCTCACTCCACAGCACAACTAAGAGCAGCCTTTAGGCTGTTGATAGCCCTAGAACTGGGGGAGGTAGAAAGGTGGCTTAGGTCCCACTATCTGAGGAGCTTGGATAATGGGTCTCCAGAGCTTTCCACCTCTAGTTCGCCTGTTTAAAAGGAGCCAAATGACAGCCAAGACTGACTGGACCACTGATGAATGTTCAGTGGCTCATTGACTGTGACTTGGTGGACTGAACCCATTTCCCAGTTGAGAGATGTTCATGTCACAGTTGGCACTGACAGGGACTCTGACTAGCAATCTTAGCAGTGAAGATAAGGACCGAATGAACTCTGGAGACTTTCCCTTGGGGCACATCAATAAGCAACATGGGGAGGCTTGCCCTATTACTGCCCATGATGAACTTATCTGATGGATGAATGCAGATCAGCAATCTCCAGGGCTGTCACTCCAGCTCTAAATTGACAAAACCTGGTGGACAGTCCAACACTAGTGAGCAACCCTACAACCCCACAATAACTCACATGCATGCAGGCTGGTGTTTGTGGAGACACCTAAGGATTTAAATTTCATTTGTTTCATGTGTTATCAGCTGATTTCTGGGCTCAGTTCATGTACTCGGGTAGTATTGGTCAACTTGATCGTTATTTTGCTGAAGATCTGAACATGCACCCAAAGTTGGGCACATTTGAAAAAAACTGGAAAGAAGCAAACAAAAGCAATCACTAAAAGAACATTCTGAGCACAATGACGGAAACAGAGCCCAGTCTTTCAGCATCCAAGGGAACAGCTGATTATCTTATTGACTTACACAGACCCTTTCCTATCGCACCGAAGGGCACCACTGCAGAAAATGGTGAGTAAAACTGGTTTGACAAACACTTTGGTCCCCATTCTGCTCTGAGGTACACCAGTGCCACAGCATACAGTTGCAGAGCTGTTAATGAGGTCAGAATTTAGCCCCTTCACACTATTCTCATAAGGGTTTAATCTGCCTGTCTCATCTATCCCACTTGACTGCACTCATCACCCCTATTGCTCTCAGTCAGAGCAGGTTCATGGATACATTTCAGGATGTATGTCTGAATTAGAAGCCCCCCTTTTTAAAGGCTTGGGAAACAATGGTTCTAGAGAATGGCCCTTCTCTGGTCTCTAGAAACTGAGTCGCGATGGGCTGTTTCATGTCAGGGCTGCGTCCCCTGTGCCACTCTGGTCCCCATGGGATATTTTGGTTTGGCTGCTAATGACCTCCCTTGCCCACCTGCAGCAGGGTCCCTTGTAATTGCATAGCTTTGCTTTCCTTGCTTTTATATATAATTTCTATTTCATAGAGCAATGAGGTGGCCAAGGAAACATGAGGTTACTACCCCTCTGGTGACACAAAACTCTCTTCAGCCTTCTTGCACCACCCACAGTCTGCTATAATCACCCTGAAACACAGCCTGGGAGAAGGACTTTTTGTTTGTATTCATGATTATGCTGAGCTACAGGAAATCTTTATGTACGTAACCCTCTCCTCTAGCAGCGTGGGTAAGGATTTCTTACAACTATGGGCCAAATTCTGCTCAGTTACACCAGTCAATGGAGTTACTTTGGATTTACACTGGTGTAAATGGGAAGAGAACCTGGGGCTGAGTACCTAGGAAATGCCACTAGCCTTTATGTCAGACCCAGAATTTGTTCCACCAACCAGCCCCAAAGGGTTAATTTAGAAAGTCCAGCTCTTGGACCAAAGGAGGTGAGAACCCTGCCATCTGTGCTTCCTCGTGAGCATGTGTTTCATAGCAGGAATTCAAGTAATATCGAGCACTGTATATCACTCCTGTTGCGGCTGCTTGTATTGCAATGTCACACATTAAGTGGCAGGCTGTTTTCTTAACTTCTCTCAAATGTACAAGAGAATGATTAGGCAAATGTTTCTGTAACAAATAGTTTGTAAAAACTCCCTGCAGATGTTGTGGTTCAGGCATCATTTGCAGAGAGGCAAATCTGAAATGCTCATGAGTGACACAGGAAGATTTAGGTCCCCAAATCATTGCCTGGCGAGCAGTGTATCTGCTGGGATTCTGGATGCTCATTTTTTAGGATGCCATGTGGTTACAATGCAGGGAACCTCTAACAGCTCTGTCTGTTTGTGTGGCAGCCCTCTTGTTTGGACTTGCAAAGGAACATGCATTGCATGCAAAGTAAATCCTGCATTTCTGCTCATTCCATTGATCTATTTCTTTTTAAGTGTGAACTTAATGCTGATGCAAATGCTGGATTGAGAGCCCTAGAAAAAGAAGTCCTCTGCTTAGATCCTACAAATTTTGGAGCAGGGAATATACAGGCACCTACAGGCCTTATCCTGGCAACCTTTACTCACAAGAATAGAGACATTGAAGCCAATGGAACAACTCATAGAGACTGCAGGATCAGGTCCAATACATATCAAACATAGCCAATACATATCAAACACCACTAAAGATATACTTTAGTCCTGTCAGCAAATGGTGGATTCCACAGAACACAGAGGCATTCCATGATACAACAAATTCATAATAATAACTTCATATCATAACCAGAATCTGTAAGTTGTACACAGCTAGATTCCCCAAATTGTCACAGGTGCCCTGACTCCCCGTTCTGCTCATCAAACACACTCCATTCCCTCTTGGCTTTGATCACAGTGAGGGAGTTGCGGGAGAAGGGAGGCAAGAAGGCATAATACAGGTTCATACTCCAGTAAAGGGACTTAAGGTCAGAGGACTCACAGAGATACCTGGTGGCAGCATTAACCTGAGAATGGCCACCAAGACAAATGCTTCCATAATGATCCAGAGACAGGCTTCCTGGGCCTATCTAATTTGCCATGTAAACAATCATATAACCCATCGTGGCCATGACCAGAGCCCACGTGAAGTCTGACCAGAACATCTCTCACTTATGTTCTTGGCCAATGACATGACTATTTATAGTATTCATAACAAAACATGTACCTTACCATGGCAACCACAGCACCCGTGTGCTACCACGGAGACAAAAAGCTTTGCCTTATAGAAAAACACTAACCAATGTCAACTCGTGCTTTTGGAACAATTTGTTTTCCAGTTTCCAAGCACATTTTCCTCCTGATTGATCATTATGGAGTATTATTTATCCATTTTCTCTACATTGCACATTTGTCTCTTGTTTTCATTTTCCTTATAATAATAATAAATAGGATTAGAGAAGCAGGGAGATGGTTTCCAGCCAGTGGATCCAACCTTGTACACCATTTCTAGATATGATTTAGGAAGATATCAGTATGAGGAAGCTTACCGGGCAAGAGAGTTCCATTTTTCCATCTTTGGACCAGAACCTCAGCTGGTGTAGCTATCTCTTACAGAAATCAGTAGAGCTATTATTGAGTCCTTTAATTATTTTTTCACTTTGTGCTTTCTTTTGTTGTTTGTTTCCACGTCCTAGAATTTAAAAGTCAAACCTGAGATAATGTTTCTTGCTTTTTAGTTACCATACAGCTCCATATTATTATGTCATTTTATTAGTCAAAGTTTGATGACTGATGCTTAAGATTTTGCTCTTTCTTTTCCTAATAGAATTAAAATATTAGGTCAAAAGAAGTCAAACTCACAGCATTTCTTTAGCAACTGTAATAGCTCTAACTAAACCGTGGAACAAACAGTCCTGCTGAAACATGTTTAATTAATTTCATGGCTAGCACAGAAGACACAGACACATGATCACTCTGAAATGCAGTGCCACTGCATATTCGTTAACAAGCAGTATTGTACAATGAACATCAGAAATCACTATGAAGAGATAAATGCTACAAGATTCCCAAGGGGAAGTAGAGATCTTTCAAGAAAAGTGTACAGTGTATACTATGTGTTGGCGTGTGGGAATTATCTCTGTTTAAGTATTATTTAGATGTGTATTTAAAAATGGTGGTGTGTTTAACACCCACAAAATATTTAATCACACCCATCCCCACACACACACCCTTCCATTCTCTTGAAGAAGCTGCCAGTTTCCTTCAATAAGATTTGCTTTGCAAGCTGAATAAGTAATTTGCTCAGACAAAAGTTATACAGGGACACATTCTACCCTCAAATAGCATTCTACAGGTCACTGCGGAATCTGGCCCACTGTTTACAGTCCTAGCACAGTCTAAGCTTGAAAGGTTCTAGGGAGAAAACTAAACAAAACAACTCCTGGCAAATGCAGTGTTCAAATATTCTGCAGAAACTCCTCTTTGATGATGGAGCTGAGGCACAAGACAACCTGGCAGGCCACACTCTGTGGCCTAGTTTAACCTCTGATAAGGCACTATCTGCCCTTTGTTAATAACTATCTGTTGGTGCACCTTTCCCTCCATCCCTTACCTGTGTCAGGTTGCTGTGACCCAAACACTGACCTGGGGTGAGGAATCTGGGTGAATAAAGACCTCTAGTAGTATAACATGGTGATTGAGAACAAGCCCATGCGAGGAGAGTGGTAACAGTCTAACACTATTTTACAGAACACAGACATGTTAAGAACTAGCTATCTAGGTTTTATTTATAGCTCCCCAATGCTTGGTGACCCATTGCCTAATCATAATAATTTTTACTTTTAGACAGCACTGCCGATTCCAAATCACTTTACTACCTCTGGGCCTGATCAACACCAACTCTCCATTGTCCCACGGACATCAGTGGGCTTACACAGGGTCTAAGTCAGTGCTGGGTCTGGCCCCATCTGCAAACACAGAGATGGATCTGGATTTGGGTCCAAACTTTCCCAGAGTTTGTGATGTTTTAGTTCAGGCCCATCACTAAGAAAATGAAGGTAACAATATTTACCTACCCAAAAGTGGGCATCTTGTGGCTTCATTAGACAATGTCTGCAAAGTGCTTTGATGCTTAAAGATAAATATAAAATATCATTGGTGAGCATCAATGTTGTAACAGACTAGTTTCTGGACCATGAGGAATAATCATGTGATCTGTACTTGGGTTCCAAGGCACCCACAAAAATCATGCATTTACCTTCTAGGAAAAATACATCAGCTCAGTAATTCTTAGCAAAATATTTCCTACGGTACTAACCATTTCATTTCTTCACTAATCTCTTCACAGTCCAATGCATTTCAATGGGGTTAAAGAGGCAACTCCTATGCCTGTCCTCCCCCACTACCTTTATGGTCACACACACACAACAAATGACATGGTTAAAAGGCCCTGAGGAGTTAGGCACCCAAATGTAATGAGAGTCAGGAAACGAGCTCCTTTGGGCCTCTTTGAAAACTGCAGCCTACGTCATTACATAATACATCATAATCCACCTAGAATGTAAACTGTTTGGAGCAGGGACCATCTCTCTCTTATATGTTTGTACCGAGTTTGGCATAACGGGGACCTGGCCTCTAGGTACTAACATAATACCTAGAAATAATAATAATTGCTCATAAAGCACAAAAGAAAATTGATTTTCACTAGATTTAAGAGACTGTGAGAAACCTAGGAACAGTTAAGTTTTGCTTAAGTAGATTTACAGATTTGTGTGGAAAAAAAACAACAACAACCCAGCAACAGCACAGAGAAGATGCTGTCATTTCCTGGCTTGGGCTCCACTCCCGTCTGCTCAGAGATTGTGCTGAAAAGGTTTTTGGGTCCTACATTCCTCTTGTTCGAAAGGGAGAATTGGGGTTGACACTATGTGATGATGACTTGTAGAAAATGTTCCTACACAATATTAAGGGAATCCCCCTCAAATACTTTTAAAACGTAGGTTTCATCCCCAGACCAGTGTCCAAATATTAGGCAAGTTGCTTGGTGGTACTATGTTCTCAGTAACCTGGGGCTGCCAAGTGAAGAAGGGAGTCCAAAGGTATCTGAGGAAATGAGAACGCTTAAGAAAGTGAGGCTTTCTCTGGTTATGGAACCATTGAAGGAAAATCTTGGATTACCTGGTAAATACCAGAGCTACTCAAAAGCAAGGAAGAACTTTGTTGGTCAGGTTTGGCTTAGCAGAAGTCAAGGCAGGGGTTTAGTTTCTTGAATTAACTGGCATGTGACTCCCACCCTAGTCAGTCTCTTTCAGACCAAGTGGCTCACTCCCTTTCCTCCAACGCTCTTTAGGGGCACTGGTTAGCCATTCTTCCTCTCATCCTGCAGCTTTTGGTACCACGCAGAGTGGCTGATGTGCCCTCCTCCCACTTTCTAGAAAGGTCTTTTGGGTGGCAGGAGGATAGCCACACTCCATCCTGCAGTTGCTGGGCAGGTAAACTCCTACTCCCACTGCTGCCATTAGCAAACTGGACTCTGGGGCTGACAGACTACCCAGAACCCCCTGTGCTAGCACTAGTTAAACTCCAGGACATTCATCTGCCAGGGGCCTGATCCTGCAAGTTGATAAGTGCCCTCAACTCCCGCTGAGTTCAATAGGATTTGAGGGTGCTATGTACTTTGAAGGACTGAACCCCAAATGATTCCTCATTCTTGTGTGAGGGGACAGCAAAAGAGAGGCTGAGAATTTTGCTCTATACCTTATTTAAACTTAACCCCCAGTTTAATCCTTAACACCTTACCGCTCTCTTCCTTTCAAGACTAAGGGCTTGTCTACACTACCGCGGTAGTTCGACGGCTGGCAATCGAACTTCCGGGTTCGATTTATCGCGTCTGGTGTGGACGCGATAATTCGAACCAGGAAGTGCTCGCCGTCGACTGCGGTACTCCACCTCAGCGAGAGGAGTACCGCGGAGTCGACGGGGGAGCCTGCCTGCCGTGTGTGGACCGCGTCTGAACCGCGGTAAATTCGAACTAAGGTATGTCGACTTCAGCTACGTTATTCACGTAGCTGAAGTTGCGTACCTTAGATCGAATTGGGGTGTTAGTGTAGACCTGGCCTAAATAATTTTAGTTTTATGATCTCCAATTTTATTGCTATTGCCTGAATCCCTACAGGGTTAGCCCAAGATTAGGCCAGTGTAATTCCATTGACTGTGATGGACTAACATCGTGCCATAAAACTAGGTTACCCTGGGGTGAATCCAGCCTCTTGCCTTTAGAATTTTTCCTATTTATAGTTTGTCCCACATGACAGAGCACGGCTATGTGTCATGTGTTCCTGGTCTCCCCTAGTAAAACTTATGAAGCAGAACAGGAAATCACAATTGATGTGTCTGATAATGTAAGTGAGCAGGAATGGCCATTAACTACAGGAAACATTTATATTTTGGAAGAAAGAAAATCACATATCTTATATGACACAAGTAGAAAACTTTAAATCAATCTCCCATCAAAGAAAACTGAGTGCCGTCACATGCTGACCTTTACAAAGACAACAAGGGAGCTGGACATGCTCACGCAGCTCAGAGCCACTGGAAGTCAATACACATGGGCTTTCATTGTATGCTTTATAGGAGATTATTTCGGCCATTTCATTACACTAGTTTCTGAAGTTACTAATTCAGTGGTATGGAATTTTTAGAACTGATGCAAAATGCCTGTTTGTGGATTTGCTTAGATAATAGACATTATCTGCTGCAGAACATGTTAAGTCTGATGGGATTTTTTCATGGAATTTAGTAGAGGTGTGGGAAATACTCCTAACAAATGCTCACCTTGCTAGCTGGGGTGTGACTTGGATGGGTCCTGAGGCCATGGGAACACCCTCCTTGGAGAGGAGCAGATCCCCAAACAGGAGTGGCTGGGGCAGTGCTACATGCACTCTTCCTGGTCTCCCCACCATCCCCACAGTGTGTGTGTATGGCGGAGGTGGAAGATACTGCTCCTTTCTTGTCCTTTCACCCCTTTCGCGCCATCCCAGGCTTACTAGAGGTGTGGGAAATACTCATTAAAATACAAAACTACTCAAAATTCAAGGGCATCTTTATCACTGTTTGCCTGTTAGGACCTTCTTCTCCTCTTACTCTGAATCCATATATATTGCCAATAAAGAAAACATAGCTCAATGAAACACTACGAAGGTGTAATTGTGATTTCTCAAGGCAGTAATACTCAAAATACTGGGCAGAACAGTTACTTACTTACTTTACTCAAAACTAAAGACAGACTGTTGCATCTCCCACAGAAGATTTCTATTAGTGCAGAGGTACTAGCTCTGTTGGAAATGAACAACCATCCAGTATCTGGGATGGATTAGGCTGGACAGCATCCAATTCAGTGCCAGACCTCTTTGCCATTTTGCTGGTTAACAGAGCACTCTTTGTGCTGAGAACATAAAGTCAAGCCAACTTTTGCACTACTATTGAGGAAAAATGGAGTCCAAAAAAAAAAAAAAAAAAAAGGGAAGAAGAAGAAAGGAATGGTGAAGGGTAACAATTAAATAGCATGATAGTATGAAAGTTTTTATGGACATCTGTTTCATTTTTATGTGACCATGTTCATATTTTTCACTACTTGAATCATCCAAATATGATCACACTTCTCCCTCCTAGGTTTATCACCTGAAATAATAATAATAAAAAAATCTGAACAAATGTAGGTTGTGTGTGTGCATGTAAAATATGTAAGTCAGATCCTCAGTTGCTGTAAATCAGTGTACCTCGATTGTCTTCATATACTAGTAGCTTGTTAATGTGTACTTGGACCAAATCCTGGTTCCATTGAAATCAGCATGAGTTTTGCCATTGACTTCAACAGAGCTATGCCAATTTACACCAGCTGGGAATTTGGCCCTACATATATTTTACATTCTGGGCCCATAAAATCCTGAGGCTAGTTCTCTACTAGAAGAATTTGGAATGTACATTTCATTGGGAGACAACAAGAGAAAGCAAATCGCAGTAGTGGTTGTGGGCATGGAAACGGCACCTTCTCTCCAAAACTTCCCAAAAGCCACTAAAAAAGAGCTAATTTTTAGTGAATATATTTTGTAGTTAATTTTAGTAATATAAAAACATTTTTCAGATTGAATATGTGGTACATATGTGTAGCAAACAGAACATTTTAAAAAATCATTTATATTACTGCTTAGATGCCTCAGTTCATTATTGGAGCATCATTCTGCTGGACATTGTACAAACATACAGAAAATGACATTCTCTGTCCCAAAGAAGCAAACTAAATAGACAAGATGGACAAAGGAAGAATTATCCCCATTTATAGAAGAGAGAAGATGGAGGGCGGCTGCAATATAAATGAGTCATGAGGCCAACTTTTAAAGTGCCTCCAAAATGTGCTCTGAGTTCTTACTGGCAGACCTGTCTGTGTATTCAAAATCTCCCATTTGTCTGCACAAAACTGGTTGATATTTTTAATGACAAATCTATGGCCTGGAAAGCAATAGTTTTACCTTATATATGGAATTAATACAAATACCTGGGACAACTTTAACATTGATGTCAATAGGATCTGGATTTGGCCCCAATATACATTAATAAGGCAAAAGACACAGGTACACAGTACAACTCATAACCTTTGTGGCAGGAGGATCTACGTAACCTACACCTGACAAGGTAATACATTTGCCTTTTCTTTGAGAGAGAAAAATGCAGCTACTACAACCTGCAATTTGTGAGGCAGCACCACGCACAAGTGCTTTACAGGAATAAATTCCCATCTCACCAATTGTGGTCTGCTATTTTGCTAGCATTCTGGGGGGAGGAGGGGTTTTAATCCTCTAAAAGCGCTGTAATATAGGAAGGTCATTTATCTTAAAAACTTGCTGGAGATCATCTGTAGTACAACCCATCTATTCTCATCACTGCCTTCCATAATGACAGAGCTAAACAAAGGAGGAAGAGAAAAAGAATACATATCTCTACATAAATAAACTGTATCTATTTTGATGCAAGTAGCTCCATTGAGTGAATAACTGTATGATCGCACCTTAAGACTGATCACCTAGGCCGACATCCTCAAAGGTATTTAGGTACCTAATTCCCATTGAAGTCAAATAGCAATTAAGTACCTAAATACCTCTGGGCCCTGGAGCCTACACCAAAGTCATTTAAAAACTGTCATTCTGATGCATCTTTACCAGCAGCTTTCAACTTGTCAGAACACCCAGTGTTTTCTACTCCTGTTTCACACTAAAACTATATGGTAATGTTCGATCCTGCTTTTCAGCTGGCTTAAGGATCAGAAGAACTTGCTGTTTGTAAACACTTTGCATTTATTTTAAACTTCAAAGTAAAAATTCTTCTTCTGATGTTAAAACCTGCAAAAATACCACATAAAAATAAATTCCCAGGCAAGATCAAATCTTTTTTATGATCTCTGGCTTCTGCGGGTGCCATAAACAATGTCAAATTCACAATAATATGGCAGCCAGCAGGAGATTCAGAAATGCCACTTTTAATTAAAACCTTTATTTTCAGGTACTGTTGACAGTGAGTGCTTCTCGCCAGGTGATCTCCCAGGATATTACTCTGAACAAAGTGATGGCAGCTTTTCAAGGAAACAAAACCAAAACTTGCTGCTAGAGTTGTCTGTATTTTAGCAATTTTCCAAAAATGAGTCACCCAGGGGACCATATGTCTCGAAAATTGCATATAGCAAGGGCCATTGAAGATCCTTCTCTGGCCTACACCACATGCTACACGTTGATGTTTATTTAATGTATGACAGCATGCACCGCTTTCATAGCAAGGAACCCCCTCTCCTGGGGAAACTGTACAGAATCTCACTACAGAGGATTTATATTTACATTTGGGCAATTTATCTGAGAGCAAAGCCATTCTACCCACTTAGATGTACATGTTCATTTCCTGTAATGATAACAGGCAACCCAACAAGTCTTATTAGGAAAAGAAAAAGAGGTGTAGTTTATAATCTCAAGGACTCCTGCTCCCCTTGCTTCACTGTAATGGGGATTTCAATGCAGTAGAGGGTGGGATAATAGTTTATCGGGGCTAGAGTGTTTGGAAATTAGACTTTTAAACTGATTACTTCAGAAAGACAGAGTCCTGATCTTCTAAAAGGCTTATACTGTATAACTCACACGTTGACAGGGAACATGATCTCAAAGCCTGTAGATCTTTAGAGTTAGCTAACCCTGAATGAACCTATTGTTAATTTGGCTTTAGTGCACAGAAAGCATAAGATCGATTCCTAGTAGCGAGAGATGTCATTAAATCAATAGCACATGTAGCTCATTATTCTGATGTCTGACAAGAACTGCGAGTGGCCAGTTAACAAGGTCTACTGACATGGAGACCTAGCACACCAGGAGTTTGTCCACTACAGAAACATTCTTCAGAGAGGGGGTGAGGGAGAGAGATAAAAATCTGCTAATTCTAGAGAAGAAGAAAGACTTATGATTGCAGTGTTTGATTTATCTTCTGGTTGGGCTGTGACAGTAGATCATGTATTTGATAAGGGATATTCCATGATTCCTTTTTGGTTAATGGTAAAGAACTTGTCAGCCATAAGCTGCATATGTATTTATATATAACAAAACAACAAAAGAGAGATGGTATGTAAATACTCTAGCTTTCTATGCTAGGCTAAAATAGCCATGAGAAAGGAGGTTTAATGATTTAAGAGGCTTTTCTCATGAATTAAAAAAGGAGACCGGTAAGAGCACTTAGCACCATATTAGCACAAAGGTAAAGTACAAAGTCCTGAGTAAGAGGACTGAGTCAGGATTCCTGGTTTCTATTCCCAAACCACCACTGACCCACGGTGTGGCTGTGGCCCAGTTACTGCTCCATGCCTCAGTTTCTCCATTTGTAAAATGGGAATAACAACACCTCCCTACTTTACAGGGTTGTTTAGATGCTTAGTTAATTAATGCTGTAAGATTCATAGATTTTAAAGGCCAGAAAGGACTGTAACGATCACATAATCTGACCTCCTGCATAAACACAGGTGAGAACATTTCACCCAGTGATTCCTGCATCGCTCCCAGTGACTTCTGGCTAAACTAGTGCATCTCTCTTAGAATGACATCCAATCTTGATTTAAAGACTTGATGGATAGGACTTCAAGAAATGTGTTGACTGAGATTCTTGGATGAAAAGTGCGAGAAAGGTGTGAACTACTGTTATTTGTAATAATTAGCAATACTACTCCAGCAAAATTATAGTGGTTATAACAAAGTAAGGAACAGAAAAGAAGGTTGGTCTCATAAAGTAAAAGGGAATGAAGGATTTGAGTCATGCAGCTCTGAACAAGCCATTAGAGGTTACAGAAAGTTGTAGTGACCCCTTGCAGCATATATTTACTGCCTTACCTGTGTTCCCAAGGTGATCACAGAAATGTCTATCCAGCAAACACTCCTCAGGGTGAGCACTGCCTACCTGGTTTTGAATGCCTCATATGGCTCTGTTTGAAGTGAATAGAAGTTTTACTGTTGACTTCAATGGAGGCGATAAAGATAATGCCCAAATAAATCGGTTAGTCTTTAAGGTGCCACCAGATTCCTTGTTGTTAATGTCCACAGTATGATCTTGACTCAGTGCTGTGAACAGATGCTGAACCTATTCTTATGGATTAATTTTGTCTGCCTAGCTTCAGATGTCATCAATCTCCACTGTGCACAGGAGCTCATTAGACTTAACAGAGATCTACAGGATCCCTGGTTTATTTGTGATGTGAAATAATGAAAGTCTTTTGGTCAGGAGATATATAAACCTTCAAGTATGTGAGAGACAAGGTAAGTGAGGTAATATCTTTTATTGGACCAGCTTCAGTTGGTGAAAGACAAAGTGTTGGAGCTTACACAGAACTCAGCTCTGAGCAGTCTATGGAGATCAGTACATAATTTCCCCCTTCAATGCTCTCTGTACTCTGCAGTCAGTCAATGCACTTAATACAATGCTAAAAATCAGGTAAGGTTTTAATCTCAAAAAATAATTTTAAAAAAACTATGATGATTGAAAATGGGGAATTCTGAATCAACAAGCAGACACATCAAAGAAAATTTCCCATTTTCAGTTTTAACATATTTTCCCCCTGCTCTACTTTTTCATTTTAGACGTTGGCATTTGGTAGTAAATCACACTGATAAACCCTTGCCAGATAGTAATGATTTTGTTTTTCCAGGAGATGCTCTTGTTACATTTTTTTAAATCTCTTATTTTTTTCTGATCCCTTTTTACACTCAGAACTCCGTTCTTTTCTTGTTGCATGGCTAACTTTCATGTGTTTTATGACTACTTCTTGAACCTTTCATCCACTATGGCATTCTATATTGCAATTCCAACAGTAGCTGCCACTAAACACAAATATGTTACAATTGGTTCAACTCAACACTTTACCACCACCACCATCACCAGTCAGCTTCATTTCTGGACTATTCAACAAAGACATTTTTGGAATAATTAACACAGCTTTTATCCTCCTTAGGTGATGACAGGAACCAGTTTCAAGAGAGAAGATAGCAGCCTGGTTGTCATCCTGTAGTGGGCAAGTGTTTTTAATATGTAGGTAATGAACAAGACTTTATGCACAGAACAATATATTAGTAAACATGTTATTACAGAGGTGTTCAGAGTGGCCATAAAAGTTAATTTGCTACGTACATTTTCACCCATTAGCTGCCCAGCTGGTTCAACAGGTTTTATAGCATCATCATTATCTGATCAAACTGTTGCATAAACTCCAGGTTATTTGAATTCAATTCTGTTAAAATACACACAATTTATATACAACAGAACCTCAGAGTTATGAACACCAGAGTTATAAACTGATCAGTCAACCACACACCTCATTTGGAACCAGAAGTACACAATCAGAGAGCAGCAGAGACCAAAAAAAAAGTACAGTGCTGTGTTAAATGTAAACTACTAAAAAAAATAAAGGGAAAGCAGTATTTTCTTCTGCATAGTAAAGTTTCAAAGCTGCATTAAGTCAATGTTCCGTTGTAAACTTTTAAAAGAACAACCATATCGTTTTGTTCGGAGTTATGAACATTTCAGAGTTACGAACAACCTCCATTCCTGAGGTGTTCATAAGTTTGAGGTTCTACTGTACTGATGAAAAATAGATTTGATTAAAGTCTTTTACCTATTTCTCATAATACAATCTGAAATATCTATTTGTCTTCTAAAATGTTACCAGATAGGACCAGTGTGAAATGGATCTCTGGTGGTCAATTATTTCTTTGTTTTGATTGGTCCACAATATTCAAACTTAATCCCCAACTGCATGGGCACGATCAAGGCTCAAGAACTCAATCCAACTCCCATTGTACTCAATGGTAAAACTTCCACTGACTTCAGTGGGTGCTGGATAAAGGTCCTGACTCTTTACACATTTATGTTCCTTCTTTACGTGCTGGTGGCTTTCACAGTTTCCTTTTTAATATTCTTGACTTTGGTTTTCTCTGGCAAAACCCTCAAGAGTTTGAAAGCAGTTGGGAGAGTCTGGCCCAAGAATGGGGGCATGGTCACTTCATGGACCATAATCACATACTGGCCTGGAAAAGATAAGGGAAAGTTGGGAATTAAACATTTTAAATGAAGAAGAAGAAAAAGCACAGGGAACAATGATAGAATTGTCCTTGTATCTACATTCCTCCATCATCACATTAATTCTCACATATGAAAAGTAGTGTACAATGTCCATGAAAAATAGAAAGCAAAAATGAATATTTTTGATTGTTTTCTATTCTAGTTAAAGCATAAATATATAAAAAAGATTTCATCATTTACTGGCAAGTATGACAATCTGTGCTGACATTTCACAGTACTGTAGATTAGCATATACAATAATTTCCCAAAACAATACACAGTTAAAATAGAAAAAACAAAACAAAACACCACAACAACAAATGTAATTTAGATGATGATTTATGATCATATATAATTTATAATAATATTATGATTTACAATAATACTTTATATTTTTATAGGATCTCAAAGAGTGTAACGGACTATGACTCTGGTCCTGGAAGCACTTGTGCACATGCTGTCTTTGTGCACATGAATAGTGTCATTGGTTTCAATGGATTCACATGTGTAAAGTTAAGCACATGTGTAAAGCTGAAACAGGACCTAAATACATCTAGCCCCACTGAAAAACAGCCACCTGTGGGCAAGTGTGTGCCAGAAACATGGAGAACCTACTCACAGCACAAAGCAAAATGGGAGAGGAAGAGGGGAAATTTTGACCCAGGACACAGGGGCAGACCCTGCCTCTTATGAAAAGCTCCTTAGGATCTCTAATGTCTACAAAGAGTGAACAAGACCTATGGCTGAAAGCTTCCTTAAAGAGACTAACACAAAGTAACTGCATGGAAGTCAATTTATCCACCTCCGAAGAATGAAAGGTTGAGTTGACCCTGTAATCAACAAGTATGATGTCTTTTGTGAACTATGAAAAGTAGTACCTGGAAATCCATGAAAATCAAATTAGATGTTATGTACTGAAAATAATTTAAAATGAGTATTGCTTTCTACATACTGTGGGACTATAATGGACACATTTGGGATACAAATGTTTGTCAGCTACTATATATGTTGCTTGGCAGCTGGGAAGGCAAGGGACTCTCTACATACAGATTAATCAGGGTCTGACCTTACAGTCCTTTCACATGCAAATCTCCCACTGACTTCAATAGAGATCCACATATGGAGCAAAACAATACAGAATTTTCAGGGCCACTTATAAGCAGAAACTTCTGTGATGTGGACAATTGTCTTCTGGTAACCAAACTGGATTATGGCCACCAAACTCATTTCACACAGGCCACTATCAACCTGGGCTGGATAATGATTCCAAGTGACAATTTATAGGTGGTAGGCTCTATATCCTGTTACTAAGCCTCTGGGCCATGAAGTTGTGGTAAGTGAAGGTTTTTAAAGCACTGTATTTGCACAAGCAAACACACCCAGGATATCCAGGTTACAGCCTAAAGAATGTCATATTCTGACTGACACTAAAGGCCCTCTTCTCTTTTCCCATCTGCAATGTGGATCTTCACTTCTAGAGGCACTAACTAGCAGGATCCAAGTAAAGTGTATTTGTCCTGTGTCTTGTTGAAAATATCTGCTATCTGGTCTATTTCTGCTCTGTTACATTCCTATGCCCAACTAGAGGTTTGATTTTAAACATTTCTGTGCTACTTATAGTATGTGCCTGGAACTAGACTAACAAAGCTGGCAGTTGTTGCTAGTGGTGGCCATGTATTCCAGTGAGGTAGACAGCAGTGTGGTCTGATTGTCTAGCTTTTTAACTTTAAGGGCAGTATTTTGGAACTGTAAATAAAAAAGATGAAGTCTTATATTAAATCATTTCTCTAAAACATTAAGAAGGGGATCCACGACTACTTGGGTTCTTAAGAAGTCCAACAATTATTTTTGGATGTTATAATCTAATATGTCATAGAGTCACTTAGTTAAAAATGAATTTCTTTACCCAGTTACCATGAAGTTTGCCTATAGCTAGGAGTATCAGGGGATGTTGGTACCGCTATCCTTCTCATTTTCTTTACTTCAAGTCCAAAATGTAGACTAACAACACTAGAGGGCCTAGGATGAACTGTTAATAGCTCAGCTCTCTCCACCTCATCCTGCTGCCTCTACAACTACCAGATTCTCAGACACAAAAGTCTGACAAGGCTGTACAAGCCACTAAGGACTGTCAGTGTTTGCATGTTACTGTAACAGAATTATCCAGGATTAGTCAACATAATTTAAAATGCATTAAAGGAGGCTTGCCTTTGCTGATACTTTACTGTACAAAAATACACTTTTAGAACGAAATCATGGAAGTGTGCAAGAAGTATACTGATGATAGGAGAAAGGAAGAAGAAATATGATTAACAGAGTTCAAAACATAATAATATTGAAGACCTGCACTTATAATTGCAATAATCTGTTAATATTTTAAAATACTGTTCTGTACTAACATTTGGGCTGAGTTTGGTGAGTTCTAGAGCTCACTGAACGTGAAGGCTTGGCATGCACTTTGCAGAGATTCTGACCCAGGCCTTCACTTTGCCTATGGCAGCTCCCTTCTCCTTGGCTTCATTTTGGAGACTCCAGCATTTGCAAAACATTGCTGCCCACTTTCTCCAATGTATCAATAAGTCTGATCCATATCACCCCTCATCCTCGGACTACTCCCCTGGTTCCCCATTCATTTTAGGATCCAGTTCAATACTGCCTTACTTTTCAGCATTCTCCATAGATTTTGCTCCAGCCGGCCTTAAAGACTCCACCTCTTTCGCTTCTGACTCCCTGCTCCAGCGGCTCATCTAGCACAACCCTCCTCTTTGACCATTAAGACAACCACCCTTCCTTTACGGAGACAGCCTAATTCTGGAGCTCTTGCCGTCTAGAACAATCTTCCCATATAATGCTGTCTTATAGACACAATGGGCCTGATTCTCATTTACACAGTGGAATGCAAAGAGGCCTTAACGTGGGTTGAAATGTAATGCCACAGCAGTTTTAAGGGGCCTCAGTGTAAATGAGAATCAGGCCAATCCGTTTTCAAATCTTAACTGAAAACTTCTCTCTTATCCCTTGCCTATATCTCTGAATTCCTCTTCCCTTCTGCTAGTATTTAACTTTGCATTATTTAACTTTTTTACACATTTTGGGAGAGACTTTGCATGAAAAACACCATACAAAATGAAGTGCTGTGCTGTATAATTGGAATTAATAATAGTAATAAAATCGGTGTATGCTTTTAAAGCAGTCACCAAGGTGCTGTGTAAACAGAGGGTAACTGCATCTGCCATTTAAGCAGTTATGTTTTGGCTTAGATAAGAAACACCACAAATAAAAGACTTTCAGGAAAGAAAGTTATTTGCCCCTTTTATTGCCTGCAAAATGCCTGGAGAGTTTCAAAGCAACAGGAACCATTATAAAAGTGAGTGGGAAATAAAATAAAAACGTTTTGTTGCCTTAGAAACAGTCCTATTCTTCTTACTTTTCCTTTGTGACATATTAGCCTTCTGTATGTTTTGGCACCAGAAAACATATTAAAACAAGGCGGGGGGGGGAGGGAGGTGTTAGTTCTTTTTGCAGAGACTGGGAATTTCTCTGCATATTGAAACTTATATCTGTAGGAATGGGTTACACTGTAAAAAAGGAGCAAGAAAACAGAACTAAGCTTCTTAAATATTCAATTTAATTCTGTGTAGAGCAATTAATCCTGAAAATTTCCTACCATGGGAGAGTGTAAAGACTCCAGGGCTGTTTTCTGGCTGCAGATGCAAGGGGCTCCCACTGATATCAATGGAAGTGGTGTGCTTGGTGCATATCAAAAGCCAGAATATGACTCCAAATGTATTCTTGCAAAATAGAACAAAGCCCACTGGGACTGCGGACAATGAATTTTTCTCTGCTCAGCCGAATATTTCTCTAGGATATGAGAGCTGTAAAATAAGTTTAAACTGTTTTTTTGGACCAGTAAGTAGACAAAACTTTATCTGTATAACAAATCCACATACCAATTGTGTACACAAAGTAGTAGCATAATGCAATTTATTTAAACTGGTGAGAAAATGTCCAGGCACTTGCAAGAAATGGAATTTCGACTGAGATTAGATAATAATTGATTTTATAAATACATGTTAATTTATGATTGCATTGCTCACAATGCAGTTTATGTAGTGTTCTATTTAAACCACACAAGGATTAAAATTGCTTGGTGCTTTATTAAACTGAATGTATTAACAGAAGGGCATAGTCAACAGACCTAGCATGGAAAGAAAATTGCAATGATAATAATTTTATATTTAGATAGTGACTTTTATAGTAAAGGATCTCAAAGCACTTTACAAACTATATAAAGGCCATTGGAATCACAGCTGATATAAAGCCACTTCTGGTACGAAATACAGAACCGCACAATAATTTAGGGCTGGAAGTGAAGAACACTGCATGAAATTGAAATTACAGGGGGAATATAGGTAGGCAGGATGTTATTACTGAAGCTGGAATGTGGCCAGGACACCTGGGTTAACACCCTACTCTTGGAAGAAGTGCTGTGAGACTCTTACTAATCTATACTAAAGATAAGCAACATTTAAAAACAGAAATGGGCCATTTCAGCACCTGAGCTATAGTTTTAATTGTCCCTTTTAGTACTGCATCTAAGCGTGGAAAGAAATATGTAGTCACAACACAAAAAGCTGGGAAAGATAGCTTTTCAACCCAATCCCCAGAAAGAAGTATAAAATACAGCACAGCACCATGTAGCAACGTAACGCAGCATTTAAAGTGTATTCTTCTAACACTCAGAGCTGCTGTGTGATCCTGCACCAAGTGCACACAGATTTCACATTACCTGGAATGAAATGTCCTTTCACGCATAATGTCAGGATGATTGTAGAAAGTGAGAGGCAGATCAGTTGAAAGTCTCTACGTAAAGGGAAAAAATAGGGGTGATGTCCTGGTATGGGTCTTCTATTGACCACCAAATCAGGACGAGGAAATGCATGAGGCATTTTTAGAACAAATAACAAATCCAGTACACAAGACCTGGTAGCATGGGAGGAATTTAACTACCCAGACATCTGTTGGAAAATTAATATGGCAAAACACAAAATTTTCAATAAGCTCCTGGAATGTATTGGGGACAAACTTTTGTTTCAGAAAGTGGAGGAACTAACCATGGGACCACCATTTTAGACTTGATTCTGACCAACAGGGAGGAATTGGTTTAGAATCTGAAGGTGGAAGGCAATTTGGATGAAAGTGATCATGAAATGATAGATTTCATGATTCTAAGGAAAGGAAGAAGTGAGAGCAGCAGAATAAGGACAAGGGACTTCAAGAAAAGACTAACAAACTTAGAGAATGGGTAGCTAAGGTCCCCTGGAAAGAAATACTGCTCCCCGCTGCCAAGTCATGGAACTCAGAGTCAGAGTCCAACATGCAGATATATGGTTAGAAGGCAAAATACAAAGAAGGAACAAACATAGCAACATACCCTCTCCATTGCCTTTTAATTCAGTGTGAGATGCAGCTGTAAGGACCAGCGCCCAACAGCCAAGTCTGACCCACCATATATTCAGGAGCAAATGCACCATCCCCTGATATTTTAGTTGCTTATGCTGCTGGGGCTGAGTCCTTCGTAATGCAGATTTCTTATCATTTCCCTTATAGAATAATTCACATTTAACCCCAAAAGGTGAGGCACTTGGGGATTTACATTAATAAAGAGGGTTAAATTGTACCTTGCCCTGCACAGTCATACTGGGGAGCTGGAGAGCACAGGAGACTTACTCCGTCTCCCAGTGTAAGCTCATCGGTACCATGCAGAATGCTGCCACAAGCGCTCCTTGACAGACAGAGTGGCTGGCTAGAGTGCAGCGGCACTCCAGGGACCTCAGGGGGAGTGGCCAATGAGGCTGTGCACAGTCAGGCCATACCCTACGCACTGCTACCTGCTGGGGAGGAAGTGTTCATCTTGCTAGTTTCTGGAGAACCTATAAGAGCTATAGGTTTACCTATAAGTAAACTCCACTGAGCCCCCTCTGAACCATTCTTTCAGTGTCAGGGCAGGCAGTATGATTTGAACCTGTGCTAATTGTCACAGCTCTACCCTCTTCTTCAACATTCTTATTGAAGTAGAAAACAGGATGTAGGCCTTTAATATGTTGAT